>NC_092640.1:9556236-10156236 GCF_039555335.1 Amphiura filiformis | reverse complement strand
AACAGAAATGTTGAAGAGAATATCTGGAGTGGACAATATGTTACAAGTTGCAACTTTTATGAAAAGATGAAGCTGCTTTGTCAAATTCTGTTAACTTTCTCATTCACCACAACAGCAATCTTTCACTCCAGTGTCAGAGGGAGGTGGAGGAATTTACCATACTGACGCGAGTATAGTCCCACCTTCGAGTAAAGTCCCACCCCCAAATTTTGAAAAATTTCAGAAAAAAAAAAAAAACTAGATGGACCGCGGTTCTCGGATGTCGCGGTTTTCGACGCACAGCGTCGACCGTGATGCCTCCACTAAAGGGAGTGATGTGGAATTCACAAGTTGATACAAAGCTTCAAGCCTAAAAGAGGAGACTGAATTTGACCTTAGATGACACCTGGATGACCCCAAAACAACCTTTCAATGACTCCTGGGTGACCCCTGATGACCCCAAAATGACCCAAAAAAATTTGGCTCTAAATGTTGACTGTACCCACCAAGTTTCATGCCCATATAGTAGTTTATACTAATTTGACCTCAGATGACCCCTGGTGAGCCCAAAATGACGTTCCAAAAAATTTGGCTATAAATGTTAACTGTACCCACCAAGTTTCATGCCCATACGATAGTGTTTACTAATTTGACCTCAGATGACCCCTGGTGACCCCAAAATGACCTTCCAAAAATTGGTTCTAAATGTTGACTGTACCCACCAAGTTTCATGCCCATACGACAGTTTTTTACTAATTTGACCTCAGATGACCCCTGGATGACCTCAGATGACCCCGAAATGACCTTCCAAAAATTTGGCTCTGAATATTGACTGTACCCTCTAAGTTTCATGCCCATACGACAGTTTTTACTAATTTGACCTCAGATGACCCCTGGGTGGCCCCAGATGACCCCAAAATGACCTTCCAAAAATTTGGCTCTAAATCTTGACTGTAGGCCTACCTACCAAGTTTCATGGCCATATGACTATTTTTGCTAATTTGACCTCAGATGACCCCTGCATGACCTTGAACCTCACCCAAAAAAAAGTAGCCAGAGTTTTTGACCATGACCCACCTATCCTGAAAATCTGAAGTCAATCCGCCCATCCATGCCCGAGATATCGCATCCGGACGGAAGGACGGACATTGCAAAAACAGTATGCCTCGCGGTGGAGGCATAAAAATTGAATGCATTTTGAAATCATTAATAGAGTATGACATGAATACAAATATCAATATCAATTTTCATTTTTTTTTTTTTTTGAAATTGAGTATAGTCCCACCCCCAATTTTGAAAAATGTTCACCCAAAAGCGGGTAGGACTATACTCGGCGTCAGCACGGTACATGGATTGGTCAATTTATGACAACATTCCAACGGACAGAATAAATCTGATCTTATTCTTATCATAGCAACTGAACCTTTTCATTTTTTTTTTTTTTTTCTGCAGGTGAATTGTGAAACAGATTTTGTTGCTAGAAATGAGTCTTTTCAGAACTTTGTCAACCAGGTTGCCATGACAACACTTACTCATTATAGGAAAGATTGTGAGCAATTATCAGAACCAGTCAAGGTAAGAATGAATGTGCTGTAGACTATAGGGTTTTGTGTTTAACCACAGCAACTCATGCATGGCACAATTTATTTTTGCAGGAAATCATTGAATATAGTCCTTGAAATTAATTGACAAGTTACACTGGTAGAAATTGATCTTATTTTTTAACGCTGTCCCAAGGTTTGACTGTTGACATTTGTATCAGGGACACTTAATATTGTATTGGTATGGATGTGCATCTGGGATTTTGAAAATATATCAACAAAAAAAGCTGAATTTGATGAAAAAGATACCTAAAAATATACAAATTATTATGTGCTGATTATTTCTGTTCAAAATTATGGTAAATTAAAATTTGCTCAATTCTGGAAAACGTTTTGCAAAGTTTGGTATAAAACTTGAAAACAATTTTAAACAATGAAAATTTGCAGTTTTTCCACATTTGTGGAGACATTTTGAGAATATAACCCATCTCTAAACGGCCAGTTTGATAAAAATGTTAAATATACCAAAAAGCCTGTAAATGCACCCCAACCCCCCCTGAATTTGTATGCTAAAAATAGTTTCCACATCTGATAGCTCCACTAGCGTGATAATAAAATAGAAAATACTTTTGTGCATAAGAAATGTTGGCTGTTGTCCATCTGATTCCATCAATGTTGCCAATTGCATGATAATTGGCACATTTACATTTATGCAAAATAACAAATTTTGATGAAATTTAGGGTGGTCTGGTTGAGCAAATCACTGATTGTTCTTCAAGTTGTTTTGTGATTGTTTGTAACAAATTTGTCATATTTTCTTTGCTTTTCTTCTTCAGATTTCCATTTCAGGGAATGACTTAGCATCACTTAAAGCCGACAGTGGGCAATCATTGCAAGACTTAACAGCTCTGACCATTGGTCAAGTTAAAGAAAACATGACGCTGAGGAGGGCGCTTTGCATGTTTGTGCCAGCCGATCATTACTTGGGTAAATATCAAAGCGATTAGATTTAAGGAGTCTGGGCTCTGACATGATGTTTGTGGATCACTCATGGACAGCAAAATAGTGTATAATTTGGTTCACCTCAAGTTCGGTAGTGACGTACGTGCATATTTCGCTCACCGCAGAATCGAATCGTGCGCATGAACTTAAACGCACTGAGTGTACACGCCCGCGTTCAGGTGCAACTTGTTGGTACGCTTGCGGCGCAACCGCGCAAAAACATTGACGTCACTACCAAACTTTAGGTAAACCAAATTATAGATTATTTTATCATGATCTCGGCAACTTCTATCTGAGCGTGGGCTTGTTTATGATCTGTGTGCAATGTGTTGTGCCAGAAGATTGTGTTGAAGCTCTACATGTACAAACCTTTGTATGCTCGCAGCACGGTGAGCATCTTTCACCACACCCAGTGGCGTAGATTTCTTTTTGACATTGGAGGGGATAAGGTTGGAAAAATGTATATTGAATCCAGCACCTGTTGGCGAAAGAATAAGTTTATGGTACCAATGCGTGCAAAAATTGGCACTTTTGAGGATAAAATTGCCAAATGTGACGTGTCATGTCAAAAGGAGACACTTTTGGGCAGGATCGTAAATGGAGAAATAGCCAAAAATCTGCCGGTGGGTGATTTTTTCACAATTTGGGTTTGTTGCGAATTTGTGATGTTATTAATGTTAAAAATACGGGCTGATAGTTTCAGACCGGAATATACCTGGCATCTAGTATTTTTTGAGACATTAGTTAATTCCTACTCTCAACATTGTTAATAATATTTTTAAAGGCCGATATCTCAATTTCCAATTTTATAATACCATAACTTCCGAACTCAATATCTTCGCTTAGGAATGTCCTATATTTAAGATACGTAAAAACCTCAAAATTCATAACCTGCCCAAAAGTGTCTCCTTTTGACATGACACGTCACAAATATGAAGTAAATTTGGTCAGAAACCCACATACAGGCGTCAACATTGGGGAGATGATTGTATGGACCATCCCTCCGGCAAAATATTGGGGGGATTTATCCCTTCCATCCCCCGGATCTACGCCTATGCACCCATCGCTAGAGTGTCATCTGATATGCATTATTAATATACTGTGCACATGCACCGCAGTGGCTTCAAGTGGATACAGGCTTGAATCAAGGCTAGAAATCTGTGTGCTTTTGTCCGAATAAAGTCATGTTGGTAGCGGGTCATCGGGACAATTTTACCTTTTCTATGCCCAGTACATCTGCGGATGAAACCACACACCAATTAACAACTCTCACTTAATTTCTCTTAAAACAGGTCATTATGTACACTCGCCACTGAACACTATCAAGGACAAAGATTCTTTCTGTCAAATGGGCAAATATGGCTCACTGGTTGCGTTTCAACAAAAAGGCAAAGTAGATAAACATAAATTTCAACCTGGGGAGTTTGGTCGCAGGCTTTGTCAACATATTATAGGAATGAATCCTTTAAATATAGGAGAATATACAAGACCACCACCCTCTGAAGTAGAGAATCAAGGTGAGAGATAGATTGTAATTACATGTGGTATAGATGAGTTGATCTCATGTGTGTTCCTTAACTGATTTCTCAATTTTTTTCATTTAAATTTTATGTTCCTCCTCCCTCTTTTTCTTAAAATAAGACTTGTGTTCCAATTTTTCCTGGAAAAACAAATTATATGTCCCTTACCAAAAAAATCCCCCATTCTACTTACTTTACTTTTAGCCGCCGCTAGTTTATCTCAGAGTCGCTGGGAAATGATAGGTTGCTTTCTTGGTCTCCATGAGTAGCATCTGCCATGTTGGTGTTTTGCCTAGTCAGCTTGATGCCCATGGAACATTCTTCTTCTGGGTCTTCCCCTGCCCCTGGGTCTGGAATCATATAGTTGACTGTACTAGGTCCCATTTCCCCTGCACAAATGTTCAGTCCCTAAATTCTTTTGCAAACATTTCATTTCCACTCCACAGATACAGGCTAGAGCTACCTTGATTTTCTTAAATTCCCACACTTTTTACTTAAATTGTATAAATTTTGTTCATGCAAAAAATAATTTTTGTTCCCATTTAAATTGCACCCTGCCCTGCATAAAATATTTTTGGGTTCCTAATCTCTTTGTAAATGTTTAATATCTACTCCACAGATGTAGAGGTTCCCAAACCTGATGAGGAAGCATCCAAAGGGTTTTCTGATTCAGAAGATAATATACCGGCACCACCAGAAGAGGAGTTACCAACGGAGATGCTGCAACAGGAGTATCTCTTGAATCCTAGCATATGTGTAGGAGAACATTTACTAGAACATAAAGTTACAATATTGGACTTTGCTAGGTTTGAAATTGGAGAGAACATTGATGGGGGATCGTGATGAAGGTAAAATCTGGATAAAATGTAGGAAGGGCCTACAAGAGAGCCTTGTGGAATACCAACAACAGGAATATCTCTTGAATGTTTTGCTCTATGTGTAGAACAGTTATCTAAACCTGGAAATATCATCCCTGGATTTGCAGTTGAAATTGGTGGTATTTGTGGTGACTGATAAAACAGACCTGCTTGCAAGGAATTTGGATTAAGTCAATCAATTTGAACTCTCTATTCGCCGTAGAAGTAGTGATGTAACAGTATTAATTACCATAGCAATGGGTTTATACTATTTTTGGATGTATTGCCCTGCACTATATAAGCATGATGCACTTATCACCTGTGTATGTGTCTCCAATCACAGATTGAATATAATACCGCTCTTTTCAAAGATACTTATCTTAAAGGTGCGAGTTATCAACATGATATGAACAGATCTATCGAATTACGATCTAGGTATTTATCCCTGTTCTTTGATAATCTATGTGCAATGCAGTGGAACGGCGTAACATCTAGTGCAGGGTAACATTTTCAAAGATAGTGTGAACCAATTACTATGGTGATTAATCCTGTTACATCATTACATTGTACTTCTACGGCGAATGAGTTCATTTGTGATTACACCAAAAGATTAGACTTTAATGAAAGGGCCTGAATTAGATATAGCCCCGTATGAAATGCTAGAGTGAATCTGCCATATAGGAGTGTCATATTTGGGGACCAAAGTAGAGTACCCTTCAGCGTTTATTGGACAAAACACAATATTGTGTGTTTAAGCTTGAAAATTACAAACGTTGTGCACAAAGCATTTCACACACATTATCAGTACAAAGCTGTTAATTAAAGCATGTCATGCACAGCATAAACAAGCATATTAAAGGTTACTGGCGAAATCATTGGAGGTACTATATTTTGCCCTCCATGAGTGACATGCAAACATGGTGGAATCCAGTCTCTTAAGAAGTCTAATTTTCTTGTGTTGCACTCAAGATACCAGATAGGGACAAAAAGATGGGTCAAATTTTGAAATAATATGACACAACCAAGAAATCATTGGTAGAATGTCCACATTCATTTCCAAAATTCAACTGGATGAATTTGGACTAGGATACTTATTTCGGAGGTGCAATTTTTTCTGTCCATGTACCACATCCAAACCTTTTCCTCATCCAATTTTCTGACATTTTAGCATACTGTAGTAAGTATCCTATTACATGAACAAAAATAGAATTAGATTCAAAAGTTGCACTTGAACCCATTAAAATGGTTGCTTTTGTTGCTAGAGAGAGAACCTTGTCATCCATAACCAATCACGCAGCAAGCAAAGGTCATGTTCAGTGCACTGGCTTGAATAGTTTTTTAGTGCAACTTTGGAATCTATTTTTTTTTCTCAATTAAGGATTTCCATGGCAACAATTTTGGAGTGATTGACACAAGTGAGATATCAAAATAGTGTAAAAGTGGAAATTTTTGCAGAACATAAATTTTTGTGCTTTTTATGTTCTATATATAATTCTATGTTAGAAAACTCAAAATTGCAAGTTAAAAACAAACGGAATACATGTAGTTAAGCATTGATAAATGCAAATAATAACATGGCAATATAACCACTTTTACAACTTCTTTTTATAATTTCAGTTTGAAAATTTGATACATAGGTTTGAGTTGTGGTAGTTACTTTGTGTGAGCTGTAAAAGTGGTCATTTTCACGCTTACCTATTTTAGCCATTTCACTTGTTCTAAAATGTGCAATTTTGAGTTTTCTTACATAGACCTATACATAAAAAGAACATATTCCCATGTTTTTATTTTCGCAGTAGCTGCATTGAGTGCGAAAAGTGTGAAAATTAATGTACCGTGAAAATTTCCACTTTACAGTATATTTATAGACCATTTTCCCTATATCCCATCATTCACTGAATTTGTAATTTTATCCCCTTGAAAGTTGCCCTCCCCCCCCCCTCCCTCTGAAAAAAATCATAGCTAGATGCCACTGTTCTAATGTGGATGGGGCCACAGATATTGGTGTGTTCCAATATCTGTGATGGGGCTTTGTTAGATGTCTACACGGGATATAGGGAAAACCTATGTTATTGCTCGTTATCTGAGCAATGTTATGTTGAAAAAACTGTTGAACTTTATGCTTGTTTGGGTCTATTGTGTGTCTCACCTAAGCAGTAGCACACCAAAATAAAACTTGTAACAGGCTGTCAATAATGTTTTCACTGAGTACATCAATTATTATTTAATTGTGATTCTTAAACATAGCTATAATAGTTACAACAGCATACAAATAGTACACTATTTTCTCAATTATTATTGCCAACAAATATATTAATTTTGTTTTTGTTTTCAAAAAGACTATAGCAGCTAGATTACTTCAAGATTACTATTGACTGTCACCATTTCGAGACAGCTTATAGTAGTCTTGAATAGTTGGCATTCACAGTGATACAATGGCAAACAATCAGTGCTCTATGACCCTAGTATTTCCCAATGGATAATGAGTAAAACACAATTTTACCCTGTAACTTGAGACCATTGTGATAAATCTGATTATTAATATATGATATAAAATTGTTAATGTAAAAATTCAATATACATATCTTACAATGTGCTTAACTACTAACTCTTGTTATCAAGGGTAATGCCCTATCCTTTACTCGCAAATAATGTGTCAGAGACAGTAAAAATGCAAATAATTGCTTTTTTTTTGGGGGGGGGGGTGTATGGGTATAAGGTACCATTCCCTGCACCAAACTTTATTTCTATTCTTTTACCACAAAAATAGTGCGATTTAAAGAGACAATATCATTTTTTGCCCAAATTTTGGAAGTTGCTTACATCAAGGTAAAGGCTGTACGCGTATCCACAGCGCATATCACGGAAAAATTGTATGCATAATATCACATGATACTCTGTGTAGAATGTGCACGCTTTTGTTCCATACGCATTCAGAGCACATATAATGTGCTCTATATAGTTCTTTCATGTGATGCGTATTGACAAATCAAAGTGTGTGATTTTCAATAATGGGTCATAACAGAATACAAAATAACTTTAAACCAATAAGTTACCTCTCCCCTGTTGACCCAGTCGAGCCCACTCAGTGAGTGACATGATTCTGTTTATGACAAACATATCAATTATAACATGGGAGTATAAACTTTTATATCACTCATACATAAATTCTAGACAGTTCGTTGGTTGATTACCATTTATCATTTTTACCATCACTCTCTCCATGTGATTGTCTTTACCATCATAGTGCTCTGCCGTAGTGCGCCTGCGCCAAGCCGTGCGCCAACTCTTAGACTTGCCGATTTAGTTATGGGGTGGACCCAAAATGTGAAGTATATCACGGCAAAACATGGTGTTATGTTGATGAAAAAATGTGTTTCCTACCTTAAATAGTATTTTAGTAATAGAATTTATGCATGAGTGATATAAAACAAATATTAACTGTCTAAAATTTGTGTAATGGTCGAAATATAATCACTCGGTGAAAGATGTATTGTCCAATCCATCTTTCACCTTGTGATTATATTTTGACCATCACACTCATAGACAGTTAATATTTGTATACTATTTCACACAATTACAGGCAACTTTCCCCAATATTGGTACTGATTTCTGCTTGAGCTTCATCAACAGCAGGGATATGAGTGTCCTGTCTGCTGCTTGGATCTGATTTGACATCATCAGTAATGGGTTGGGCTCCATCAACAGTGAAATTGACATCTGATTTACAAATTTGAACCTTGTTTTCAATAGTGCTACATTCAGTTGATTCGACACCATTGATTGTTTGCAGTTCAATCGAATCTGCAGGGTAGCCATCATTGGATTCTATATCATCACTATGGTATGACAAATGATGATCACTATTCACTTCTCTGTTCTCTATTTGACTATTATGATCAGTATTTTCTAGTCGACTATAATCATCATTCACTTCTCTATTCTCTATTTGACTATCATGATCACTATTCTGTAGTCGACTATAATTGTCACTACTATTTACTTCTCTATTCTCTATTTGACTATTACGATCACTATCCACTTGACTATTATGATCACTATTCGCTAGTCGACTATAATGATCACTACTGTTCACTTCTATATTCTCTTTCTGACTATCATGATCACCATTCTCTTCATCATCCTCCATTTCATCTCTGTCAAATATATTTTTATGATCATTATCATCATCTTTCCATCTATGCTTGGCACTGCGATCCCAGTACATTGATATCATATGTCCCAGGGCATATAAAAATGGATTAATGGCAGAATTAATAGGTAAAACAAATGCTATAATCCAAGCAAAGGCTTTTGGGCTGATATCTTCCGTTATTCCTGTTTGCACCAAGATGCCAAGGACCACTATTGGCATCCAGCACAGCAGGTCAGTTATAACGATGAGACCTATTTTTATAGCCATACGAATCTCCCTCCTTGTTCGTGACACACTCATCCTTAAATGCGGTGAAAATTTCACAATTACTAAAATACCAATGTAACAGAATGTTACGATTAAGCAGCAGAGGCAATTAAATCCTAGAAAGAGGCCAATAGCATAGTATGAAAAGGGTTCGCTCCCATTGTGATGTATCTCTGGTTTATTTAATGTATTATCTTCATTTGATTTGGGTTTCAAGTTATGTAACAGATATGTTTGGTCTGCTGCTGTTGCCCTAACAGGCCATGTATTCCATCCAAGAAATAGTTCACCTGGGTAATCAACCTTTGATGTACTAAATGTGTCCAAGGGTTTGGAAACCCAGAAGTCATCTGAGGTTAGAGAATCTTTGATATGTTTACTAAAGTCTATATCAAGGAAAATGTCTGTGTACTTTATATCATACTTCAGTTTTCTCACAAGAGGTAGCCCAATACATACTTCTGAAAAACCATACTCTGTGTCGCTCAAAACAGTGGGCACAATACTTAAAATGAATGCTATCACCCATACAGAAATTGCTAGTACAATTCTAAATGCACGAGTTGAATACAGGTCTTTAGCTTGGAATTTGCATTTAAATGCAGAAAATCTTTCTATGCTTATCAGTACAAGGAACAGTAGAGATGCCTCACTTGACAAAATAGACAAGAACCCAGCAAATGAGCAAATTGGACTATTTCGCCATTTGTCTGCAAATAAAGGGAAATGCTCACCATATATCTGATCTGCAATAGCCACAATGAGCAAGTAAATTCCCATAAGCATGTCTGCCAAAGCAAGGTTTGTTATTAATAGCTTTTGTCTCATGTTAGTATTTATCTTCCTGTTGCGCATTGTGAGACAGCTCCATAAAAATACACCAGCATTGAAGATAAGTGCACAAATACCAATAATCCAAACTGAACTCTTAACCCAGTCATTTAGCAGAATTTTTGAACATGTTAAATATGGGGAGCTTAGTTGGCCTGGGACACAAGTTTGATCATTATCAATAAAACACTGGCATATTGATTGGAAATCGACCACAAGATAGGTATTGTTGCCTAGGCTAAGGAAAGAGTTTAGTTATATTCGACAGTGGGGTTTCTTTTAAATTTACAAATTCTAAATCATTTAAGCCATGGAAAGCACCAGATTCAATTGTGATCAATGGATTATTAGCAAGGCTTAACCCTTTCAGGTTTGTCAGGTTTTGAAAAACAGAAGCAGTAAGCTTTGTTACCTTGTTCATTCCCAAATCAAGATTTTGCAGATGGTGTAGTACTGTTATTTCTTTTGTTATCTCATGTAAGAAATTTCTCCCCAAGTATAGGTCTCTCAGCCTAATTAAATTTGTAAAAGTACCTTGAGCCAAAGATGTTAGGTTGTTGCTGCTAAGGTCTAACACAGAGAGCATCTTCAATTTACTAAATAACTTCTTATCAATATGTGATAAGTGGTTGTTACCTATGAGAAGGATTTCCAATTTTTCCAAATTGGTAAATATTCCAGCATCTAAATTTTTGATCTGATTTGAACTGACATCAAGCATTAATAAGTTGGTAAGATTATCAAAGGAACCTGGATACAGCATTTCAATTCGGTTATCATAAAGACTCAAATTGGATAATATTTGCAAAGTACAGAACAGATCACCACCAAGAGTGGATATATTATTGCTACCCAGTTTAAAAACATGCAAATTGATCAGGCTATCAAATATTTCTGGTTCCAAATATGAAATTTGATTTCCATCAAGATACAAATATCCCAAGGTGTGTAATCCATGGAAGTGATCAACACCAAGAGTGGATATATTATTGCTACCAAGTCTCAAACTCCACAAATTGATCAGGCTATCAAATATTCCTGGTTCCAAATATGAAATTTGATTTCCATCAAGATACAAATATCCCAAGGTGTGTAACCCATGGAAGGGATCAACATCAAGAGTGGATATATTATTGCTACCTAGTCCCAAAAACCTCAAATTGATCAGGCTATCAAATATTCCTGGTTCCAAATATGAAATTTGATTTCCATCAAGAGACAAAAATTCCAAGGTGTGTAACCCCTGGAAGAGATCAACATCAAGAGTGGATATATTATTGCTACCAAGTCTCAAACTCCACAAATTAATCAGGCTATCAAATATTCCTGGTTCCAAATATGAAATTTGATTTCCATCTAGAGACAAATATCCCAAGGTGTGTAACCCCTGGAAGGGATCAACATCAAGAGTGGATATATTATTGCTACCTAGTCCCAAACTCCTCAAATTGATCAGGCTATCAAATATTCCTGGTTCCAAATATGAAATTTGATTTCCATCTAGAGACAAATATTCCAAGGTGTGTAACCCCTGGAAGAGATCAACATCAAGAGTGGATATATTATTGCTACCTAGTCTCAAATCCATTAAATTGATCAGGCTATCAAATATTCCTGGTTCCAAATATGAAATTTGATTTTCATCAAGATACAACTTTTCCAAGGTGTGTAACCCATGGAAGTGATCAACATCAAGAGTGGATATATTATTGCTACCTAGTCCCAAACTCCTCAAATTGATCAGGCTGTCAAATATTCCTGGTTCCAAATATGAAATTTGATTTCCATCAAGATACAAATATCCCAAGGTGTGTAACCCATGGAAGTGATCAACATCAAGAGTGGATATATTATTGCTACCTAGTCCCAAACTCCTCAAATTGATCAGGCTATCAAATATTCCTGGTTCCAAATATGAAATTTGATTTCCATCAAGATACAAATATTCCAAGGTGTGTAACCCCTGGAAGTGATCAACATCAAGAGTGGATATATTATTGCTACCTAGTCCCAAATATTCCAAGGTGTGTAACCCCTGGAAGTGATCAACATCAAGAGTGGATATATTATTGCTACCTAGTCCCAAACTCCTCAAATTGATCAGGCTATCAAATATTCCTGGTTCCAAATATGAAATTTGATTTCCATCTAGATACAAATATTCCAAGGTGTGTAACCCCTGGAAGAGATCAACACCAAGAGTGGATATATTATTGCTACCTAGTCTCAAATCCATTAAATTGATCAGACTATCAAATATTCCTGGTTCCAAATATGAAATTTGATTTCCACCAAGACGCAAATATCCCAAGGTGTGTAACCCATGGAAGAGATCAACACCAAGAGTGGATATATTATTGCTACCTAGTCTCAAATCCATTAAATTGATCAGACTATCAAATATTCCTGGTTCCAAATATGAAATTTGATTTTCATCTAGATACAAAGATTCTAAGGTGTGTAACCCATGGAAGTGATCAACACCAAGAGTGGATATATTATTGCTACTTAGTCTCAAAACATTCAAATTAATCAGGCTATCAAATATTCCTGGTTCCAAATATGAAATTTGATTTCTATCAAGATCCAAATCAGACAATTTGTGTAACCCCTGGAATGAGTTAGCGTATAGTACTGTTAGCTTATTGTTAGTCAGGTCTAGTGACGTCAAATCAGCAAGATCATCAAATGCTTCTGGTTCTACATGTGAAATTTGATTTCCCTCAAGGTCCAAATTAGACAATTTTCGTAACCCATGGAATAAATTGGCATTAAGCTCTAACTGATTTTCATACAAATCCAGTATTTGTAATCTACTGATACTGAGAAACATATCACCATGAAGCTTACTTAACATATTACGACCTAGATACAAATTGATCAGAGAAGGCAAACTTACAAAGGAATTTACAGTTAGATATGATATTCTATTACCAGATAAATTTAACATTTCTACATGATCCAGTCCTTGAAAGGTTCCATCTTCAATAACAGTCATCTCATTCCGATCAAGAAGCAGGTAGACCATTCTCGTAAACGTTTGAAATGCACCAGGAGCAATTTCGCTGATTCTTCGATCTGATCCAATCAGGACTTCAAAATCACTATTCACAAACACAAGGAAAATGTTATCTGCTTGATTGCGAAGGCACTGGATTTCAAATTCAAGATGTTTCAGTATGCAGGAACAGAATGCTGAACATTGAGGTAGCTCTGCTAATAATGGAGAATTATTCTCCCTGAATGGAGAGTTATTTCTATTAATATTAATTTCAATAAACATATCTATGAGTGACGGTGATGCACTATAAGTAAACAAATCATAAACATCAATGAAGTTAACAACACCGAGATATATATGATCAAAATTATCCACATTTCTACAGGTACTCATGGGTGTATTTCCCATTTCCGGAGAGGTGGCACCACAAAGTTTAGCTTCTTGAATCATATCATCATCAGCTGATGGAAATGGTTGGATTTGCAATGTACCTGAGCCTTTTACAGTTATATTGTTGTTTTTAAAAAAGATGCTGCATGGTTCTGCTTGATGTGTTAATGCAACAACACTTTTGTTCCAGCTCTCTTCATCCATACCCACTTGTATATAGAAATACTCAGGAAAATAATGTACCTTTGAAAACCAGTAATAATAACTGTAATCATAATCAGGAGTATCAGAATGGAGGATGTCTAGCTGTATACCCATTCCAGATGGGACAGATATGGTGCAACTTTCATCCTCACTTGCTTGTATAATAACAGAACTATTCAGAATGATGGGATTATCAAAAGAGCATTCGATTATATTGTGTGGTACAGTCATGACTGGTTCACAAGTGCCAAGTTCTGAGGTACCGGTTGTTTTTAAGCGCGATGTTGTTTCATACCAAGAAGAAGTTGCTGCTGTTGTTGAAGAATGTTCAGGTGAAGGTGTCGGGTCACGAATACCAAATTCCATGGCACCTGTTGTTTTCAAGACAGATGTTGTTTTTATGCGCGATGTTGTTTCATACCAAGAAGAAGTTGCTGCTGTTGTTGAAGAATGTTCAGGTGAAGTTGTCGGGTCACGAATACCAAATTCCGTGGCACCGGTTGTTTTCAAGCCAGATGTTGTTTTTGTGCGCGACGTTGTTTCATGCCGGGAAGAAGTTGCTGCTGCTGTTGAAGAATGGTCAGGTGAAGCTGGCGGTTCGCGAGTACCGTATTTTGTGGTACCAGCTGTTTTTATGCGCGATGTTGTTTTTATGTGCGATACTGTTTCATACCAGGATGAAGTTGTTGCTGATGTCAAAGCATTTTCAGGTGAAGTGGCAAGTCCATGTATACCGAATTCTGTGGTACCGGTTGTTTTCATACCCAAAGTTGTTTTTATGCGCGATGTTGTTTTATACCAGGAAGAAGTTGTAGCTGTTGTTGAAGCATATTTAGATGGAGTCATCTGAGAGTTTTCCATCTTTTTGATTGACAGATTTGTGGGCAGGGTTGTTTCTTCTACCGATTTACCTACAGCTCTGGTAGGTTTAGTTGTGACCAAAGATGATGATGAGGCATAAAGTGTAGCATTTTCCCATTGGCTTGAAGTTGTAGCATTCAAACTTGCAACAGTGCAGTACAGCAGTTGAAAACTTAACACTAGCAGGCAGTACAATGTTAACAGTGAACTTGCCATAGTTAATGGTCCACTTGATATCGCATTAAAGCAGTCAAATTTTCATTCTATCTACAATTGAACAATATTTGACAGAAGTGTTTTTCACAGAAACAGGCAATTCATCCAACACATTTGAAAAGCTACAGCTTCAGGTACAAATTGAACTGATCTCAAAATTGGTGCTCTTGAAGTTGACCCACCACTAGAAGCAGTAGCGTATGTATTACTCTCTCCAGTTATTTCAAGCGCTTTGATCAAATCAGCAGCAAATAAATAAGTTTTATACCTTTCCACATCAGTTACATCATCATACCAAAATAGGTCCATATCAAGAGGTGACAAGCAACAATACTTACTTCACATGCATCACAATCAAACAAGTTTTAAAACTTTCCACATAAGCTACATATCATACCAAAACTAGTGAAAACCAAGTAACAATATTCATTTAACAGTGTCACAATTACGTATTTGATATGCACAACTATATTCTGTGGATCCTGATTGGCTGTAATTGAAACATGTGATGAGATACTTGTCCCTCATTGGCTGACTTACATTACCAGTGTGGCATGACACAATTCACTGTGCAATGCCAAGAATAACATATAATTTATAGAGTTCAGACTTTTGTACAAATTTGGCACATTGTGAATAAAATTCAATCCCGGCACTTTCTTTGATATTGGGCGTTGCACAGAATTTGTGACAGAGAAAATAACCAAATTGAAATTTTCATAAAACTCCTAAATACAATAAACAATCATTATGTATTGTACCATTGGTTTTGATTGTTTGTCTTAATATTATTGTTGACACCATCCAAGCATTACTTAAACTTCCTGGTGCCTAACTGTATCATGATTCATGACTCTTTTTAAAATTTTGAATGATATACTATCATAACTATTAAACTTGACATATATTGATATAAACCAGGTCATGTATTTCAATATTATTAATTCTTATTTTTGTTTGTTCATCAGCACAATTCCATCAGTTTTCCCTTATGTGCTCTATTTTTGTCAGGGTTTCCTCCCAAATAGTTGTTTGCTTACCCTGGATCTACTGAACCTAATTTGTAAACCAGAAAAAGGTGTATACAAATGAATACTGGAAATTCCAGAATATTTGTTCTTCTTTTTATATTTTAGACAATTTCTTCATACTTCAGAACTAGTCGAATGAAATAATATTTCAATTCACCCTAGTGTATCCCAGCAAAAACAAAACATATTACAGAAAATATTTTATTGTCAGGTTATATTATGATAACTTTCCAATAATAACATTCAAAAAACATTTTTGAAAACTTGATATAAAAAATTCTATCATGTTATTTAAATGTTGACAAAATATTTTACAAAAATGTTTACCAACAACATTTTACAATAACATTTTTAAATTGTTGAAAAAATAGTGTTTTTTCATATAAAATATTTGTAGCGTTTTCATGTTTGTAATAAAACCAGAATGTGTAAACACTTTTAATAAAACCAAAACATGTTTATTATGTTTTAAGAATATTGGGGGTGGGGGTGATTTTCAAATGCAATAGCCACTGATATACTGTGACACCAAAACCAAAATTGTCTAATTTCAAACATAGTGGCATACGTGCAGGACACAGGCAAAATAAGTTTCTGCAAAAACTGTGTTTGAAGGATATGGTACTTAGTAGTCCATACTCCTCCAATGTTATGGACTGATTCCATTTGAAATTGCATGCTATGTTACATACAATTGTGTACAATGTAAAACTCAAACCTGGCACTCCCATGCATTTATGTGACATAAGTAGGGCAAATATAGCCACTTGCCCATAAAACTCCTCACTAAATAATATGTATTGATTTTTTATTGTTTTTACTCACAAATGTTTTAAGTTTTGACACAATGCATATACCGTTTCCTGGTGGCTGGTTGTGTTATGATTCATGTGAATGTCTTTTTGATTGATGCACATGACTATTAAACATGACATTTATACTAGGTCATGTACTTATTGTAATTCTACTTTTGTTGTTGTTCGTGAACATCTATTTCTATCAGGTGTTTTTTCTTATATTTATATAGTGTTGTATTTTTTTCCAAATGTTAATTTGTACTAAAGAATACCAATTTTGGATTTTCCAGAAGTTTTCATCCTCGTTTTTCACACACAGGCATTCATCACACAGTGTATGCAGACAATCGTGACACTGTTTGTAGCCATGTTCTTTCAAATGCAATTTATACTGTAGACTGACGCCCTCAGTCATCTATGCAAATTTTGTGCCGTTTTCCTACCATATTCTGATGGTCTGAGACTGCGCCGTTCTGTCAAAATTAACATTTTGTTTGACCATATTTGTTTTTAATCACATATTAACTCAGAGCACAGTCCTGTCACAGGGCACAGTAGGACACAGAATTCATGCAGGATTAATTACCATAGCGACGGATTCACACTATTTTTTTAATGTATTGCCCTGCACTACATGTATAACCAGCCTGCATTCATCACTTATGTATGTGTGCAATTATCAAAGACACTAATCTTATAGGTATGAGTGATTCAGCATGTGACATTTCTATAGAATTATGATCCAGAGGAGCAGCATAACATCTAGTACAGGGCAATACATTCAAAAATAGTGTAGACCGGTCACTATGATAATGAATCCTGTTACGTCACTACTTCTATATGGCGAATAGCTAACAAAATCCAAACAAAAAATATTTTAAAAAAACATATTAAAAAGAAAAGCAAAGGAGCCAAACCTGCATTTTATTATATATGACAAAAGTGCCCAGCTCAATCGTTAGGCCAGACTCCCCCATGAAATGTTGCTTTGGGGAGATCGCTTACACCTCCTCCACAGCAAGTTTGTTACCTTCCCATCATTAAAGAATGCCGTTACCCATTTATCATGTTTATACACCTGGGTGGAGAGAAGTAATTGAGATAAAACAACACAATGGAGTCTTCGGGGATCGAACCCGCAACCTTCCGATTATGAGTCGGCACCCGTTCCACTCGGCCACCATGCTCCCTTTATAAACACATTTGAGCCGCCATAATTTTGTAACTGTAGACTTAAAGAAGTGATTACGCCATTCCATTAGAAATCCACACACCCCCTGTGGAAGATGAGTTTGAATAGCCCATTGATATTGTTGTGATACCAAAATCTCAATCATCATCGATCTCATTTACTTCAGAGATGCCACTTTCAGGTTTTAGCCTGAATTCAGGGTTTTTTGTCGAGTCCAAATTCTTGTGTTATTATATAATTTCAGCCTGTTTTGGGTTTTTTTGGCCTGCTTTTGTGTGCTTTTGAGGTTTTCCTGACCAGCTTCAGGTTTTTTGAAACTGAGTGGCATCTCTGTTAGGCCGTATAAAATTAATGTTTTGGTTCTCGTCCAGAGGATTTTCATGAATTGATGAGGGAGGGAGGTGTTTTTTTTTCCCAATGTAAAATTAGCATTGTCAGTAGTTTTCGGTCTTCTCCAACAGTGCTCGAGGAAACGATGAGGCCCTTTTTTTTTTTTTCAAATGTGAGATTCTGAGGATAAACCCCTAGAGTACCACAAAAAGACTTGGAAGTGATGCTTGTTCTCTAATAAACTTATTTATATGTATGAAGATTTCATAAATCATTCCAAAGTCTAAAAAATTGAAAAATCTAAAAAATCTAAAAAAATCTGACAAATCCCAGAAATTGAGGAGGGAGGGGACGAGAACCAAAATATTAATTTTACACGGCCTTACTTGCTTTGGCTCATTATACTCCTTATTACTATTAATCAAACAAAAACAAAGCTTAGTTGCAAACAAAATATAAAAGCAAAGAAAATCATTTTTTTTTTCAACTACACTTAGCTTTAATCTACATCATTATTTTGGTAACAAAGTTCAGATACATATAAATCAAGGATTGTACAAAAACATGTTTTTGGTGCATTTTAACACATGTTTAAAATTGATCTGAAATTCACAAATGCAAAAGTCCACATAATTATCACGATTTGACTTGGGATTAAAGGGGCATTTTGTGATACATAGCATCATCCCACACTTTTCTCCAAAAAGATTTGAGATTTTTATACCACCTGAAACCTCTGACTACATAATGTTTGTGTGCAGATTCATGCACTTAGCAAAAAATATTGTCAAATTTGTATTTAAATGTTCTGTTAATGGAACAAAATGTAATATACATAATTATTCATAACTTGCAAACACAACATTGGAATCAACCGCAATTTCGTGAATAACAATTTTTGTGGATACATGTATATCTACTCAAATATACCATAAAAGCTGACCATCATTTGAACATTTTGACCTTTCACATTGAAGATATACATTTTTTCCCAAAAGACCTAAAATTTTCAAATGATGGTCGGCTTTTCCTCCCAGCTACATACACTTTAAGTACATATCATTAGATTTATAACATTTACTTTGAGGATTGTTAAATGTCACAAATATCAATGTTTAATAAATTGCCATATAATTTGTATTACTAGTATATCCCAATTTCAAAAATCATAATTATTTGATATCATCATTCCTCGTATTCAGAATCACGTCCCACAAAAATACTGTGCAAACGTCACTATCAGATCCCTTAAGTAGATAGCCAATCTATAGAACTTCTGTACTTGTGTGATAAATCTAAAATATACATATTCTGTGGCCCATATATTTCGAGGATTGAGAACCAGAAAGCTTTTAACTCACAATGAAAACCATTGTGGGTTAAGGCTTTCTGGTTTTGAACCCTCAATTTCTAATATCTATTCATCTATAGTTTTTCCAGCTTTAAAGTTTCTTAACAATTTCCGACACTAAACATATTTTTAAAATTAGCAATTCCATTGAGTTGAGTTTGCAAAATATATTTCAAAATGTTAGGTTTTTTTTCAAACATTTGTGAAATATTCACAACAGATACAGTAGTTTTCAGCATCTCCTGTGACACAATGTGGTCCAAGCAGATCAAAAGAGTTATTGTCATCAACTTGCTCAGTAACCTGTAATTATTCAGCAAGGTCCTTCAGCAGCTGCTCTTTCTATCACGTAAAAAGAAGTTAGAACTATAGGGCACCTGATGCTATGCAGCTTGTTCTGCAAATGAAGTGCCGATGTGATGATGATGCGATTCAATTATCTTATCAGAACCCCACTTCATGTTTACGCTGTAAACGGAACCAAACCTGCAGACTACTGAAGGACATTGATGAATACTATAGTGTGCTATTGTTATATCTTTAGCATACCGTATTGGTCCGAGTATAGTCCCACCCGTTTTTTATGTGAAAATGTTTCACAATTGGGGGTGGGATTATACTCAATTTCAAAAAAAAAAAATTCAATGCATTTTGAAATCATTAATAGAGTTAGACTGGCCCCCAGTCTCGGTTCGGTTCCATCTCTGGATAATGTAACAATAAATAATTACGTAATGCCCTATGAAAAAAAATGCCAACTCCCCCCCCCCTTATTTTCTTCAATGCCAAAAACCCATTCCTCTTCATCCACAAATCGACGCCACTAATTACACCCACCACAGTCAACCATGCAGCAATATAGAAATATACTCAGTATTATAAGTGAACGCGAAAGTCCATTGAGCGCTGATTCCGAGACTGGTCCAATCTGTTAGAGATCTCACTTCCAAATATTCGTTCAACGAAGCACGGTGATTCCGATGTCAATTACGAAAGCCCGCCCAGTTTCAATTCAAATATGGTAGCACAAAGCTATGCCGCGGGATGTGACGAAGATCGGATGGGACACTTGTCAACAACTGAGAGGTATTGAGCTCAAGTGGCACGCGTCTGATAGACCCATGGTACGCGCAATAATAAAAGGCAACCACTCGACTCGGACTTAGGCCTATTGTCCATATTATGTATATTATCGCGTGCGGTTTGCAAATGTTTGCACATTATTTAGCTAGGAAGCCTTTTCAAATATCCCCGCTGCCAAGCTGCGTTGATTGGTCGGATACAATATCGTTGTTTAGTCGCTTACACAAACGTTAATGTAGTGAAAACATGGACGTGGTATATAGAAAGAATGCGTGACTCCAAATCCGTAAAAGTGAACTCCCAGCATTTTGTGGGAACTGGAAGTCAAATTGCTTACAGACTGGGAGGGTCCATGTATTGGGTTGATTTTTAATGCTATGTAATCTACATTACCAGTCGTTCTCCATGGACCCGAGGGAGGGTCTATAATAGAGTATGACATGAATACAAATTATCAATTTTCATATTAAAAATACAAAATATCTTGAAATTTTTTTTTAGGTCAACCATGAATGATCCTAGCATTCAGGTATAGGTCCAGGGACACTCCAAAACCAAAAAAAAAAACTTAAAATTTTTTTTTTTTTTTTTTTTACAATTTCTGAAATTTTTGAAAAATGGGGGTGGGATTATACTCGAACGTGGGACTATACTCGGACGAATACGGTACTTGGTGGCTATATTATTATGAGCTTTGATGCTTCCTAGCTACTTTTGCCTGTATCCCAATTTCACAATGGCCACCTTTGGCCTCCATGGACCAGATCATGTCACATATTACTTTACAAAAACCAATTATACAAATATCACATCAAATAATTTACATGTTTTAAAAAAGAGAAAGAAAACAACAAATTACAACACACAGTATCATCAGTGGCAGTGCCAGATCATGTTTTTGAGGGGGAAAATCAAGGGGGAGGCATAACACTGGTGAGAATTTCCCCAATTTCCTATATTTTGACCAAGATTTATGGGTCATTCTCCTGCAACTGGCACAACCACTGGATATTTCTATAAAAGTATACAGCAACAATTAGCAACAGCAAGATTACATTACATGATGGTTTGGCATCTGCTTTCAATGCGCCGTAGAAGTGATGATGAAAAAGGATTAAATACCATAGCAATAGATGGATGCAATTTTTGAATATATTGCCCTGCACTACAAGCAGGTTGCACTCATCACCTGTGTATATCTGCAATCATAGATTGAATACAATACCACTCTTTTAAAAGATACTAATCTTACAGGTGCTAGTGATGAGCATGATAATAATATTCTATCTATAGAATTATGATCCAGGTTTTTAAATCCTGATCTTTGACATCTATGGTTCAATGCATAGTGAACGTTGTAGTGCAGGGTGATATATTCAAAAATTGATTCATCTATTGCTATGGTATTTAATCCTGTTACATCAACACTTCTCCGGCGAATAGCTCATTATATGACCTTTGAACTAAATCATACTATTAGCTTTGTTTGAATGTGAATTAAAGTCCAAAATCATATAAAAAAGGCCAAAATTGGTAGAAAGTTGCATATTTGTAACATACCTGAAATAACCATGAACATTTTGTTTTTGAAGTAAGTAGGTTTTCCAGTTCTTCAAAGAATTTGTGTGCAAATATGAATTATTGCACAAACCTAATAATGACAAATTCAAAGTTAATTTGCAAACGCCATGTACAGTATTATTTAATTAAAAAATTCAGAAAAAAAATTTAAAAACAGAAAAAAAAAAAAAACCAAGTAAAACAGATTATTTTGTAAATTTACAGCCAAAATTTGGATGTCTAACCACTTGTAATGTCAACTTTAATATCATCCATGTACTCACACTACTCAGGTTTTAAAAAATACCATAAGTATTTCCTCCAGTGTGTACACACTTAAGTAGGCCTAATGTTTCTGCTTGTTTTTCATTTTTCAAACTATAAACAAGCAATTACCATATTACTGTCTGTCCAATAACTTAACGACTCGGCTTTTGTTATTTGAAGAAATAAAAAATGACCTCTAATCATAATGGTTTTCCATATTTGACTATGACATCCGTATGCCTTCTACCTTCAAAATAAAATAATCGAACAGTCCACATACTTATTTGGTAAATGGTACCCAACGTTTCACAGATCATTTTCAAATTTGCTGTGAGGTTTCTCAAATTTCAATCGATTTGTGGTGTTAATTTTACCAAATACCTTTGGAACAAGAAAAACTTCTTGGGTCTGAAGATCACTAACAACTTTTCTTTCATGACTTTTTTAAGTAGGTAATAAAAATCGGGTCTCTAAGTTAATTGGACAGACTATAGCAATTTTAACACCCTAACATACCTCTTGTTGCGACACCCTAAATGAGTATTTACATATTGATGTTATTTTGACACAATATTTTACGAGTATCTTGTCTGACAAAAAAAAAATGACCATTTCGCCTGCTTGTACATGTATGTGGATGATAAACATGTGGAAGTGAACCCTCCGCTGGCTATTAATAAATCATACTGTTTTGAATACTAACATACATATGGGTATAAAAATCCAAGAAAGGTTGAAACCATGGACATGGTAAAGTGCTCAACCAAGAAGGGAGCTTAATACATGATAAAACTTAGATGACCCTGCTACATTTGTTTTACAGAACTGTTTCGTAAGTTCTGTAAAACAAATGTAGCAGGGTCATCTAAGTTTTATCATGTACATATGGGTATTTATTTCTATAAATCTAATACATTTTTCATTTAACTGTAACTGGACTTTGTGGATTTTTACTATTCATATAGTTTTTATTAATATACAGTGCACAAAAGAATTAAGATACCTGCAGTTATGTTCACTTGTGTATATCGTAAACAAAGACAAATATGTCAAAATTAGAACAAGCAATTAATACCTGGGGAGTGTACTCTGTAGCTCTGATTTAAGACCTTATTTGTTGAAATTGGTCGAGAATTAAAGAAACCGTGATCTAAAACATAAAAAGAAGCAAAATCAAAACTTGCGCTTTTGTGTTCTAATCAATGAAAGCATGATGCCAGTTTTAACGTGCTAATCCGTGGAAAGCATGGCGCTAGTTCTCTTGTTCGAGAAGACTGTGTACAAATCAAAAGGGTATGCAATGGAGCAAACTGCAACTTGGCATCTTCCTTGGGGTTTTGGATTGTTGTGTCTTTATTTCTTGAATAATTTCAAGGAATGAGGTCTTAAATCCGAGCTAAAAGATGCAGCTATTGGTTGCTGGTTCTAATTATAACATATCTGTCCATGATAATAATGATGTTCAGTACTAGTCACTTATTTTAATACCTTACTATTAATTTGGGTTTTTTCCCCTCTTATTACTTATACATATAAATCACAATGAAATATTTCTCATTTCCTCAACAATTACAAAAAAAATCATGATTTAAACATCTCACCATTTATAATGAATCTAATAGCAGACATAGTGAACATGGTACTCTACATTTCAGAGCTTCATAACACCAAAAGTTGCAGGGAATCCGCAAAAATCTTTACACCGCACAGGCGCACAGGGCCTTCTGGTCCTCGACCGTGTGTGGTGTGGTACTACAAAATGTATGGAATGCATTATACATGTACAAATGCTTACACACTATGTCAAATGCAAGTCTTTAATACACATTCACTGTAATGTGTAAATACATGGTAGCAGTAAAAATATACATGTTCACAATTTTTAAGATTTGTTTTTCTTCAAATTTTAAGTTTGAATGTTAAATTTTACTTGCCCTAAACCCTCAACATTTTCTCACATTAAGTAGGTAATGGTGTCTCCAACGGATGAGGTACAAAACACACCAAGGATCAAAATATTACACAAGAGCATACCTAGAAGTATAAAAACAGAAAATTTTGAGCCAGGTATACCAACTTGATGACATACCTTTTTATTTTATTTTATTTCAGATATATTTAATTTGAAGTGGGTAGCCCTAATCAGTGAACAAGGAAAATACAATGAACAAATACAAGGTGTCCAATAAAAAGGCTACATGTAGCATATGAACCACTTTTTATTTTGCTCTATTTTTTCCTGTTTGAATTTATGGCACAAAGAAACAAATTGACAAATTAAATATTGCACATCTGCATTTTTTATTTCAGGTTTTAGAGCTTCTTAAATCTTTGTGATTACAAATAAAGGCAGATTGTCATTAAAGAAGAAAATATTTTTAGTAAATGTATTTCTGCACACTGTATGATGATATTATTAACAATCTTTTGCATTTTTTTTCACAAATCTACATGTAACCTTTTTATTATAGGGGGAGAGACACCTGGTATTGCAAACAAATAAGAAATACCAACTTATTTTAATATTTTTGGCTCAAATCTTTTCTATTCTCACACAAGTTCACTGAAACTTCACCACGCAGCTTATGCCAGTACCAAAATTACCACAAATTAAACTTAACATTGAGGGAAAATACCAATAATATGTTGGGAAATTCAACAAACTGGCTACTTTAACCAACGAAAGTTTTCTGAACCAACTATCTCAAAAATCTGATTTAGGGATTAGGGACCGGTCACTATTTACGCCAGGGGAAATATTTTTCAATGAAAAATTTTGCGCCCTTAGTTTCCTTTCATCAATTCCATGTTCCCCCTTATTTTATAAAATTTCTCCGTTTAAAATTTCATATTCCCCCCTCTTTCCTGGCAAAATATTTCATATTATATTTCAGATCCCCCTCTTGCTCACAAAAAAATGTGCATCCCCCTAAAATCTTTCATTCCTCTGGTGTAAATAATGACCGCCCCTTATCAGAGTATTTTGTCCAACTGCTCCACCAAACATAACAGTTATATATCAATTTAAAAAGGTTTACATTGTATGATTGTTTTTCACATTGTATTCTATCATATTTTTCATGTTTTACAGTACCTTGGATTAGATTTATTTCTAGGTAAATGGTGCTATACAAATGCTTATTAAATTTCTATTTCTATCAAAATATCTCTTTTTTGTTTTGTTTTTCTTTAACGCATTCTGTAGGTGAAAATTGCTATCCCCAGTGTTGACTGCTTATGTACTCATGTTATAATACATTCCAGCTGCAGTGACACCTCATGACATCATGCTGGACAAATTCCATTCACTATCATAGGAGGTTTAAGTGTGTAAATGCAATGGAGCAAATAAGCATGCAATCAATGCAGCATTGATTTGCCAAGAATTGAACATGACACGTCTCATCAAATCACTCTAATACCTCTTTGAAAGCGACAAGAGGTGTCATCGAAATTGGAACATATAATAGCAATGGTTTCCAAATTCTACAGCCACACTTACGGGATAATAAAAGTATGGATTACCCTGGGCAACTTCATTTTGAATGCCAAATTTTGACTTTTATCAGATTGTTTTCATGTTTACCATTTGCCCCCTTCACTATTAGCACATCTATGTTTGTTCTAAATGTGACACAATCAGCTCCCTGGGAGCCAAAGGAGGCATTTTTATCTATTGAATTACTATAATTATTATCTTATACATGTGTAAACATTAGGCTATCATAGTGAAAATACCAAAGGTCTAGCATACTTAGTTCTAAAGTTCTGAAGTTTTGTGATGTGTATTTTCTTATGTATTTATTATTTTTTTACTCATTATTTATTTTTTTTGCCTTTCGTCTCAATTTCAAATTTGCCAACTTTGGCTCCCATAGACCAGATCATGTCACAAATATCTTAGATGAATTGTAGGGGGTTCTGGGGTCCATTTCACTAAACTTTTCGAAGCTTTGTAAGTTGTGAATTCGTTCGTAACTTACAACAAGTCATAAGTTCTATTTCACTAAACTTACTTACGAACGGTACCCTTCGTAAGTAATAGGAATTTGCTACAGGGACCCTTCGTAATGTTACGTCTAGTATTAGGTATTTGTAACATTACGAATGGTTACTTGAGTTATGAAGGGTTAAAAGCTTAGTGAAATAGACCCCTGGTTTGGTAAATCAATAATAATCCCTTTAACTGGTCGGTAAAGCTGTGTGAAATCATGTGTACTGATTTCATGCACAAGTTCATGGTCAGAGAAGATATCTTACACTTCCCACAATGCATTTCTTCATTTCAATTTTCCGTACTGGTTTGCTATCCAGTGCAACATGGGTCGATAGTGACAAAATGTATCTCAATGAACAGAGCAAGTCCAGATTTTGCAGAGTATGTTTATTTCTCGACTATCGACCCATGTTTAGCCAGTCTATTTTCAAAATGAAAACAAAGGGAACCTATACAAATGTAAAGGGGAGTGTCATTTGATGAAATGAGAGGTATCATGTTGCAAAGGATTCTGGGAAGAGTATGGTATCTTTTCTGGTTCACAGCATACTTATGCGGTTATTGCTATTTATTCCATGAAAAGATTGCTGTGTTTGATGTGCAGTGGAGCATGGGTGCTCTTTTCAACAACAACAGCATACTTGCAACTTTCATATATATGATATGCCTACCTAATCATTAGGCACAAAATGTGGTTATTTTAAACATTTTAAATAAGCACCAAGTACACCTATTGTATTGGTGAACTTTTTATTTCATATTACATTTACAAGAAACTAGAATGGGCTATCCGATTTTAAATCTATTGAAAGAAAAAAAGCACAGTGATTTATAGTGCGCTAAGCACAGGCACAATGCCTAGACGTTGATCCACAAGCCTCAGCACAGGAAGATGGCACTTCTCCTGTTGAACTACATGGTCACTTTAGGTGGAATATTTTGTGCATTTTATTATGTTAAATCTAACAGAAAACAGGGGATATTTTTGAAATCACTTTTTACACACTTTGGTCCTTATTTTGGAAAATGTTGTTTAAAATTGCAAAATCTTCCACCTATTTTGAAACATGTTGTTTAGAATTTCAAAATCTTCCAAACCCTTTCCACTCATTTTTTGATAAAATTATTGGACCTAGAAGAGCTCAAACTGTTAAAATTGGCTGGAATTCCAAACTATTCATTAAGTGGACGGAGGTGTTAAATGGTACAGCTCAATGATGAACTACTGGCTTGTTGGATTGTAGTTGCATGACATAAACCCACAGCAGCTGAAGGGAGTATCCCATCATGCATTACAGTCTATCTGCTTTCTTCATAGCAAATACATACAAAACATAAGTAGAGCCGCTTAAATATTGACAGCTATGGATAGTTTCCCAATACTTTAGAGATCATATTTTTTCAAACAAAAGTCTAAGCTCCCCTGATATAAGCGAGTTATTGAAAGTTGAAGTGAGGGATTTTGTGTATAACACTTTCTATGGCATGTGCAGGTCTGCTATGGTACCGCAGAGCATACACTATCAGCTGCTGTGACATAAACAGCTATAAACCTATCTATGTTTGTTCACCATGATTTGACTTCAGCTGCATGTACATACGTTTCTACAAAGTGACCTCCACTTTTCTTAGAACATGTTTCTATGGCAACCTAGCCCAGGAATGTTACTGATATTTTGCACACTACATTCACAGCAGCCTGTTTGAGTCAAAAAAACATTTGAATTATTCTAGCATTCTTTAAGTACATATTTATATTCTTTGTATCTCACCCATGGTAGGTAGGAGAGACTACTGCTGTTGGCACTAGGGATTATTAGTTAACCTTGTACCTGCAGCAATTAGTCCAACCGAACTTCGGCTGGACTATTGTATTTCAGCAATTTCTTCTTTTTCATCTTCTTCTCACAACCTGATATACGATTATGACCATCATTGATGAGTCCAAGTGTGTGAAAATATTGGATACAAAACATAATAATGATAAAAATTGGATGCTTTAAGCCCAATAATTATTGGTCTCGCTATGAGTTTTAAAATATTGGACTCCACAACATCTTGTCCAATATTTTAAACCAAACTTTAAAAAAGCTTCACTTCCCCAAACATTACATTTGAAATGACCCATTTGACATGACCCATTTGGGGTCAAATGCCATGCATGAGTCACTTTGGAGTTTTAAAATATCATTAGGACCCAAACTTATTGGCCTCTTGAATTGGGATAGATCTGTTAAAAGATAACAGGACCAAGAACTTTTTTATATCATGTACACCTTTACCTACACTTTTGTAAATGAACCAACAACATAAGGATTTATACTACCAACTCAAGTACCAAGGGGTTCACTCACTGTATAATCCACACATAAAAACTTGACCCAATTCTAACTCTGCACTATAGTACATTACACACCATTTGCTGGTCCATCTTTGTATTTTATGGCTTGTAATTCTGCAATTGGAGCACTTAAAGCACCCCGTAGTTCCTCGTAGGCTACGTCCATGCTGTCGTTAATGATGAAGTGACCGACGCTTTTGCCTTGCTGGTCTGTAACTGAAAGAGAAAAGAAATATTATACTTATTATTATCAATTTGTCAATTTCACTGAATCAATTCATACATGATAACAACTGTAACAAAAGTAAATAACAACCCTAAACGTTCACCTAATGGCGCTATGGGTTCCCTTGACATAACTAGAAATTTAGACACAAACTAAAAGTGCCCTCCCATAAAAATTCCACCAGCAAATAAGGGCACTGGGATTTTTAGAGGAGGCAGATCTCTATTTGTACATTAGGCGAACGTTTGCGGTATAACATACCAAATATGATGATAAAGAATTACTACAATAAATGAATATAAACTGCTATTGTAACATAATTATGTATACTCATACATAGAGGTAAACGTAAATAGCAAAAATGTACGTCTACACTACTTAAATTTTGGTACACTCACCGGAGTGCTTTCACCTGGTCAACAGGTGTCTTCAACGGATGTTATTGCTCTGGAGATTTGTTGTTGCTAGTAATGTTGTTGAGACACCTCCGATGACATCATAGATATAGATTATGTAAAACAAGAAGATGTGGCGACCCCATAGTTACGGAAGTCGGGAGGTTGCCCCAAGCAGAGTCGATGTCTAACTTTTTGTCACGGTTCAGTCTCAACAACAACATTAGCAACAACAAATCTTCAGAGCAATAACATCCGCTGATGAAGCCGGTTGACCTGCTGAAAGCGCTCTGTTTACCAAAATTCGAGTAGCGTATAATTTTGTTATCTGCTATTGTAACATTTTCATAACCTTTGCGTATCACACCATACATGCGTCTCAATCAAATTACTTGTTAACATGACACATATGCAGAGGTGTAGAGCTTATTGACATCCATCAATGACTTCCGTATGTGATGTAGCAAGGGATCACACAGAACAATGACTTATGCATCCACACATCCTTTGCATCGGAACATTTCACATGCTTGCAACTACCGCATTTGCACATGGAGTGACTGTAATTGGTAAGTCTGTTTTACCTTGTTCTGTTTTTAATGGGGGAAAGGAAAATTGTGATTAAATTTGTTTATTTCAACAGATTTCAGAGAATAATATCCTGAGATTTGGTCAAGTTAAGAGTTAAATAGTGACGGTTATGAATCAGTTAATAACTTTGTATCAGTTGATAATATGTTGTGCTAGTGTTGGGCATTGTGAAAAATCTAAACAATTCTTTTTGACCTTGGAATATGCCCCTCGGGATATTCCTCGGTTCCAAATGCAAAATTGTTAAGATTTTTCATAATGCTTTCCAAATAACTGATCATGTGCAGTTATTAATCTATAAATATAGTTGCACAACAGAAAATCTAAATTGACACAAATAATCAAAAGGTCAACAAGAAAACAGACACAACTATAATAGTTAGTGAAGCAGCAAGATTAAAAAGGCGCAGGTGGACCCATAGTACATGAGCAAAATGATGAAAAATCCACCACATGCACCACACCATCATGCATAAGGCCATAAAAAAAAATTGTTTGCTTGCCCAGAGATGTCACATATTTCCGGATTTTGGGGATTAAAAAAAAAATCCGGATTTTCAAAAAAAAAAAAAAAATTTTTTTTTTGGAAATTGTTTTTTTGGAATTTTTTTTTTTTTGGAATTTTTTTTCCCTTTTGGAGTGGCCCTATTGTCTTATCTTTCTGCTTCACATATATCAACATCAGCCATATTGTCCATGTAATAAATCCAAAAACCTTTTTTAAGAGTGTCTCTTGTACATAAAAGTATAGGAAACTGAAAACTTTAAAGCATGTTTTCTGGAAAAAGGAAGCACTTTTTATTAAAAGTGTAGAACAAGCCAGGAGCTTTGAACTGTTCTTTTTCAGTCAACATTAATAGGTAAATTTTCACGGGAAAATTTTCTGGACACGTGACCAATGCGTATCAATGTGTGTGTAACCTCGAGCCTGATCTCTGACCCCCGGCGGTGACCTCGCTATTCAAGTCTTAGTAATTTTGAATTGGAATAGTATTTTGACCGCAATTTTGATAGAAATTTGTGCATTGCAAATTTATTGAATATTATGTTATCTTAATTTTTTCACAATATCATCAAAACGTAATTTCAAAAATATAGATCTATCTACGGAAAAAAATATTTATCTACGGAAACTCTTACCATAACATTATTAACTTGCGACAAGTAACTTATTTTGCCTCAAAGAAGGAATTCTTCCTATTCAAATACATTGGAAGAACACCCGCTGTGCTCGGGTCACATTCCATAATGCTAATATGTCTGCGCCCATGGGTGTCACGTGTCCAGAAAATTTTCCCGTGAAAATTTACCTATTAATTCTGACTGTTTTTACCCTCTGAAATGGCCTTTACTGTGGTGCTAAATGTGCAGAAACCATCTGGCTTCGGGGGGCTTCGCCCCCTCGACCCCACCGGGGCTTTGCCCCTGGACCCCACCGGGGCCCTTAAGCGGCCCCGGACCCCCGGCCGTGTTGCGCGACAACCCTCGCCACGCTTCGCAAGTTCAGGATTTTTTGGGTCAGCCTGTGACATCTATCTGTGCTTGCCCTCGAATGGATTTTAAAAATTGGGTCGGTCGGTCAGGAAAAGTTTTTCTTTTTTTTTCAAAAAAAAAAAAAGTTCTCTGATCGCGACTGCCGAGACGGTCGGTCGGACGAGGGCAAGCAAACAACTTTTTTTTTTTGGCCTAAGGGCCAAGCAAATATGCACCTCAAGCATGTTCTTGGTTTGCTTGCTTGTATTTGGCATCACAATTAAGGGTGATTGATGTCTTAAATACTGGCCAAATCATTGGCAACAATTTCATGCAGACCAAATCAACAGCTTTCCCAGACTACTCTTGCTTTTTTTTTACTTGCAGGGGGAATAAACTTTCAACCTTGGGGCCTTTGGAGCCTGGCTTATGCCCAAAACAAGAAATATTCATTAGGGTTCATTTTAACTACTAAACCTTGGCCCCTGTGGGCCCCAAGTTGCCCCATTGAAGGCCCCACACCATTGAAGGCTTATGGACCCCCTGCAAGTAATACCAGAAACCAAGTTATCAGGGCATGATAAAAATTCATATCATTGGAAATAATGTAGTTATATCTATGTTAAGAAAATGAATCAAACAATACTACTAATAATAATAATGACAACCTATGGAGCGCTAGTATCCACTCATGACCATGGCACTATAACACAAAAAATATGATGAAATTAATGAAAAAAATAATAAAATACATGGAAAATCAATCAAAACAAATTGCCTTGGATTGATTGAGCAATAATAATATGCAAATTGAAAATTAGAGAATTCTTTTCTATAAACTAGCAAAAAAGCATTGGGTACCGTACAGCAACTGATAAGAACATGAAAATAATGCATACTGGGGAGAAAGATAAAACAGCTAATGGGCAACACAGGAATACAAAGAACAACATGAACTAACACTAGTAACAGGACCAAAGAGATTAAACCCAATGGTAACAGACTCTGCCATATTTGTGTGTTGCTTGTGGAGGGCAAAATAGTTTACCTCCACATTGTTTCACTGGTAAACTTCCGATTTGAAGTGTAAAATGGTTGTTTGTGTTGTGCCTTGTACCGATAACATGAGCTAAGTGCTACGCAAGCAAACCTTCATAATACTTAAGCTTAAAGACGCAAATTATAGTTCCATATTAGGCTTTTGGCGCTATATACCGGAGGCACACTTTTTTGGTCTCCATGTATGACAAACCAATCTGACAGATTTACCATGGCAATTCTGATCATGAGTTGACTCCATTGATTCCAATCTCTTTGAACAGAACTAATCCACAGTGGAACTAATCTAAGCTGTGCATGACAGAGTGGCCAAGCTCTACAAAAATTAATTTTACAAACCTCCCAACTACATTTTTTACTTGATTGCATCACATAATAACCAGAGGTACATATGCATAAGGTATGCAAGGTATTTTTTATTAGGTGGTTGGGAAATTTGCATATCCTGTGTGCTGTATAAAGACTTGACCACTCTGCAACATCTATGGCAGATATATGTTAACATAACTCATCCACAACCTACCTACCCACATGTTAGTTATTACTTAGTCTTCTACACACTCTTCAATAATGTCTGCAGCTTTTGAAGATCATCTATTAAAAGACCCTGTAACTGTTTATAGGCGGAGTCTAAGTCGTCATTTACAACGATTTGACCTTTATCTTGTTGTTCAACTGTTTCCATGGTTACAGGTAAGCAGACAAGCAGTGAAAGGAAATGAAATTACACATCAAATGAGAGTTGTTATTATTTACACAGGCCACAGAATTAGAGAAGCAGAACTGGGACTACCTATATCGCCATATACAAACGCGCCGTCAGCTATGGGGAGAAAATTGGGGGTATTCGAGCTATGGGGAGAAAATTGGGGGGTATTCGGGTCCTTGCTGAGGGTGCGCAGAGACGAACGAAAACAATTCTGCATCTCATCTGAAGCGTCATGCTGGTCGCATCAAGTGCGCTCTCAAATACACCCATCATCCATATCGCGCTTGCATGGCAACTAATGCCTCAAGTGCATTCTGAGGTAAACCGAATACCTCCATATTTTGCTCAATGCCTGTATCAAGATAGCAGTCGAGTCCCGATTCTCCTTCTCTAATTCTGTGACACATACATGTAATGTTAAAGTGTCATAACCACAGCGTGTGCATATTAGGACATTATATACTTCATTAATATACTCTTGTTCAATGATTGGTTAAAAGTGGATCACATGACCCAAATAGTTCACCCGTAAGTACATGTACTCCCATCCATAAATAGTACCACTAAGCCAAATACAGTAGTCTTTTCAGTGTCAAGGTTCTGGTATACAAATATTGACTGCTATGAGGGGCATGGTTATAGCTGCGCCTCGGGTCATAGCATGGTTTTGAGATCACCGCGGGCCTATAATATTAACCATGCCCCGAATAAAGCAGTCAATATTTGTTTTATATACCGAATTAATATAGATTTTTGTCATCTGATTGGTTAAAAGGCCTATTTTATTGTTCATAGGCCATGGTAAAATTTACAAAGAAAGTTTTTCGTTATGAACCGATCGCGTCACCGCAACTGGCAGGCATCGCGTTGGAGCCGTGTGCGTAATTCGAATACGCCATCGCCCACGTAATGCGAACACGCCATCGCGCGCGCCGATGATGTGAAAATGACTATTCCCGGGAATAGTCTTTTAAAAGACTATTGCCGGGAATAGTTCAGTTTTTACGTAATTCTTAAAAAGGAGGGCATAGCTAATTCAATGACTGCACTTTTAACCAATTGGATGACAGGGATCTATATATGAAGTATATAATAAAAACTATGGTCCTTGGTGAGCTCAATAGTACTATTTTCCTTTGGAGCTATTGTTCTCACCTCAGGACCATAGTTATAATCAGTCCTCTATGCAGGATCTCTTCTTTAGTAACCACCAAATTAGCAGTTAGTTCCTACAGATGCTAATGGATATATAGATATATTGTTAGTTCCAGATTTGACCAGCCTCCTCTATCTGATGCTGGTGTTGGTCCCATATTTATCATAAGGTTTAATGCAAAATTGCTTTCTTTTGTTTCTGAATGCTGTTAACATGTGCCAAAAATTATTCTCCATGCGTGAACAGCAAAATCATCACGTTGATGTGCGATAACAGCTGCGTGGCAAGTTGTGCCCTGCGCGTAGTATCCGATGCATGAACACACAGATCCTTTGTACCCACAAGATGGCAAAAGGCAGACGGCCTCTATTGCTACACTACCACTATTTCTATATACTTACTAAATTCCATTTCCCTCCTGGCTGTGTCCAGTCTTTTTTGGATGGCTTCTTCTGTGTCACTTTTCCTTCCTCTAAGCCTCTCCTCCTGTGTATATCAAATTAAAGGGACATTTGAGTCAACTTTAATACTACACCACAGAGGAGTAAGATATAACAGAGAAAGTACCACCAGTCAAAGTCCCTGTGTATTGTATGCTACCAGTTCTCGCATATTCATGAGGGCCGATTGTTCGATCTTGCCGTGTCTAACAATCACGCCAGCGCTGCGTGCCTTCGCGTATACGCAATCGAGCGTTGCGTGCTTTCGTGATTATGCGATAGACCGTGAAAATACGCGGTTATTGCCTAGCAGTCTCGCCTGTCGCATTTCATGGAACAATCGGCCCTCATTATCGGATGAGGGCGGAGACTTTGACTGGTGGTACGCGGTCTGTTATCTCTTTCGTCCATGTACAATAAGTGGAGTGCACTTACAGTTTTAACAATTCGCTCAGTATTTGTCAAAACTCTTTTAATTAGATGCTTCATTCAAGATACTTATGTAATTTCATTGGTTCCTGCCAGTGTTACATGAGGCAACAAGGCTGAAGGCTTTTTTTTTTAGTGTTGGTAGGGAAAGTTTGGTTTTTTTTGCTCATGTAGTGGGGGAAGTTTTTCAAAAACGTCCTCCCCGCCCCCTTGAAGTCTAATGGTGCGTCCCTTATACAGTCTACTTACCAATACTGCCATTGATGGAGGCTTAATGAAGATATAAATTGGTTTCAGATTGGTTTTCCTAATACTTAATACACCCTGCATCTCTATATCTAATATACATATTTTGTTCTGGTCTAAAACATCTTGAACAGCTTTTTTACTGAAAGAAAAATCAAAGATACAAGATATTTTAATATAAGTATCCCTTAAATTAAGTTATAGTTTCAGCTCAGAAGACCCTGCTTTTATGAGGGTGAGTTAGCGCAGTGTTAATTCCCTTGCTTTGCACCACCGAGGTCCCGGGTTCAAGCCCCGGCGCTGCCCAAGGCTCGCTCTCGCAGGTTTTCTCCGGGATCTCCGGTTTCCTCCTGCTTTCAAAATCGGTGATTAGTTGTTTCGTTATCAAAAACTTCCTTCACCCAATTGAATTTGGGGAGCTGCAGAAAATGGGTGGATGTTACAATCTAAGTGCGGATAGGTTTGCGCCAGGTTCGGCTGCAACTAGCCTAGTTGATGCGATCTGATTGTGATGATTCACCACGCAGCGAAATTACAGAGACCCAACTTTTGAAATCTTGCCCAACACATACCTAGTAAAAAAAAGAGAGTGCTAGGTAAACCCCATTTGCTCTAACAGTGAAGATATTTGTGAGTTGACAATTCCTAATACTGATCAAAACCAAACCACATTACTGCACACTAGAGAGGTTTACTGATAAATTGGAATAATATTTTACACTAAAATAATTGTATAGAGTCTCTTATCATTGTTATGACTTCTTGAGTAGGCCTATCTCCTTTGGAACTTATATACAAACTTACATTTGACATGCCCTCTGGGGCAACAGCCAGCGAAAATCACTGCCGGCCTACTGCATTTACTGATACGCTATCATTGCAGCCCTCAGGGCCAAGTACCCTGTGATAATTTGTTACCAAGTAAATAATCAAGATAAACTCAATCCCGACTTCAATATTCTTTCCTGCCATTTTCCTGCCAAAATTGAAGTCTTGGAAAGTGTCACAAATAGTGGACCAGAGTAACATTTTAAGGGACCAACACTTCAAAATGTTGGGACTACATGTATTTCTAAAATGACATATACATATCCATGTACATGTAGTGGCATAGCATCATGTGTGATGTGATTAAGCAAAATCAGCTTAAAGTCAGATATATATTGACTTTCAGATAAAGCCAAAAAACACGATAATGTCTTTTGTTGCATACTGTTTTGGAAACACTTCGACTGTTCATATCTTTGGAACTAAACGTTCAATTTCAATGGGGTTTTCTGTGAAAGATCAAACTAATTTGTTTCTATTGCCTAAATGTATACACTACAAGATTGGGCCGCCTGCACAGGTACACTGTTGCTAAGGTACTTGGATGGTACTGTGCACTAGTGTGCAGTACGATGGGAGCACCAATGTAGTACCAGTGTAGTACCACTGCTGGTGGGTCCTGTGCAGTAGCAGCATTGGTACTGTGTAGGTACTCTGTGTGTAACAGGCAGGTATCTTAGTGACCGTGAACCTGTGCAGGCAGGCAGAATAGGAATCTTGTAGTGTACCATTGCATACACTCTCCATTGACACTGCATACATACCTAGTTCCATAAAAATTTCCTGAGAATTCAGCTGTTTCTAGAAACTCTCCTCTTTTAATTGCCTCCCCCATTGCCTCCCGAGTTGTGTAGTGATAGTCTGTAATAAAATTAAAATATATCAATGTGATAAAATTCTGTCAATTTAGACCTGTTTAATTATTAAATGTCCTTTGGACACATTCAGGTTACACTTTGAAAAGGATGTATTTACTTTACCTTACCTTCACATTGCATGGCTTTTTATATAATTCATTAACATTGGCATGGTTTATCACTGTTTGATGAATGGGTGTTCTGGTTCACCAAATTATCAATTGTCCCTTTTTAAAAATCAGTGTGCTAAAGGGGTTCAAAATAAGGAAAAATGGCCTCATGTATTATTCTGTTTGTCTATCAGAATTTGTTGTTGTCTGCAACAATCCCGGTCATAATTACACTACAAGATTCCTATAGGGCCGCCTGCACAGGTACACCGTCGCTAAGGTACTTGGCTGGTACTGTGCAGTACCAGGGGAGTACCAATGTAGAACCAGTGCAGTACCACTGCTGGTGGGTCCTGTGCAGTAGCAGAATTGGTACTGTGTAGGTACTCTGTGTGTACCAGTCAGGTACTTTAGCGATGGTGTACCTGTGCAGTACCTTAGTGCAGTTGGAATACTTGTGTCAAAGTAGAACTGTTATAACTGACATACTAAGATTTTGCTTTCTTTAGTGTGAAGTCTGAACCCTTCCCTTCTACTACAACCTCCCCCTGCCACACCAATTAATGTCTATAGGGGTGCATGACAAAAAAAACAGCTACCAACATTGATGGGGGAATGGGGGCATATTTTGAAGTACCCATGCTAATAAAGAGTTCCAACAATTATGACTGGGATTGTATGTTGTCAGCACAACAAATGCAAGTGACTGGACAACAACTTATTTCAAATGTAATTTTACGATTTCTGTAAAATTTTGTTATTCTTTACCCAAAAATGCTGTTGTAATAAGGGTTTCTGTCCTTTTTAAGCTGAAATAACAAGGTAAAGTGAAAGAAACCTCACTATTTTAGCCATTTAACATGGAGTTCTATAAGGGATTGAAAGTCATAAGTATAACTTTATGTCTACATTACTCTGTTGATCTACAAAACACAACAATTGTGGCCGATTCCATTCAGGTGTAAGTTGGGACATGTGTAAACGTTACAAATATATCAGCAACTTAGTTTTGAAAATAATTAACAAATTTCATATTATAAGATCATACATAATGGCTTTAACCCCCTGAGCACTACCTGCCGATCTAACATTGCTTCTGATTTGTCAATTACATGATGTCTTCACTTTAATCACCAATCAGAATGGAGCTTTGCTAACAATTCATCCCAATTTTTTGCATTGTGAAATTATTCTAACAATGTTGCTGATTGGTCCAATTGATAATGAAAACTTCTTTTTGGCCAATCGGCAGGTAGTTCTCATGGGGTTAAATGTGTTAATGTTAACTTACCGACACCATCCTTCTCACCCACCCTAGGTTTCCTCGATGTATCTATCAAAAAAAAAATCAACATAAAATTTAACATTGGTCATAATCACAAACATCTATCTATTGACATGAAAAAACAGTGGCATGATCAACAGCAATTATACAAATAAAATTAATTTTTCACCAGGTTCGCGTCACACACAATAAAGGGAACAAACAATTGTAGTACATGGTGTTTACTACCTGACATTGAAATCCATCACCAAAACATTAATTTCTTATTCTAAGTTTTGAGTTCCAACATTGCTCCTTCCAGCAGTTTGGATTCTAGTTTTGTACCTAATACATTCAAAGGTCACATATTTTGTCTTGAATTCAAAATTGTGCAAATGTAAATTTTTTACCCATTAAAATCAACCAGGTGTGGTCAGCGAATGGAAACACTGGCTGTTATTTGTTCAGTCAGATAGGTGGGATTTAGTTGTGTGATCTCTTTTTCAAAATAAAACATAAAACATCTACACATCATTAAGCTAACCAGCTGCGTAACATTTACATGACCCTGGCATAACTGACTCTTTCAGTATTGAAGCCATGCAACCAAAAGTGCTCTATTTAACGATTTTGTAGGACAGGTGTTTCAAATGGACAAATCATATCAAATGAAGAGTCTTGAAAATCTATTCTGCTATATGTTGCCAAATGTGTAACCCACACTTTCTATTCTCTTTCAATGGCAATGGTCACACTATTTAAGGATTTTTGTCATTTTTTATCAAAAAATGCCACATTTTAACTAGTTATTTCTTTGAAATTAAATAGAGTAGAAACTTCATATTTGGTGTACAGAATACATCTGAATAAAATCATCACTTCGTTCAATGCATTTGATTTATGGATGAAAATGTCATTTTTTAGTGATTTATGCCCAATTTTGACCAAAAGCTATGGTTGTTGACCTATGATTTATATACAAAATGCCTATTTTTAGTGATTCTGGTAAAAATTGGATTTTTTTTTCATAATTTTGCAGCATTTTTTTTCTTGAATTACAAAAGTTTGTGTTTCACTTTATCCAAGGTTTCTTTAATTCAAGAGAAGACAGTTTCCATGGCAATGGCCATTTACATCTATTTTTGTCAATTTTACTGGGAAATTTGTTCCATTTTACTGGGACTCACTGTTTTTCAACAATTTTTTGTTCAACATTATATTTTCGTTTGACCAAAAATCACATTTTAGGCCAAAAACAACTTTTTTGACCAAACATCTCGTAGCTATGATAGGAGCACTTTCAGATGGGGTATCACTATCAGCATGAATATCATGATAAATTAGAGAAATTACAACCATTGTAATATAAAATGCATTATAGCAGCTAACGTAAATATTGAATGAAGCATTGTGGTCACTATTCAGCATAGTCAAACCAAGAGAAAATAAAAGTCAACACATAGCACAAAGCTTTTGATTACTAAAGTGAGCTATTATTTCACAAGTGAACCTCCCACCACATAGGAAATGTTTTATGTTCTCCCCTCACTGATTTCAGTCTCTCCCGAGCTCACTTTCTCTCTTACTCTCTCCCTCCCTCTCTACATGTACTCCTTCATATTTTGCATCTCTTCTCCTACTCCCTTTCTTACTCGTTCATTATTTTTCCTCTATCCCTCCCGGTGGTATCCGAGCTTCCTCCAACTCATCCCTTCCATTCCCTCTTCCTCTCAGTTTGCCAATAGGCCCTGTTTGTCTCGCTTGGACCTCTTTCTCTCCTTATTTCACGGACAATAAATTTATATAAAGATTAAAGGATTAACACCCTCCATTCAAATGTTTCTCTGTCTCTTCATAACTTTATTGACATATACCTGATAAACCAAATATGAAATAAAGGCGAATATTGGTTTATTATTGATCAGAATTTGCTTCCAGACTAGCAAAAAGAAATTGTGCATAGTATGAGCAATGAGCATTATCAAACCCCCAATACCCCAATTGGGCAACTTTTGCCCATTTCCACATGACTTTATAAATGAGTTTTGACCATTTCCTGTTCCATAAAAACCAATGGTTTAAAAATTGGGTGTTTTTGTGACAATGGCTCCTGAAAATTTTGGTAATTTCCTGTTCCATAGAAACCAATGGTTTTAAGCAATTAAAGTGGGCAACATTTCATTGATTTGACTCATGCAACCCTGGAATATAGATGTTGATCCATTCCATACCTCATACCAGCAGTATTTTAGGGTTTTTTATATCGACATTTTTGTATTCCTAAATCCTGGGGGGGTACTCAAGTTTGATTTGGGTAGGGGTGTGCTGTTCAAGTTTTCAAGAAGTTTGGACTCATCGATATACCAAAGACAAAATTTAAATTTATTTGAAAAATGGACCCATCCATATACCAAAATTAGCCTAGAAAAGGAAGTCATGATCCAAAAGGCCAAAAATGCTACCCATGTTTGCAGCACGTCCACATATGGTCATTTGTACTGAGTACCACCCCCTGGTCCTAAATTTCCTTTAATGTTTACTAAAATTTACTTTGAAAAGGGACATTCCGAAATTTTGAGTTCAACCATTTTTGCACAAATATTGCTCATGAGACCCTACAATCCTATAAACACATTTTGAAGGCAAATAATAGGGAAAAATTGTGGATGTGGGGGATGTTTTTATTTGAGTTGTGTAATCTGATGACGTCATAATTATACAGAGGTTAAGTGGTTGTTTTTGATATTAATACAGGTCAAAGTTTAAATATTTGTTTTTCATGGTATGATATAATTTCCCCATATGTATTAGCCCTACTATACCCTTTTACATGCTGTACACCGAGAATCCCTAAAACCCAGCTTCACCCAATGGGTTTTAGCCACCAAATTTAAGGAGAACTATAATTTGGTTCACCTCAAATTTGGTAGTATGACGTATGTGCGTATTCCGTTGGCCTAAGCAGTGCATCGCATGCGTCAACAGGGTCTTAGCTAGCCACCCGTCTGGCCGTCATTTTAGACGGCCACTTTGCTCCTGGGACAGGCAAAATTAATGCCTTTGACAGATGCTATATTATAAATTGTATGTTTTGAGAAGCTAATTGACCTTTTAGTAGACCCAATTTGAAGAACAAGGCCATATCAGCACATATTTGAACTCTTTGAACCCCCAATGGGCTATAGATGTCTGGTAAATGTTTTAAAGGTCAAATTAGGACAGGCAATTTTATTCAAATGACGGGCAACCCTCAATTTCTAGCTAAGACCCTGCGCGTCAAGTTAATCACGCAAAGTGTACTCTCACACGCACAAGAGCAATTTGTCAGCACACTTGCAGGGCTTCAACCCAACTCTAGCAAAAATATAGGGATAATATAGGGCCATTTTGGGAAAAAATATAGGGATAATATAGGAATATTTTGGGAGAAATATAGTTAAAATATAGGGCAAATGATGGATACATCGTAGAATAGGGGACTTTTATCAACATATTTTACACAAAATGTCCCGGGGTCACTCCCATTGTGGCCTGTACACCATCCATGATAATAAAAATAAAAGGGTAGTATTTCATGGGTAGGCAAGAATAACGTATTGTGTTTAGGGTGTCAAAAACATGAACAATTGGAAAAAAGGGTAGCAAAATTTGAAATGAAATTTAGGGTATGAATTTTGATGCAAGGAATAAAATCCCTGTTTAGGGTGTGAAAACAGGCACATGTTACCTGTTTAGGGTATCGTTTTAGCCAAGGTTTAGGGTACTGTTTAGGTGAGACCTTACACTTGTACATACAGATAATAGGACAACATGTAGGAGAAACAGTAAACTTGATCTCTTATGACACATGAATTTGTTGGAATATTCTACTGCACAGTTATCTTCAGATATACCTTAAGCATAATGGAAGTGCAGTGAACCTTTTGGTTTTATCACATACATGTAGTAAATTACACTTATTGGGGTCTTTGCTGTTTTAATCTGCCTGACAACCTGTCTTTGAGAGTGAGATTATTCGCCGATGACTGTGCTTGTGTATCAAGAAATCAAATCCGCTGAAGATTCCAGGATTCTTCAAAATGACATAAACCATCTCAGTCTGCAACTGGGAAACCAACTGGGAAATGGGTTTCAATCACTCCAAATGTTTTTTTGTAAGAGTCAGTTATAAAAACCTTGCCTGGAACAGACACAAATCAGATTGCCATAAACCCAAACAGAACTTTGGGACTTCGCCGAAGAAACTTACCATCTTGTAACAAGTCAACAAAATACAAATGTAGGTAGCATAAAAAGCACTTGCCTGCCCACTGTTGTCATATTGTCAGACAATATGGGATCCTCACCAGAGAAACAATATTGACACCCTTGACAAGATTTAGAGACATGCAGCCACTGAGCCCAGTTTGTCCATGACTATTCAAGACAATTTTAAAAGTGTTTCTGACATGTTCAGATACCTTGAATGGGAATCAAGATGCACCAAAGCTGCCTATGTTATGTCCAATCTACATGGCGACTCATGATATCATACCCGGATATCATCCAAACCAAGACTAAGAAAACTACATACTAGGCTGTCCTTAGGTCATCTTATCTACACCCACCGTGAGATACGAGTCATAAAAATGGCTATTTGCAGTCAATATATCCACCCCAGAGTGGAACATGCTTCCTGACACCACCAGATGTGCAACAACTCAGTTACTTTCATGCTGGACAATGTGGACATGAACTATCTCACCAAATCTGCCTACATCAAATTTTTAATTGCCTGCAACCAGTGGCCATGCTAGCTTAACCTGCAAGAGATAATAGCCCAGCTGTTGGCATTTGGGCAGTAGCAAGCAGATGCAGATACACCCAGCAACAGTGCATTCCCTACTTTCATACATACATATAGAAAATTTATCAAAGCGCTGAACAAGGAGAGAAAGAATAAAAAAAAAAGAAACACAGAAGGAACAAGAAATAAGCTAACTGAAAAGGTGAGTTTCTTTCTGAAAACTGGAATTGAGGGAGACTCCCTCATGGCTTTAGGAAGCTTATTCCATTCCCTCAGGCCAGAGACCGAGAAGGTATTCAAACCAGCTGCTCTATGTGTCCTAGGCTGATTAAGCAGGGTCTTATCGGAAGAAGATCTCAATCCTTCTCTTCCGGGAGCAAGGCTGAAAGGGGTCCACAAAGATAATTAGGGGCACAGCCCTAAGAGCACTTTAAAACATAAAGCAGAAGTTTAAAAAGAATTCGGTCCTGGATAGGAAGCTGATGCAACTGAGTGAGAAGGTTGGAGATACCAGTTAAGCGAGGAACTTATCAAACGCACAGCAAGATTTTGCAGATTTTGCAGTCTATTTCTTTCACCTTGAGTGACACCATACCATACTATTACCTGTTCCAATTCCAGTGACACCTCATGCATATTGTCCTGGGTAAGATTAGGCCAGGGTTCATTGGAGTGGCATAATAACTAGCATTACAGCTATGACCATATTTAATATGACTATTATAAATATTATTTATAGACCACTTCACATCACTGTTTATCAACAAAGTCGAGGGACTCGTCTATCGATATGCTCAAACGAGCCGCTACACTGTTCAATGGCTTTCCTGTACTATATGAAATGTGGCGGGCGATTTAAAAATGCACATGCCCTTAGCAGACTACGATGCGTATGCACACTGCAGGGCAAAGAACAATGGAAATAGCCATAATGCGCGCGCATACTGCCGGGCAATGACGTCACATGCCAAGTGGTCTATAATGTTTTGTTTTAAACACATTGCACCCTCTTAACTTAAGTCAATGAAGCAAATGTGTAGTTATCTATAATATGTGTAACATAACAAATCTGTATGTTGCTCTTCTTGAGAAATTTACAGCTTTCTGTAACTTCTTGGCACATGTATCTGCCAGTGCATGCAAAGACAAATACGTACATTTTGAAAAAAAATATATAGGAATTATAGGGCATTTTACAACTATATAGGGAAATATAGGAAAAGTTCAAAAATATAGGAAATATAGGAAATATAGGGCCAGTTGAAGCCCTGCACTTGCGTCGCAATCGCGAAAAAGCATTGACGTCACTACCGAACTTGAAGTGAACCAAATTATAGGACTGGGTACTCGGCTTCCCTCAGAATGCTTTCTAGGCAGTCGTTGTCATGCATCTTGTGACATGGATGATGGGCGCATTTGAGAGATGCACTTGATGTGACCTGCACGCGATACCAAGACACTTCAGTCGAGATGCAGAATTGTTTTCGTTCGTCTCCGCTCACAGTCGGCAAGGACCCGAATACCCTCAATTTTCTCCATATAGCTGATAGTGCTATTGTACGTAGCGGTCCCGGTTCTCTAATTATGTGGTTTTAGCAGTCCTCGAGCTCGGGGTATAGCGTTTTTTAGGGATTGCCGCATTTAAAAGGACCATCCATCTAAATATGACATGGGTACTTCATGTAATAAGGGACTATTCACAAACACTTGGGGGGCTGGAAATTTTTGACCCTCCTAAGTTTATATGCTTTTCTATGGGTTGACCCATAATTTTCATGTCAAAAAGGGGCCCTGAAATTGTTGAGGTCTGTAAAGGGGGGGGGGGCAATAAAGTTTTGCAATGAATTTTTTTGCATCAGCCCCCCCCCCCCTAACAAGAGTTTGTGAATGGTCCCTAACCACCAGTACCAATCATTTATCAGGCAGATGTTTTTATTACCAGACTAAAAAGCAATCAACATACATCAGTGAGTTTATGCTATTGTATACCCTACCATTTCACCTAATTAACTGTAGAGTGGTAGATGACTATAATAATGAAACATTTTCAATACATGTAAATGTATGAAGTACTTAATTTAGGTATGCAGGAAGTGAAATTTTCTTTTTATGGCCTGAATTACAAAGAAATAAGTGACCCAATTAAACCACGAGTGACACAGTTGGGAATTTTTTATTTCAAAATACTGGAAGTGAGGAAAGAACACTTTATCAGAATCTCCTGTTTGATCTGAGGCCCTTCACAATTGATTTTGAGTTTACTGTTTCCCTCTCGCATCCAAAATTAAGAATTAATTTTAATTATTTTATTTTTATTTGAGTTTACTGTTTCCCTCCCGCATCCAAAATTAAGAATTAATTTTAATTATTTTATTTTTATTTGACATTTTCTCTATAAAGTAAAATGACATTTTAATTACATAAATTTATTTGCTACTTTTTTACTTTGATTATTTTAATTATGATGCTAAACAAACAAATAACACCCCTGCATTATTATCAAAATGTACTGCTGATAATGGGCTGTGACCACTTGTTTCAAAATAAAGAAAATAATAACTTGAAGGAATGTATACGGTAATCAATAATTAAAAGGTACTAAAAGGTACCTTGTGCCTTTATTAAAATCTTAAACAGTAAACTAAAATTAATAGTGAAGGGCCTAATAACTAATTATAATTTTTTAAATTAAAAACAAAACAAATAAACCATTGGTGTGCATGCAGTGGCTCATTTATACTGAACGACATACACAAAAATGCTCTCAGAACGCCAATTGCAACATTTTTCCTGTTCTTGGTTCAAACCTCTACACTCCTCTTTTGTGGACATCTGCTGCTAATCAGAGGCGGTGCCACGGGGGAGGGGAAAATTTCCCCTACAGAAGGAGAGCAAAAAAAACAGAAAGAGAAAGAAGAGGAAAGAAACAGAACTTGATTAAATTCAGGGGTTAAATTTTTCTATACCCATTGTTCATTCAGAAGCGACAGCTAACCCCCGTTTATGCTTTTGCACCCTTTAATTTTCAACCCTGGCGCTTCCCCTGCTGCTAATAATACATTATTTTTCTACCTAAACCCCTTTGTTAGTACAGGTCCTCCAGCCAAACATTGTAACACATCAAATTTGATAAATTTTTTCATTTTATATTTCATTGCATTGTATCAGACTGCCTAATATCCAATCACTTACCTTGCAGTCTTTCAGTGATTTTGTATTTCATAAAAACATTTACTTAATTGCATTGCGTCCCATACCTTATTCACCTAATTAGTTGTAGAAGCATAATAATTGCATGCACTACGAATACATGTACAAATAAATGTCATACTACTGACAGCACTTTAATTAGGGTTTAGAAGGCAATTCGACTTGCTTCAATTTCCATGCATACTTACATGACAAGAGAGAAAATATAAACACACACCCTAAATGTAGAAAGAGAGGTTTGCATTTTTGCCATGGTTGTTTCAAATGGGGCAAAATATGGTGTAAAATGTCCATGCATAGGGGGTACCTTATTTTTGCTGGCTGATGGGTGGAATTCATTTATGGGGCCAGTGTGAAATGTTTGTACACTATCATATTTGAGTGCCCCACCCCATGTGTACAAACACACCCACCTACTTGTTTTGACCAGCAAACAAGGATTAGTTTTTCCAACTGAGGGCCTTTAACTTGTACCTATCCGCCAGTGAAGTGGTTACATAACTCCTTGATAACTGGATCACACACCTTTTGAAGTTGGTAGTACTGCCATAGACTTTGTGTTGCGATCATTTTGATCGTGGTGTTGAACTCAAAAGCGTGATCTAGTTGATGCAGTGATAATCGGATAACACGTAACACTTCGCTGGCGAATTTAAACAAGGACTTCATATACCTGAAACTATGTGCCAAACCTTCGACTAAAGTTAAATTACCATCCAACCAAGACCTATAACCCTACAAAAGCAAATGGGCCATGGTATCATGCAGTAAAATTACGTTGTTTGCAATAAGCTAGGAACCAAGGGATGTCCTTTGAAGTGTTTTCAGTTGAAGGAGTTTACCAATGGACACAGGCACACCCCCCCCCAACACACAAATATTTTACGAACAAATTATTTTGCCAAACAACCCAACCATGCCAACAGGACTCAAATTCACAGAGACCACAAAAGGCCAGCGTTCGAAATAGGGCCGGTCAGCCGGCCATTGGCCTGTAACTTTTTAGCCAGGCCGGTAACTTTCCTGACTAGCAGTCAAGTTGCCTGCCCGGCTGGCCGGTAAATAAAATATAAAAATAAAATTAATTTAATTTTGATCCAAACAAAATTCCGATCTTGCCATATATGTTGATATGTTTCCCGGTTTAATTTCCCATTTAAAAACTCTAAAAAGTTTCGACCGGTAACTTTTCACCCAGGCCTGTTACCTTTCAGACCTTACAGGCCCGGATGGCCTGTAACCTTTTGAGGCATATTTCTTTTTAACACTGCAAAAGGCCATAGCCTTGCTCTTAGACTTGGCCTTGGCCAAAACATACCTACTGACAAGGGTGAAAATAAGAGGGAGACAGGAGCCGTTTGGCCCAAAAAACTCTAAAATGGCCCCTAGTTCCATGATCTCAATTTTAGTTAACCAGGGGATGCTTTTCTCACAAAACCGGGCCCTGGATACTAGTGGATAGTGAACCAAAAATATCAAATTCAAAGCAACTAGTGCACATCCAGCACATATTTTGGCCAAAGTGGCCCCTGATTCAAGCTCCCTTATTTTCACTCTTGCTGCTAAATGACATAGTGACATTTATGCCCTTTGCTCATTGGCCTTGAAAATGTGTGCCCTTGAAAATTCCAATGATATGTGAGATTGAAGCTGTTTTCTGCACTGTGTGCAAGGCCTTACCAATAATGAGTTATTATTAACATTTCAAATACTACATACCATTGACTTTTTATCTTATAAAATATCCCATACATTTTCAACATTTTATTCAATTTCATCCATGTACTTCATTCTATCCCTGTCTAATTGAATGTTTCATACAAGTGCATTTACAAAGACTGTCAATTATTTAAATCTTTTTCCATTCTTAAAATAATTCATTCCAATGCAATTAATGAAGATAATACAGCAATTCCCATATGCATGATATGATGGATTGGATATGCAGCTGAGTTAACCTTGAATACAATCATATTTGAATTGATTCTTGAAAACTTGGAACCAAAAAAATTAATTCATAGAGGAATTATCTGTGACGTGTGTCTACTATGCAGGAAATGCAGGATTACATCTGTACGAAGATTTGAGATGGTTTTTAACATTTTCTTTGAAAATCAAATTTCACATATATTAGAAAGCTTTCTGAAAATGGGCAAATTTATTCAAATTCAACTTTATATTTTCAAAACAATGTTGAAAATTTAAATTATAGTAAAATTCTCTTTGGTTTTGGTCTTAAAGAATCTGATAGGTTGATTAATATAATTTGTCTTATTTTGGAGAAAAAGGTGATTTATGACAGCAGATTCAGGAATCAAATTTCTTCTATAATTTCTTTTAAACACTTGATAAAATTTTCATTATAATTTAGAAAAGCAGATTGCTAGGAGTAAAAACAATGTGTCAAACTTTATATGGGGTATTTTAGAAACTTTATGTACTGAGTAGTGTATGTTATCATGTATATACATGTATGAATGTAAACTTTGATATTGTTTTGTATTTCATCAAATTTATTTCCGGGATTTATTTTATCATATTCTATCCATCCTAAGACCACTATATCTGCAGAGGTTTGCTTCCTTTATTACAGTCAAAGAATCCCCTTGACCTACTGGGACTGATGATGCACCTGTACAAAATGGATTTTGATCGGATTTACAAAGATTTTCTTTAAATTGGATTGCTTTTAACTCTGCTTGGTTGCCCTTTTGAGTCAAATCTAAACCACCAATCAATTGTAATTGATGTGTACAGGGATTTTATACAGAATGCAATAAAAAGCAGGTGATGTGTTGTCTTTTTTTGTTTTTAACTGAGCAACATTTTTGATATATACCGATAGACCCTTGAATTGATATGATGGTGGTCAGATGAAAGATGAGATCAACAAAACATTCCAATGCAATTAATGAAGATAATACAGCAATTCCCATATGCATGATATGATGGATTGGATATGCAGCTGAGTTAACCTTGAATACAATCATATTTGAATTGATTCTTGAAAACTTGGAACCAAAAAAATTAATGCATAGAGGAATTATCTGTGACGTGTGTCTACTATGCAGGAAATGCAGGATTACATCTGTACGAAGATTTGAGATGGTTTTTAACATTTTCTTTGAAAATCAAATTTCACATATATTAGAAAGCTTTCTGAAAATGGGCAAATTTATTCAAATTCAACTTTATATTTTCAAAACAATGTTGAAAATTTAAATTATAGTAAAATTCTCTTTGGTTTTGGTCTTAAAGAATCTGATAGGTTGATTAATATAATTTGTCTTATTTTGGAGAAAAAGGTGATTTATGACAGCAGATTCAGGAATCAAATTTCTTCTATAATTTCTTTTAAACACTTGATAAAATTTTCATTATAATTTAGAAAAGCAGATTGCTAGGAGTAAAAACAATGTGTCAAACTTTATATGGGGTATTTTAGAAACTTTATGTACTGAGTAGTGTATGTTATCATGTATATACATGTATGAATGTAAACTTTGATATTGTTTTGTATTTCATTAAATTTATTTGCGGGATTTATTTTATCATATTCTATCCATCCTAAGACCACTATATCTGCAGAGGTTTGCTTCCTTTATTACAGTCAAAGAATCCCCTTGACCTACTGGGACTGATGATGCACCTGTACAAAATGGATTTTGATCGGATTTACAAAGATTTTCTTTAAATTGGATTGCTTTTAACTCTGCTTGGTTGCCCTTTTGAGTCAAATCTAAACCACCAATCAATTGTAATTGATGTGTACAGGGATTTTATACAGAATGCAATAAAAAGCAGGTGATGTGTTGTCTTTTTTTTTGTTTTTAACTGAGCAACATTTTTGATATATACCGATAGACCCTTGAATTGATATGATGGTGGTCAGATGAAAGATGAGATCAACAAAACGCTTGTTTGCACACAATGCATACATGTGACAACGTAAGAATCCCACTTTTTGCTCACAGCGCATAAATCGACTGCTCAGTGCCCGAAGTGGGTTAGTGCAATAGTTGCCCTGTGTCCATTTGGCAATTTACACACAGTATATTGTACTCATCTACACATGGCAGCTACATATGACAGCTAATGCATTTATCCACTTCTTGGATGCAAGTTAGAGAAAACATAATTGCTTTATAAACATTCCAAATGATTATTCCTCAAAAATAGTTTTTTAATTCACCTTTAGTGCAGATCCAAGATGGCCGCTCATGACATGGCAGCCATCTTAGATGTGCAAGGAAGGGAATATTGCCATTTATGGGTTGTGCACAGAACTGTGTTAAAGCCCTCAAAATCTTTTATATAAATTTAAGGCTTAAACAAAATATTGTCTGTACAAATTAGGGTCATTACTCATTAGTCCCCCCATATATTTTTACAAAAATGCAGTTACTAAATTCAAAGACTTGGTAAAAATTAGCCAAAAATCTATGCAACCAAAATCAAGCCTACTACTTATATGTATGATTAGCTGTTTCATCCAGCAAAACATTACTATTTTTGTTCAAAAAATGCAGTGCTTCATTTTTCCGATAGCAGGCTACATTTTGCCAGTCAGGCTACATTTTGCCAGTATAAATATCATTGATAAAACTAATTTCCCAAACCACAATTGAAGCTAATCAATCATTAAATGGAAGTGTAGAAATTCAATTTGGAAAGTCTTTTGAGGCTGTAGAGAATGCAATGCAACCATTAAACATATATTTTGGTAAATTGAAGTGCCTGGTTCATTGCCAATATTTTCTGTAAACATTTTCTTTCTTAGATATCTACATCTCTTTATCTCTGTATTTACCTTGAAATTTTAATCACCAGGTGCCCCATTTCTACTTCTGAATGAATTGTCAAAAATAAAATTGATTAAAAATTTCTTTTACAAATTGCACTTTACCAAATTAAGAGACCTCTTCAATTCTGTGTACAATACAAATAATGTAAAATGTAATGAAATGTAAAATTTAAGGAACAAAATAATTATGGATGAAAAAAAACCCCTCAAACACTGTTGAATTACTCAGCTGGGAAATTACATATTCAATTTGAATGCATTGTTGAACAGCTCGACACATGCAAAGAAAAAACGGCAGTTGTTTACATTTTGAGAGTGTGCAGAACGTAAACACGGAGTGAGGTTCTGATTGGCTGATTCAATTGTCTGACAATAATAAAAACAGACTGATAATCTGATTGGCTAATTACGTTGGTCGGCGCATATATATCGGCGCGCTTGAAGTGAACACAAAGCTCCGCGTATGTCGCTCATTAACAGGGCGCTGGAGTCACTGCCATTCTTCTCTGAAACCAAGTATAAAGTCATACACCCCCCACCCCCCGTCTATGGAGGTGGATGCACAATGATATGTGTGTGTGCATTTGTAAATGCCTCCAAACGAGGACCTACATATGGATACACACCATAAAACGAGGACACACCTCCAAACGAGGACATCCTCGGTTTGAAACTATGACCAGGATGACGTAAATGATGCGAATATGCATATAAGATAGGTCCCCCATAGGGGGTATAGGACGGGTCTCAGTTGGATAGTAAGTTGTCTGGTGTGTTTGTGTGAGGTCCACGGTGTGTCGATTAAAAACGGGTGTGTAAGTCCTCGGTTAGATCCTCCAAAAGTCGAGGTCCTCGTTTGAACATATTTACAAACAGGTACATGGATGAAATCATAAGCATTGATACATGTAAGTGACAGATAACAGTGACACAACCATCCATGCTGCATATCTCACCAATCTTACCATATTTTTTCCCTTACTATAAGAATCATCATTTTTAGTTTATACTCCATCTGCTATAATTATTTTCCAAAAGCTCTTTGCATATATATAGGCTTTTTAAATTTACTAACAACTATGTATATCAAATACAGTTTCAGACCTGACATTTCCATGTACTAACATCCAATTTTATATGTACAATTCATTGAAATGAAAACTCATTTTGCCTACAGTTGATTAATTGAACAACACAAAACATGGCAATTTATTTACATTGTATGCTGGCTTACGTACTCATAGCTGTTAACGACAGAAAAAAGCGTCCTTAAAATCCACATACTTCCTGTGGAACATTTCACTGCCATCAATTCCAGTTGCACCTTAAATGCAGATGTCTTTGTGTAAAATTCCTGTTGAAAAGTGCTGAAATTGATCAAATCTGGTTGAATTTGCAGCACAACTTAACAGAAAACTCAACAATTTTGTTTCATTTGTTTGTAATTCCAATATCTGCTACGCCTTTTCCAATTTTTTTATGACTGGATCTGGAATAATTTCGTTGGAATTTCAAAACACTCAAGAGGGGGCGGTTCATATGGAATAGCTAATTTCATTCCAGAAAACAATTTGCTGATTTTCTACTTTTCTGGTACATCTTAATGTTATAGAAATCCTTAACTACCTTTAGACTCGATTTTGTCCCAAAATTTATTCTCACATATTCATATGGTGGTGAGAATCGACTAATCATTGTTAACTTAACCGCATCCAGAATGGGCATGATTTTGGGAGAATCTATTCTGCTTCATGCAAACCAAGTTTAGGAGAATCAATGGGAGAATCAATTCTTTGTTTCTCATCAACTTTGCAGGGCTCTCATGAGATATGTAATAAATCAGAAAATCACAGTGCGCGATTTTGAATGGGGTATAACGGGTCATGAGGGTCATGAGGGTTAGCTTTAACTGTATCTTTACTAAGGCCAAAAAAAATAAATCAATTAAAATAAAAAGAAGAAAAAAAGTTCCAAAGGCTTTATCAAATGAAATTTACAGCTTAAAAAAGAAGAGAAAATCCCGACTTACCTACCCTAATTTTATTTTTATGTTACGCCAATCAAACAATTTTTTTTGGCCTAAGGTTGCAGACTGATAGAGCAGTATCTCAGGACCGCGACACTCCGGTACTTGTTGGAAGACATCTAGTACAGCAGACAGTACATGTGATTTTCTCATTTATAACTAGGATTACGTCATTGCCAGAGCTTGTTTATTTGTTCATTAGAATGATTGACAGCGGTGGGCGGACTTATACTCTTTGTTTTGTGAGCGGTACAAAAATGTGATTCTCCTATAAATTATAGGTCAAGGTAGGTCAATTTGGACCGTCTCTTCATCAGACCTCTATGTAGGACTCTATGGTATCTTCTCATTACACGATCATAGTAAGACTTGGCTGGCGACGACGCTTGCGAATTGCCTGTCTTCAACTGCTGTATAGCATGGTATAGGCAGTTTGTAGAGAGTGTCTTATCTCATTATTATAGGATCTCTGAGTATCTGCTTTGTAATTTATTTGCAGATACTGCCCATTATCAGGCCAGGGGAAAGGGCAGCTGCCCCCTGTGAGAAGTCTTGCCCCCCCTGTGGGATGCTAGTTGCCATGATATTTAAGACTTATGCTTTTTTGTACAATTTAGCCCATTTCTAACCACTTTCATCAAATTTCTCCCCATGAAAGTTGCCTTGCCCACCTAACCCCTACTGAAAAAGTCTTGCCTGCACCACTGTATCAGGATACATCCTGAAAATCCCATCAACATTTAATGGCTCCTGAGATATATTAGGAAAATGAACATTACAGAAAAAAAGTTAAAATCCAAAGGCATAGGACCACTTTCTGTAAGCCATATTTAAAACCAATTTGCATGATAATTGACTCATTTTGCTTGATCACATCACAAAAAGACATAAAAAATGGAAATGTAATCTAAAAATATCACTTCCACACAATCAATATTTAAAACAACAGATGGTCTAATTGTCACAAACATCTCCTACTTACTGTAGTATAAAAAACAAGGGTTATTTATAGATTGAATCGTTACATCAAATCAATACTTACGACTAACAGAGAAGCCAAAGCAATCTTTGTACTCATTCATTAACTTCTTAATTAGTGTGCTTTTCCCAGATCCTGAAGGACCGCAGAAAACACATGGTCTTGGACTGTACTCAGCCATCGGAATGCCTGTCATGAAAAAAAGGGAAAGAAGAGACAAAATGTGTTAGAATACACTCATGCATGTGTAATATTAATTCACTCCTGGGGGTGAGGGGGCACTCTTGTATGGTATTTAAAGCAGAAACACTGAGGATAGGAAATGTGAAATACTTTCCTCAATGAAAAACATGTCACCAAAATACCTCTATAGATTTCAAAGTGCAAAAAAAAAAAAACCTGCAAAGGCACTCATACTAATTACTATTTACTTTTGTATGAGAGTGCCCTCACCCTCCTGGAGCAGGGCTTGAATTTAAATTTTACAACTCTCCTCATAGGACATGTACATGGCCCACTTCAAACTCCTCATGACTCCTTTTCACCAGGAGAGTGACTTGTACCTCATATGCAATCACAACTCAAGCCCTGATGAATTTTAGCAATGAAACAGGGGTATAATTTCATTTTACAGTTTGTGAATAGCCTTTATTCTCACCTATATAAATGTGTAAAAGCAAAACCATTTGATTCTTGCAATTTTTTGCTTTACAAAGATTTCATGATAGTCAAATCCTGATTCACACCAAAATTCTAGCCATGGTGAGTTCCATTTCAGATCAAAACACTTTGCAAAACATGTGCACAACAGTGAACAACATTATTTGTTAGTTTCTTTCCCACCTACCACCATGTTCACCAGGTTAATAATCTCAACCACCGCCACTCCCAAAACAGTTTTTTACGAGCGTAAGACATGGATTGTGTTGCAGATCATTATGGATTCTTTGATTTTAGTAAAAATTTCGAACAAGTTTTTGGAAAATGAGTACTTGAGTACTTAACACCACAAAGTCACATGCAATGCAAACCTTAAAGCAGCAGATGATATTGGCAATATATTTTTTTCTTGCAATGCAAGTAAGTGAAAAAGCAAACATCACAAAATCAGCAGCAGTGAGTTTTAAAAAGCATGGTTGGCGTACGCGGATGTAATGTGCGGATGACAGTCGCAGGCTTGGGTCACCCTGTTGACTACTGATGTTTCTCACTTCTCTTTCCATATCTATAAGGCCAGCATACTTTAATAAGCTTTTTAGCCAGGCTTGAGCATTTTGTTTGAACCTGGTCCCATCAGGTCCCAAGTGTGACTCCACACAGAGTGACTGTTTTTACAAACAGCCACATCATGATCCATCTCATAATTCTAAAGATTGTGATTGTCTTGGAATCTGGCATGACCAGGACTAGAAAAAAAATTTAATTTCCAAAATTTTACTTCAAGATAGCAAGATTTTCCATAATTTCTTGAAATGCATTTCTGTATGAGGATGCAAACTTTCCCTCCAAATTCCAAACCTTCCTTCCATATCCCAACATTTTCCTGGAATGAGCGTCCTGGATGGAGTGCACATGTTGTCCAGGTCTGTCTTGCACTCAGGAGTAGAGGGAATCAACATTTTATACATTTTTTTAAAATTCAGGACATTATCACTTTTCCAAGTTTCTTAACCCATGATTTGATAGCTCACTGTTACACTTAATAGAAAATAGATGCACACCCTGTTCAGATTTCCGAACTTTTTGTCCAGTTGTGATTGTTGGATATCCAGACTTTTAAAGTGTCCAAAGGCAAAAAAAAACAGCAGAAAAATAGTTCAAAATCAGAAATCCACAATTTGAGAGCTCATTTTGGACATTTCCATGATTTTTCTGGATTTCCAAGCCTTTTCAAGTGACATTAGCAACCGGAATTCCAGTCATTTTCATAAAGCAGACTTGGAAATCCAGACATTTCTTTGATTAAAAAGTTACTCCTCTATAGAGTTCTACCCTCAACTTAAAACCACATGAACATGTACAAAGTAATCGAAGTGTCATTTGATGAAATGAGGTGATGTATTATTATGCAAAGGATCCTGGGAGGGGTAAGATATATCTGCTGTTGCTTACACCTGCTGACAAATGTGCCCGGCTCTAACTTGACAGCTAGTATAACTAAAATTATCCATCTTTTCTTCTTGACTTCATGGAAAATCACTATAGGGTCTAGTATATGCAGTATGCACTGACTTGGTGTTAATTTGGTTAGCCAGGTGCAGAGGCATTCTTGAGAAAAAAGTAATTCTTGTTGTGTTGTGACATTAACGGACATGGTGCAACCAACTATGATGGTAAATCACTGTGTCTCAGCATAATAGGGAAAGGATGTAAGTAAACCAAACCCAAGGTGAAAGATCAGGGGTGTGATTGGTGCTTTAAGAAAAAAAACCCAAGGCAATGAAATTGCGAAGCGGAGCGAGCGGAGCTCTCGCCTGTTGCGGCGAAGCCGAGGGGTTTTACACACTTGAGGGGTCAAAAAAAAAAAATGAGAAACTGTTAAAATACTTCACTTTATAGTATAAAAACATTTATTATCTGTGAATACATACTTCCAGTATCATATCATTCACATACACATGAGAAATTGCATCACCATTTTTGCACAGTACAGTGTGTCTATAAATCATCCAGTCAGGGTTCTAAGGAATTTTCATTTTAAAATTGGAGATTTTCTCATATCTGGAAACTGAAAATTCGGAAATGTGACATCTCTGTTAAGCATTTAGCTCTTGATCCAGGGCCACTCTAAAAGCGACAAAAATAAAAAAATAAAATAATTTTTTTTTTTTTTTTTTTTTGAAAATCCGGATTTTTTTTTTAATCCCAAAAATCCGGAAAAATCACACCCCTGGAAAGATTGAAAAATTCATTAAATAAATTTAACAGCTGGTTCCCCCTTTCCTGACAAATCTGGTTCGGTTTCCCTTCCTATTGGATAACTCAAGAAAGCTATGTAGATGAGGCAAATATACCGCACAATGAGACGCATGCTGAATCCTCACTCTATGGGCTTTGAACATTATATTTAAATGGTGTATAAAACAGCATTGCAACATACCAAATTCATAAAGAGAACAAATTCACAAAACCACTAGCAAAAATTTGAAAGTTTCAGTGTTCATTTGCTATAAATAAATAAATAAATTCCATTCCCGTTTCAACCCGAGGACAAATATCACTGGCCATGAAGTGATACTGTAAAACCCCAAATCACTAGTATGATAGTCTCAGAGTGAAGCAGATCATGGTCCAGATCATACTGAATTCTGATGGTGCACATTGCCAAAAGGCCACTGGTATGAAGCTTGTTAGTTTTGCATGCTTTTTTGTTGCACCAATTTACAATGTAGGCGTTTTCTATTCTCCACTGTAATTAACCATTTTTGTTTTTCTGCTGCAATTTTTTTTTAAAGTTTTTCTCTTCTTCTCCAAATTATGTCATTGGGACTAAACGCTAAAATAATTTTGGCGCTGCCATTGCTGTAATGTTCAGTCAAACGAATGCAAAATATCAAACTATTGACCGTTTGCACTGTCATCTCAAAACGAAGTTCAACTTGCAAAGTGTGTGTTATGTTGCTTGTTACACCTTTCATACCCATTCTTTAATACTTGTAAAAGCATTCTGGCACATAACGTTACTGCAAGCAAGAAAATCGCAAAAACAAAATGCACTTTTGCGCATGCATTTGCACCTGCGAGAACCTCATTTTGGTAGCAAGATGGTGGATCTGTGAAAAGGGTCAAAGAATACTAACCAAAACCAAGCAAATAATAACTATAGCAAATGTTAGCAGACAAACTCTGAAACAAGCATAAAATGTTTTGAAAATTAGCACCCCAATCAGGGCAGGGGTAGCACAAGCCTCAAAAATTTTTGGGTCCAGGAAGGAGTCCCAAGGGCTCTTTACTACATGAGAAGTTCAATTTTGGGGGTCCAAATGGTGAAAATTAGGGGTCCTGGACCCCCTGAATACAGGTTAGTGTTTAGTGCTACCCCTGACCTGACCCCAATCATATCTCCAATCCAACAAATGTTTTAACACATAAAACACAATCAAGTTGTACTTACGTATCCCACCGTACAATTTAGGCCCTGTCACAATTAAGAAGAAAGATTGTCACAAATTAGCGATCAGTAATTCCACCACCCTGCAGAATGCAGAATTTTGTAGAAATTATGACGAGGTGTGATCAGCAAAACAATTATCTCCTCTCCACTATATTATAATACAGAAATCTACTAGTATTAGTAATAAAACTTAGTTTTGCAGAGAGCTGTGGTTTGATCAACGTTTAATACAACTACCACTGCAATGAGAATGAAATAAATGCATATTGCCTTTTATACTGCAATGGTTTATGAGTTTTAAAGTGAGAGTTATTTTATCTGCCTGAGTTAGTGTGCTTAGGAATCATGTACTTTCATGCAAAATGATTGGCAAACACATGCTTCATCTATAGAACTCTATTATTAGAACTCTATAGATCATCTGAATTTATCTCGGGTTCTCCGCTAATTAGTCGCACATCTATAATGTGGATTTCTAAGAAAATTATGATGGCCTTATCAAATTGTAACTCTCCTAAGCTTGAGGTATAACTCGCCAACTTACTACTCATTGACCACTAAGCACCACTGATGTACCAATCACTGTCTGTCAAGAGCCAATAGCATTTCACTAATGGCTGATGAAGCCATAATTGCATGTAACCATGACAACTGTCAATGCATTATGCTCTTTACCAAAAAAAATATCACTATATTATGCATGTGCTTGACATCAACATTATTTTTAAGTTCTATTCCTTGTACATGTAGAAACTTGAATTGGTTGAATTAACCATTCTGATAATGTAAATAATTGGTGACTCTCTCCTAGGGTATGCATAAATGTGCAGCGTGGAAAAGGCAAATGTCCACTTAAACTGCAGAAAGAATTGACTCATCAATTTCACATAAAAACCAACCACCTTGTGGCTGGCTTCATTGGTGATAACAATGATAGAAGATGAGAAAATATAAAGAAAATAAAAAGAAATTTGAGTTTGTGTTGCCTCATAAAACATGTTACTGTATCTGATTTCAACAAGTAGGGCAGGGTTTGATGTGATGTGATGGGTCCGGGACCCGGGGTCCGGGATTTTCTGTATGCATTTTGCTGTATTTCTAACTTTTGGACTCTTTCAATTGTGAATTTTTTCTCTGATGGGATCCAAAACATTGCCCAAGGGGTATTTTTTATTTATTTTGGAAGACATTTTGAACAGTGTTTTTGGAGTACCCGATCTCATCTGTGCATCCGGGAGGGATCTCACTTTGGAGGTGACGTGTATGTAGGGCAGTTAAGACCCCCCTTTTTTAGCATCACTGTCACCCAAAAAACCCATATTTTGTTATGAGCACATGATCTGTCACCCAAAGATCCCTTATTTTTCCTTTCCATCTGTCACCCAAAGACAGAGGCGTAGCGTCATAGGGGCATGCCCCCCCCAACCGATTGCAAAATTTAGAAAATCCCACAGGAAAATTGCCAAAAAACTGCTTGTGCCTTCCCCCCATCAGACCCGGTGTCCCCCATCAAGGTCGGTGCCCCCCGTCCAATATGATGATCCATGCTACGCCTCTACCCAAAGACCCTTATTTTTCCATTTGTCATTTTGAACAGCAACAAGTCATCTATCACTGATTTGTTTACTTCTTTTGAAATAACAAAGCCATTTAGAACTATAATTTTTTTGGCTTCTTTTGGCTCTCACTCAAAGACCCTATTTAAAAAAACATATTCTCACCCATGACCCTATATTTTCTACATTTTGCTATCGCCAAATGCCATTACTGTGAAAGTGTTAGCCCTACACCTATAAGTACCTCCCCCTCCAGGGCTGCAAACACAGCACCAAGAGTTTTACTAGCATCTTTGGTAGTTTCCCCGATTGGTTTCAGAAACCGAAAAAGTGCCATTATATTTTTATCACTCTTCGATACAACCATATGTCTGTCTCAGCTTTCAATGCATGAAATAAATTGCACCTATATTTGTTTTCGTTTGCATCGGACAACACGTTGACACCAATATGCTTAACCCGACCTGGGCCTGGGGAATGAGCGTCAAAGTTGTGCGGAGGTCAAAGGCTATCCAACGAATATCATCTCCATAATGTAAAGTAAAGTTCGGGTCACCTATAATAAATGTTAATGCGTCGCAAGTTGTGACTTATGAGTCTGCCGGCTTACGCTGCTGCTCATTTTTCTTTTAAATGTAGAAAATAATAGGAAGCCACCAAAAAGCCAAGAATAAATAAATGCACTATATCAGGTGTTTCTATAAAATTTTAATTTCTTGGAACTAGATTGTTCCCAAAATGTCAAAAACTCATTTGGAATTGCATAGCAAGTATTCTTAGGAGCCCTAAATTGTATGGTATGCATGCAAAGAATATGAATAGTATGATAAGGCAAAAAAAAGGTTTGTCTAAAAGCTCTCGCGCACATTTGTAAAATCGTGAGATTTGGAAAAAAAGAAATGCGGAATTTGTTTTTATTTCAAAAAAATTTTTTAATTTTTTTTTTTAGTTTTTCCAGAAAAATTCGGCGAAATTCAGATTTTTTTCTCCAAATTCCATGAAAAAGGTTGGGAATAAAAAAAAAAATGCATTTCACATTTGTTTTCAAACCCCTCGTGAGCTTTGAGACAAACCATTATTTTTTTGGGGGCCTGATACGCAAGCACTGACCTATCCCTGAAAGACAGTAGTTGACTTGTGTATCAAACCCCATTGTACATGGTACCGGTATTCTATTGTTTTAGCGGCTGAGATTCATCATTTACTTTGAAATAGCTTTTTCACACATATTTTGTTTGAGGACAGCTGGAACCTCCTCTTCCTTACATCTTCCCTGGTTGTCAATAACCAGTGGCGTCACCCGGGAATGGACTGGCGTTTATTTCCGATTGTGAAGCAGTACAGAATATAACTTTCTTCACACCCACATACAATGTACGCTGCTTAGCACATGCAGGTAATTATTAATTTAAAATTGTAAAGTCATGAAAGTGCACAGCGTCTATACCATTTTCCATGTTGATGTGGCACAACAAAAAAGTGCCTGTGTTCGCTCAAAGCGCTAGCATACACACACAGGCATTTAAAGACACTGTAGATGAGCGCACGGAACAGTTGCCTTGTTGACATCACTACCACATCAGGGTCAAAAATATTATAATGGTTCGGAAGTCATGTAAAGCTGTTGGTCCAAGAGCTGTTCTTAAAAAGAAGGGTGACTTGGTGGTGTGATGTATCCTTGAGCTAGATATTTATGCCAGCAGCGACTTCAGATTCAGAACAAAACAAAAAGGCCAAAATAACATGCACACAATATCAGCGCAAATATTACAGTAAATTACTGTAAATCTTTGATGAAAGCGTACAGCCGATGACAAGGCGCAACTCACAACGCATATATATATATATATGATACGACCATGACGACACACATCACATCAGCTGTATGACTGCAGAACATGATGAGAATTAACAAGGCGTACGACGTAATTTAAGCACCACATATTAATTAGGCCCATATCGATTGTTGAAAGTATCCATAGTCGGAAAATTCATCGACTTCCGACATGTTGGTACACTCAATGGTAGTATCGATACACAAACGATATGGCACACATGCTTATAATATCCCAAATTACCGTCTCCCAATTCAAACTGAGCCATCATACCGTCTCAAACCCCTCCAGAAGATCCCGAAAGACTTTGCACGGTCGTTTTGTTATGTAGGGGGCCTATTCTGTTGTATAATACAATGTAAACATTGAAGAAATGTAAATTGCATATCTTGAAAATGTGTCAATATATCGATACTGTATCGATATGTCGCATAATTTGCTTCCGATATATCGACTTCAAAAAAACTGTATCGATAACAGGCCTAATATTAATACCGTAATACGCTACATGTAGTGCTTCAGTTCAGAGCAGACCCCTTGTTTATCAAAGAAGTACGCTCTCATTGAAGTTTTGCAGCAATTTTTATAATCGTATACTCCCAAAGTCCAAGGTTTCTGGTGAAATAAAAATCCTTTTCCATTTTTTGGAGTAAGTTGGGGATGAGATTGTGGGCAGTACATCATGAAGAAATGCCAGTCATCAGCAATGGGAGTAGACTAAAGTACTAAAGGATTTCCCTACATGTAGGTAGATCTGCGTAGCATCACACAGCTCCGTGGCAATTTGTTGTACATTGTATGTTTGTTTATGTGGCTTGCTGGAACTTATATACTTATGTAATTGCTTATCGTTGTTTATGTAGAAATATTTTAAGCTTAAAATAAATTCTTGATTCGGTTTGAGGCTGATATGTGTGGCAAATTAAGTGGTGCGCCTCATATTCATTTCTCGTGTCTATGGGTAATTGTTTTTCATCATTTTTAACTCTTTATTATTGGTTTAGTCTATAAATTTTAAACTTTTACGTACAAAATCACTCGTTTTCCTATACCCCACCGTAGTTTACAAGTAATGCGGGGATGTCTTCAAAATCTAAAAGTTGCTGTAAAATTTTTATTACTTATCCTATTATAGTCAAAGTATACATTTTCTGACAGGAAATTTGATGAGGAATCTTTATATGGACCTACTTTTTCTGTATGGGTTAGGGGTAGCCTTTCAACAAGGCTCTGCCTGGACCGCCGTAGTGGGAGCGCCACCTATAATATTCCACTGAAGGCTAGCCTTTCAACAAGGCTCTGCCTGGACCGCCGTAGTGGGACCGCCACCTATCACCGCTCGCTCAGCTCGCGGCTTCGCCGCTTGCCCCCCCTAGGATCGCGAGGTCTTTGACAAAGACTAGGTTAGGGGTTAAAATGTTGCAGTTCAAAATATGATAAATTGTAAAAATTCTAACATACTTTTGGACACCCTGTATTCTGTGATTACCAAACAGCTGTGATTTTTTTTCTTCCAAAGTCTGTAGGCTCCGCTCCCCCTATCCTTTAACTAAATAGATGTCATTTTCTTTCAGTTTATTACTGCCAGTTAGTAATAAGCAATGCATTAAGTAACCCATTTTGTATCCAAAATTTTTTTATTCCACCCTGTATAATTTCAAGGTCACCCTGTATAATGAGTTGAAATATGTATTGTTACATTCCTTATGCCTTCAGCTTTCCAAAAATGTATACTTTTGCTTGTTTAAGGTTGATAATTGTGGAGATATTTTAAGTTGAAACTCGATTGGTGTAAAAATTCATATATTTGTGATGTAACGCTACGGGTGGAGAGTTCAAAACACATGGCCTTATACTTATCTTAAAAAAGGGCATTTTGTGATCCACAACCTCATCTCCACACTTTTCTCATGAGTTTTTGATACCACGGAAACCTCTGGCCAAAAATGTACCAAAACTTCTTGCAGATAAAATTTGTTTAGCAAAAATATTGTCAAATTTGAATTTACGAAATTACAACAGTGACCTATGGAGCAGCTGCTCGCGCAAACACACAATCCAGTTCGGGGGCACTCGTAATTGACGGACGTTTCTGATTTCAAAGACGGTCAGTGATTTCACATACGGGGAGTCTGTGATATCACATAGAGGCCTTGCATGTAACATATCATCCCGTAAATATTGGCGGACTACTCAAATGCAATCAACAAAAGCATGATTGCAATCTACCGTGACAGTTCGTCTCACACACATACATGTAACCCTGCACTACGATCAAATAGGTTGATTGATGACAACATTTGATTGAATGGACTGCACTCCGCCATAACTACAGTGAAGGACACCGGTTCAAATCCTTTGTTTGGAGCCAATCGCTAAAAGAATGCGGGGCCTCTATACGTCGAGCTTTGTTGACAGTTGGGCACTCGATGCTGCACATTGGAATGAAGCTGAGTATACGTCATTGTATAAGCTTTCCTACGTTTAGCAAATATCTATCTACATACATGTGCAAAAATTATAACTGTGTAAATTCTGACAAATGGTCCAAGAACACACTTAGATTGCCAATGGCCAAAATCAAATGTTTTGAAGTAAAAAAATCCCAAGAGTACCAGAGTCTGCGCTCTAATTCATGAATTGGAATTAGCAGGCACTCAAAAAAAGCTTTGGGCTTCGGCTAGCTACAGCCCAATTATGAGTGTCTCGAACTGAATCGGAATCAACTGAAATTTTGGCATGTTTGGGAATATAGACTATGCTATAGTCGATTTTTGATAAATAAAAGCATGTTATTTTAAAATCATGATGAAAGCATTCAGTTGAACTCGAAATTATACTGATATTTATTACATCAAAATACCGTAGTATAAATTGTTATGAAAAAGTTTATATAATTATATTAGTGACAGTAAACGTAAAAAGTGTACGTGAGGCTTATATTATGCAACATATCATAATGTCATAATTATATTGGCACTTCAATACTGAACAATTCTGATTTTAGAATCTACCAGTATTAATCGCGAAAGTCCCGAGTTAAAATCGACTATGGACATTCACTTTAAGCAGAACTTTACCCGGGACTTCGTTCTCTAAAACACACTGTCAATCATACTTGTATCATCAAAACTAACCACAAGACTAAGCATGGTGGTACAATACGCGCTAGATGCGTACGTTCATCCACCAACTTTCGCGCCAGCACAAAAGCACCGCATTCCATAGATAGTTGTGTACCATAATAGTTAATGGTAATGGTACGTGTCGGGAGGATTTAAACAATAACGAGATCTGGGCGACCAATCACAAGCCAGATTCATTTAAAGATGCATTACATATCATGACCAATTTTAGTTAGGACAGAAATTGGCCTAATCCTAACTCTCCATAGAGTCCTGTGTTAAAAAATGTAAACCGCAATCCAAAGTCAGTAGTCCACTTTGGAAGCTAACAAACAGAGGGAGTACGGTAACTGAAAAGATCAGTTGTGAAAATCTATCAATTGTGCACACATTAATTAAATCAGAGTTTTAAGCTTAAAGGAGTATTTCGTGATAGCCTAGCATCCTCTATTTATGTCATTTTTCATTAGATATCCACGAAAAAAACCTATTCCCAAAATTTCAGTTGATTCCGATTTTGCGTTCGCGAGTTATGCATGATTACATGTGTATTACACTGCTCCATAGACAATGCGTTGTAATTTCGTTCTGTCAAATTTAACGATATCTTTGCTAAACGAATTAATCTGCAAGAAATATTTTGTACATAAACATTATCATGTAGCCAGAGGTTTCCAGTAATATAAAAATCTCAGCTTTTTTTTGAGAAAAGTGGGGGGTATAAGGCTGTGGATCACGAAATGCCCTTTTATACAATATCATGATATCCAGAGTACGCACAATGGGCAAGTGCAGTGAGTGGACTACAGAGTAGTCTAGGGAATATAAAGTAGGTATGCCAGGCAAACCTTAGTTAACACATTCAGTTCGGCAAATCCGTCAAATCGGGATGTATACCCCGATCGAGATGTACATCCCAATCGGGATGTATATGGCGCATTTGGAGATGAAACACGTGGGCAGTTCGTATAGGGTAGGGTAGGGTGTGACAAACACGCTGGCGGAAATTTGTTCATGGTTTCGGAAAATTTTAACCATGTTTAATCGATTCTTACAAAATTTTACCCATAGGTTAACCGTGGGAAAAAAGGGTTTACCGTTGCAAAAAAAGTTATAGAGCCTCAAAGTTGGATTTTACGTTAAAAAACTAATTTTGTAAGAATTCAGGGTCCCGGAGCTTCCCTATCGCAGAAAAAGCGGGCCTAAGCGAATGTGGCGACACTATAAAATGTGTTTCCAACAATCATTCAGCATATTCAGTGTTATGAAAGTCATAACTTTTAGCTATAATTTGCAAAAAAAAACAGCTCATTTGATCAAACAGTTTTGAAGATATGATCTCGGATGTAAAAATGGTTGAAGGATGCAATTTTAAATGTTGATCAGTCAAAGTCGCACCGCTATCGGACCAATACGCACAGGCCTACTTCATTCAAATGTTGTTGTTTTTGTTTTGTTTTGTTGCTGTTGTTGTGTTTTGGGGTTTTTTTTGGGGGGTGGTAAGCAAGGGGATTTTGGTAGGCGTGTAGCTTTGCAATTCAAGCAACTTGTAAGTTCGTTGAATAGATTCATCATGCAGGTTTGTTCAGTAGGCCTAAATAGGTTTATACATTTTGATTTTTTGACAAAGCGAAGTGAATTTTTGCTCACTATACAATACATTTTGTAGGACGACACATATGTATAGTCAGTAAAAATTCACTTGGTTTTGTCAAAAATCCAAAATTTTAAAGTTGAAAATGGAAATGGGTGATGGTCAAAAGGGGGGGGTATATATTTACGGATACACTTTAAAACGCTTTAGGCCTATATAAGCTATAAAAATAATTTTTAGAAACTGAACATTACAGAAAATGTCAATGTATACAAAGGATTTTTTTTTGCAGGATGAGGGGGCAATCAATTTTAGCAGGTCGAGAGAGGAAATTTTTTGGGCATTGGAGAGAGGGAGTACCAGATTTTGGCATAGGCTAATTTTCAAACTTACGGACAATTATTGTATAGCCCCTTCCGTGCGTGCGTCTATCTCTGGAATGATTTTGTTCAAAATCGTTACAACGGGAGCTTATAACCTAATTGGTTATGACGTTTTGATGACAGGATCTTATATTAAAGGGGCATTTCGTGATCCACAGCCTCATCCCCCCACTTTTTTCAAAAAAAGTTGAGATTTTTATATCACTGGAAACCTCTGGCTACATAATGTTTATGTACAAAATATTTCTTGCAGATTAATTCGTTTAGCAAAGATATCGTGAAATTTGAATTTCGTTCTGGTGCACCAGAACGAAATTACAACGCATTGTCTATGGCGCAGTGTAATACACATAATCATGCATAACTCGCGAACGCAAAATCGGAATCAACTGAAATTTTGGGAATAGGTTTTTTTCGTGGATATCTAATGAAAAATGACATAAATAGAGGATGCTAGGATCACGAAATACTCCTTTAAGGTCCGAAAATGATTTTAAAATGTTTTATCAGGGAAGTGCCACTTGTCATAATTTTTATCTACTTTCTGAAATTATTTAAAACTTTTACATAGGCTATTATTAAAGTGTTGGTTTTATTAAAGTATAGGCATATACGTGGCGAAAAAATCTAAGGCGGAGTCACAAAAAATGTTTCTAGGCACGGGGACATGCATTTTTCTTAAAAAGGAGTGTATCTGCTATTTTTAGTTCTAAGTTCTTTTTTAACAACTTTGTTTTAAGTAGGGCCTACCTTCAAAAGATTTTTGGTTGGGGTATGACACCAAAGGCATCATTGAGAATGAGAATCATACGCTGTAGGTGTGTTGCTCGGAAAAAAATCGTGCAAAAAAAATGAATTTTGATGATTTTACGAATTTTCGAATGAGAAAAAATTCTAATAGAAGAAAGAAATAAAGCAATATAATTGTCAAGCATGTGCAACTTTCTTTAGCCCCAAAACCACCGTGTTTTGGACCAAAAGGTGAAATTACAAAATCGCACTATCAATTACCTTCATTTGAGACTAAAATACTAGTAGTAGGGTGGTTACATGAAAATTTCAAACCCACCCCTGGAATTACTTTTTCTGTCAGGATTGTTCCTGCTGCAAAATGATTTAAAAAACCTCTTGAATCAACTCAATCGGACAATCCGTTGCGAAGATACAGCCTTTTAAAGATTCAAAAAATTTGCCATTTTTACCCCATTTTTAGGAAAATCCAGATTTTGTCATAAATTTGCATATTCACGGAGCGATAATTGTGGGAATAAAGCCAAAGAAGGCACGAGATGTATTGTTTTTGTTTAATTAATGTTCATTTATGCAAATATTAAAAATCCAGGGTCATAATTGCTGTATTTGCTTCTTTATAACATTTTAAAAATGGCTGAAATCACAAAAATAACTCTTTTGCCAGGACTTTTAAGGTAAATATATGTGATTTTCACCATTGAGGGCGCTATTATGTGCCAATTTTGACCTTCAAAGGCCTGTATTTCCTAAACCACACAACCAAATTGTCTGATTTTTGCACAGGATTTTGCTCTGAGGGTCTAGATTGTAAAACTGAATATAGCATAATTGTACATCTTTGGGAAAATAGTTTTATTTGATGACAAAAAATTATTTTGTGCGTAACTTTTTTATGCGTGAAAAAAACAAAAATGCTATATTCACCTTCATTACGAGCAGAATATTTTCTATCTAATTAGGTAGTCGGATTTGCACAGACGTTACTAGGAGACAAATTATATGGAATTCAAAATGCCCAAAAGTTTTCCAACTGCTCCCAGAATCTGTTACATTTTCACCATACATTTGTGTATGTAGGCAGGGGTACACACAATAGCTAGCATTGTGGCCACCCTACTAGTAGTCTGTTTTCTGCTTCTCTAGATATGCTGAAATTGAATTTTTTGCGTGCTTCGCAACATCAGAAAATGCTCGCCCTTCCATAAATTTTAATGCTTCCGCCACCACTACCTCCCCCTCCAAAATATATAATTCACCGCGGTCAGGGAGATAAATTATGTAAACTGTGAGGACATTAATTTAGCCCACCCAGTAAATTATTTTGCTCACCGTACCCAGTAAATTAAGGGATCTCACAAGTAATCAAGTTCCAATATTCTTTTATCTGTTAAAAGGCAAAGAGGAATTCTTCATTTTTCATTTGTAAAATATCATCGTGCATTCAAAAACACTATTTATCTTCCAAGTTTATGATATATTCTACATAATTTTTTAGTAGTTGAGCTGCTCGATTTTCAGCGGAAATTCGACGGAACACAACATATACACCCAGATAGAGAAGATCTTCTCTGACACACCATAGCCTACCAATCTCTACAGCATTTAACCCTGAATCAAGGGGGAGACCAGTCATCACAGAGTTACTAGACAAACATCTGCTACTTCATTTAAGAAAATTTCCACTCAGAAGGACTGCTACAAGTATTTCTTTCTTCCTAGGACAACGGCACAGTGGAACTCACTTCCACCTTCAATTAGGCATTCTCCAACTGCAGGAAGTTTCAAACGTCAGCTGCAAGCTTGCAACCCTCTGGAGTTAACCAGGAGGGCCCTGGCTTCTTCGTTAATTGCCTGCTGCCTTGCTCCGCGTCAGCGTCCTGTGTTGGACATCCTATTGGAGATTACACAGTAGCTAACAGATGCAGATGCTGAAACGTTCCTAAAATTTCAGAATTGTAATATTTTAAAATCATAGGCTTAGGAACAGGGGGCTCATCCCCTCCATTATTTTAGCGCAGGGCTGAAATACCTTTCAGCCTCCCCCCATAATCCTAGGTGAAGTTAACAAATTGTGATAAAATAAAGGGGAAATGGCCGGGTATGTGACCTATATTTTGCCAAATTTTCTGACTGTGAAGGGGAAACCCCCTCGGGCACCCAAGGGTACCGGTAGCGCCCAAAACGGTATAGGAAGCCAAATTTTAATTTCAATCTTGAGCCAAAATGTTTGTATCTTCAATGTAATGAGGTGTGTTTTTAATAGATTTGAAACACGATTTGAAATAAATGCATGATTTTCTTGGTTATGCCTATATACACTAAATCAATGGTCCTGAACACTAGATTCCATTGGAAAGGGATGTGTTTTAAAAAGCTTTGGACTTCCAAGGATTCCTCAATATTTAAGGGCAACACATGGCAAGGGGAGAGGGTATTGTCCACCTCTTCTTGCCCCCTGTACTGTCTGACCACCCTTATGTTTTAAATATTGTAGAATGTTGTGCCTATGCCCTATATTTGACCATTTTCGTCAAATTTACCCCCTTCGCAGTTGGTATGTCCCTCTACCCCTCTGAAAAAGTCCTGGCTATACGCTCTGAAATGTGATCATGAGAAACTTCATGTGGAAAGTGTGAAGGTGGTTCTGGACCCATTTTGGAAGTGCTCTATTTATGTTTTAAACATATTAATTGAGTAGGGCAGAGAACACTGATCCATATGCCTTTTGTTTGAAGCTAATCGGACATACGGTTTTCATAATACATACATTTTAAATGTCTTTGTATTGTATTGTTTTTATCAATAATCAATACAGTTAATGAGCTAATATGACTTGAAAGTGCTCATTAATATGTAATTTTTTTTTTTTTTTTTCTAAAATCCAATGCATAAATGTTCATAACATTTTTATTTAACAGAATATTGGTTTCAAACTTGGTCAAAGTGTTCCTAATGACTTCCAGATAATTTATGCATAATTAATGAGCTAGCCGCCCTAATTTGCATAATTAATTAGCATTTATGCAAATTAGCTCATTAATTATGCAAATATGCAAATGAGGGGCGGCTTCACTATATAATACATTAGAACATATTAGAAACACTTTGACCAAGTTTCAGGGCAAAAGTATGCAAAATAAAAGTACCATGAACATTTATGCATTGATTTTTAGCAAAATATTGGCAAAAATTACATATTAATGAGCCTTTACAGTCCTTTTAGCTCATTAACTATATTGATTATTGATAAAAACAATAAGATACAAAGAAAATATAATTTGATGTAGTATAGAAACCGTATGTCCGATTTGCTTCAAACAAAAGGCATATTGATCAGTGACTTCCGTTATTGGAGATGATTTATTTCACACTCGTAAGCACGTTTGCCTATAGGTCTAGATAATAGTTTATTTCATTGACAAAGTTATCATCATGGTTTATTTGAAATGCATTAGATATAGACAAAAATGCAGATAACATTTTTGGCTGGCCATTTTTGGCCTAGCCCAGCCATGTGTGTTACATATAGGCTACTTGTTTAATTGGTAAGAATAAGATCTTAAATGTTGAGCATCGCCCGTTTTGGTGTTTTTTACCATTTTCCCCCCCATTTTCAGGGTTTTTTCTTCAGGCTTACATACATCCATGCAATTCTTGGTTTTTATTTTTTATGTTTTATTATTATTATTTAGCAGTTTTATGGTTATGGCAAGGTCCATATATAGTGCAGTTTATAGTAAAAGGTTGGGTCGGGGTTAGGCCTATAATATAGGGTTGAGACAAAATTACAAAACCACTAAAACCGACTTCTGCATATTGAATGAAAATCAGCTAATAGAATACCCTAAATAAAAAAAAAAGTGCTAAGTACATGTACTGTAGGTTAGAATCTCGTTTTGTCCCCGGTTTTGTCTCACATAGGCTACAACACCCCAAGCAATGTTAAAGTTCTATGAATAACCCTTACCTGGAAAGTTCTGTAAAGTACCTTAATTCTAATTAATACACTCACAGAAAAAAATACATAAATTATGTAAAATTTTACACAACTTCGATGTACGTATAGAACTCCAAAACAAATAGGTATTTTATACATAACCATGAATTATGTAAAAAAAACATAGCAGATAAGTAAAAAAATACTTACAAATTATGTAAAATATTTACATAAATTTTATGTAGATTTTTTACCTCAGCTATTAGGTATTTTACTGCATAATTGTTATGTAATATTTTACACAAATTATGTACAAAATACATAACATTTATGCAAAAAAACAGGTCAATAGGGTTGGGGCTTTCTTTCTTTCTTTCTTTCTTTGTTTTATTTTATGCTGAAACATAATTCATGATAGGTTTGAAGTCATCAAATCTAGGTCAACTGTCAGATTCATTCAACAATACAATTTCATGCATGAAGTATTTTATTTTGTTTTTCTTTTCTATCAGTTCACCCCGCTATCTAGTTAGCATTTCTCTCTCAATGTGCATGTACGATATACAATGCTATAGTACACTAATGCATTGTCGCTTCAAGCCTAATTCGAGTCCCACACTTGGTACACTTAGCTAGGCTACATTATCGAAGTCATTTCAATGCATATCACGTCTATAGCACACTGTCCGTATTACCAAATGAGAAGATCTCCTGTGGTATTTGTGATCTATCTCAACACGTACACACATTGCTATACACGCAGTGCCGGTCCGTCGCAGTATAGTACGCGGCAATGTCCCGGTGCATGTCAATTCTAATGTTGATCAATCTAGCAAAATGAACCCATAAATAGCCATTTATAAAGTCTCAAAGAAATCCATGCATAACTTATCGAACGAATCTCCAGTTTGGTTCAAGGTTAATGACTCCAAAACCTACCTATTTAAATGAAGTTTCAGCAGGTATGCGCCACCCGATCACACACACGTCAGGTCGCCATTGCTTTCGGTCTGCGCTTATAATTTTTTACATGAAATAGGTAAAAACTACACGTGTCGATTTACATAACACGTTAGGTAGATTTTCTCCAATCAGCGAAGTATTTTTGGCTGACATTTTACTTCATTTCATGCAATGATTACACAAACTAGGTAAACTAGCTTCGTTACAGTTCAAATATGTATTTGAAGCATTTACAAACTGGCATGGTAAAAGTTTTTGACAAACTTTTACATAGGCCTATATTGTGTATAATTTAATTTACATCGTGTTTTTTTTACATAACGTGTGAATATTTCTCTGAGTGTAGTATCAGGGACTAATCACATTAAAAGAAGTGATAACCCTTTTTGGTTCTAAAATGTTGGGTTTTTTTTTTTGCCTAAAAAACCTTTTTTTTCTGTTCTACTTATAACCTTTGAAGACCAGGTTCTACAATAAACCATTTTCTTCTAAAAATGGAACATTTAACAAAGAACCCTTCAAAGATTCTATGTAGAAAAGAAAAAACTTCCTTAGCCAAGCAAATGGTTTTAATTTAAAAAAATCACACTGCTTTTCACTTTTCTTAACTTTGCATAGGCATTGACAATCATCTCCTCAATGTTGACACCTGTGGGTTTCTGACCAAATTAACCTCATATCTGGCCATTTTAACCCCCAACGCCCAATTATTTTCGCGCAACGCATGAATTTATTCCACTTTTGCAAAATATTTCATCAGTATATAGCTTCAAAATGACAATTTTTTGTGCCATTTCGCCAAAAGGTGCCGAGTTCACTATATTTCAAGAAATTTTTCCAACCCCATCCCACGCCACTGTAACTTTGCGATGTGAATCCTTGAATAATTAGAATTAGATAGAAAGTCCCTGTACCTAATTTATATAACTTTTTTAAAAAGGTTCTTTATATAATAGTATCATTGCTTAGGGCGCTAAAAATGGGGGAAAAGAAGGTTCTACGTTGCATATTTTTTTCTAGAGAGAACAATGTTTGGCTGTTTCTGTTTGAGCCCCTGGTTAAATCTGATATTCAATTAAATTCTTTAAAATGAAAATAAATTGCTTTCCATCTCGTTTGAGAACGTGTGCTGCAAAAAAGGCTATAGTATAGGCCCAATTAGAAATGTCCTGGAATAAATCACTGCAAGTTTAGGCTAATACCGGGCCCTGCTGGGCGCCCGGTTGCAAGCATGGCGCTTTATCATGTTTATACATCCCATTCGGGATGTACTTCCCGCTTATACATCCCGCTCGGGATGTACATCCCGCTTTAGTATATATGCTCGTTTTGACGGATTTGCCGAACTGACATTTGCTAGTCAACCAAATTCGCCTAGAATTCAATACATATTTTACATAGAAATTTAAAAGAACAGGCTGGTCAAGGAAACCTACATAAATATGTTTTCTGTATTTCACTTGACCCAAATATATGATTTTTTATGGTGATAAGACAATCGCACAGGGAATTTTGGAGGGATTTTGATAGCAGTTCCATTAAAAAAAGCTGCTATCATAATGAGACTAAGATCTAGAAACACCCCCGAAATGCAGTTTTGGGGAATTTTGCTAGCTGAATCTTTTTGATGAAAGTCAATCTTTGACAAGATGTAACTTTGCTACGGAAAGTGCTATGAAAAAAAGGTTTTCAGTTTTGGCTTTGTTTACTCAAGGGCTTTCATTTGATATATAAAATGATGCAGTTTGAAGGCAAATTTGAATTCACCTAGCATACCTATATAAAGCTTTTTTTTGTGGATATCTACTGAAAACTGTCATAAAAAGAGTATCATAGGATCACGAAATCCTCCTTTAAAAGCCACGAATAGCTTATAATCTTGTAATATGAATCATATCTGACGTTGACGCGTTGTTCAATTGTTGTAGGGCCTACGTTGTCTTGACTCATCATGCCTGCCCTGCTGGTTGTTAAAATGTTAAGCTTAAAAATCATTTTTTCTTATCTACTCTTACGCAGAGCCTACGAAAGCTACCAGCCAATATGTTCATTCAAATTCTAGCGACCACGTGTTGCTAACGTTAGCCTTACCATGTAAATCAGTAAGTATGTAAACAAAACCCAGTTCAAATTGTCAAGGACAAGGTTGATAACATGAGGAAATGTAATCCAGCATTATCGATATCGAGCAAGGACAACAAACATAAACAGGTCAAAGGTCAATCAATTAATACAAAAAAATGCAAAAAGGCAGCTATTTTACTTCTTGACGTACGGTAGGCCATAAGCGCCGTAACGGCATGATCGTGCGCGAGTCCGGGTATTAGGGACCGTACACAAACACTTGTTGGGGGGCTGATGCAAAAGGGGCCCTTGAAAGTTTTGATCCTCCTGGGGGGGGGGCTCTGAAAAAATTGACCCATAATTTTCATGAGTCATAAGGGGACCCTGAAATTTTTGAGATCTGAAAAGGGGGCCCGACAAATTTTTGCGATGATTTTTTTGCATTAGCCCCCCCCCCCCAACAAGTGTTTGTGAACGGTCCCTTATTTTAGGAAGTTTTTGTCCCGGGTTTATAGGCTATAGCTTTAATATAGGCCTATTTTCAATGGGGTTGATGTTCATTTTTCATGGCCAAAAAGGGGGGTCCTGAAAATAATTTTAGGTCCGAAAGGGGGGCCCTGAAAAAAATATGTGAATTTTTCTTTTTGCATCAGGCCCCCTGTTACAAGTGTTTGTGAACGGTCCCTTAGTCATATTTAAATAAAATTCATGATTTTAATCATAACATATTCCAAGCAAGCTCGCCCAAATTGTCAAAATTTAAAAATCATGTCAAATTATGTGATTTTGGACTCATATTGCAGCTATAAAAGGCTACCGGTATTCATCTTCTGAAAACGTACGGTGTTCATTGTTGGCATCCTAATTTGCATCATCATCATCAGCCCATATCATCCCACTGCTGGGTAAAAGCCTCTCCCAAATTCTGCCAATTTCTCCTGTCTCCTGCAATTCCTGTCCAGGCTGTTGTTCCCAGGTAGCTGACCAGCTCATCTCTCCATCTAGCTCGAGGTCTTCCTCTTTCCTTACTCCATACAACGGTTGCCATTCTGTTGTGAGCTGACTCCATCTTTCGTCTGTTATCCTACTCAGATGTCCAGCCCACCTCCATTTAATTCTTTTTACTGTTGTTAACACATCCTTTACTCTTGTTTGTTCCCTAATCCAGCTGTTCTTTTTTTTTTTTTTTCTTCCATACTTCGTTGTGTAGTCTGAAGTTTCCTTTCCATATCTTTGTTTAATGTCCAAGTTTCACTTCCATATGTTATGGCAGGTAAGATGCATTGATTGAAAAGTTTTCTTTTCAGACAATTTGGCATGTGTTTGTCTGTTAGTATATCTTTGTGTCTGCTGAAAGCTGCCCATCCTGCTTGCGTTTTTCTCTTTATTTCCTGCGGCTGATTCCCATCTGGCCAAATCTCTTGTCCTAGGTAAGTGTATTTGGATACATGTTCCAGTGTTTCATTTCCAATTTTGATTTCCTTATTATCTGCATACATGTTGAACATGACCTTTGTTTTTGACATGTTCATTTTAGCCCCACTTTCCTACTCTCATTGCTCAAATCAGTTAACATTTCTTCCAACTCGGCTGCATCTCCAGATATGATTACAATGTCATCTGCAAACCTTAGATGGTTTAATTTGCATAAATTTGCATAATTCTTGACTGGTAAAAGCAGCAAAACTAAAAACACAGCAGCTGCTCTGTAGGCCCTACTGTAATTTTTTTTATTATTATTATTATTATTAGCACTGCAATTTTGAAATAAAGTTGAGTTGCATCATTCCGCAACATTGTGCATGAATGATGCATAATTCATAATGTTATACCAGTTTGGAAAAAATTAACACAATTTTGAGCTATTTTGGGTTCAAACATTCTAAAATGCATTGCACAGAACTATCTTTACACACTGAAAAGATTAATTCGTCAAAAAGGGGTAAAATATTTTATCATTCAATGTTGAAATAGTGCTAGTGCATGGGATGTTGAGGAAACAACTATAGCATTTTAAATTAATTTTCATCATTACAAATATTTTCACGACTTACAAATATTCATTTTAATGAATAATTTGTAAAGTGACACATTAATGAATGACAAATATATAGTATGACAAATATTTTTAGTGCATGACAAATTAAATGACGAATTGAATGACTATTTTTTAATTCAAAATCCATCAATCATCATCAATTTGCCATGCACTAAAAATGGTTAATAAATGACAAATTGATAATTCATTTATTCATTTTTTCGCTATTCATTTATTCATTGTCAGGGTAGCCCAGTTCAATGTAAAACACATGATATACATAGGGCCCTGGATATAATATAATAGGCCTAAACATTATAAGGCTAAATATATAATTATAAGCTCAATCAAAATACATAATTATAGTACAATATTTAAAACAATATAATAATTAGATACAATATTGTTACACATAAGCAAGTATAATAAGATACTATTTTGTGAAAAGTGGACAAAATTTGTACCTTTTTTTACAAAAAAGCGTAAAAAAACCTGATTTTTTGGCTCGCTACGCACGCAAATTCTGAAATTTTGGGACTTTTTGAATACTTTTCCAAATCCGCGTACGGGCCTGGATATCATAACACTCACATGAAGACAATACTATCACAAAAATAACATAAAATATATTGTAAGGGCAATTAAAAAATACTAGTTGATCGTCCGGATTTGTATTTTTAGGAGTGCCTTATTCATTTATTTTTTGCCCGATAACGCCGGTAGCGCAACTTGAAGATGAGGATATTATAGGCAGTGGCGTATAGCGGGGGAGCTGGGGTACCGACCATGATTGGGGGCACCGGGTCTGATTGGGGGGCACAAGCCGTTTTTCGGCAATTTCCTATGGGATTTTTTTTTTCAAGTTCAAATTTCAGATCAATTGGGGAGGCACGTGCCCCCCCCCGTGCCCCTACGACACTGGAGATAGGCTCTTGTAAATTATTTTTATTTGATGGTTCTGAGTGTTTGATTTAAAAAAAACTGCTTTAAAGTTCTTATGGACAGGAGCAAATTTATTGCCAATATGTTAACTTCTAAAACATATTTACAAAATGTTATGCATGAAATAAAGAAAATAAAAAGAAAAACTTGCTATTTTGAAGCCAAACTGATGAATGGTGCAAAAGTTGAATAAATTCGCGCGAAGCGCGCAAAACTTAGCGCTTTTTAGGTTGAGAGGGCCCAATATGGGGTTAATGTGAGTGGGGAGGCGTATATCAGGCGTCGCCATTGGGGGGGGGGGGATGATTGTATGGATCATCCCCTCGGGATCTATACGCCTATGCTTTGTCGTCTTCTCCGCACAGACATTTCATGCACTCTCTTGCGTCTTCATTACTTCTGATAACGGAATAGTAGCCAAATGCCTGCATGTGACAAAGATGAGACAAAAATGTATTAAGTACCGGTATATAGCCCAGCAAACACAAAACGTTTTCAACATCATTCACAAAAGAGTAGGAAAGGTTGCTAGAAAACGTTTAAATGTCGGACTATAAAAAGTGTCCCCTGACAAAAAAAGGAGTCTATTTCTCACCAAAATCAAAATCTTTGTTAAACACTAAATTTTTGTGAGATACCTGCTCCCGGGACCTGCTCACATTGTCTAAACCCTGTTCCAAACCCTGTTCTATTCCACCGATAATGATGCAAGCGGAGGAGTAGGCTTCATTTTGTATTAATATTACCTCCCCTCATCCCGCTCCAACAAAAGTAAAAAAAAATCACATTTTTTCCATAAGGCAAAAAAAAAAAAAAAAAACAAGTTTGTTTCCTGTAGCGAGCGCTCATTTCGTTTTTGACGGCTTATTTTGCGCATTAGAATTTTTTTACTTACAAAGCAGAACAAACCAAAAAACCGGGAAATCGCAAAAAAAATAATACAAAACAGTACAGGAGAAAACATTATACATTACACAAACGCGTGTAGTGAAATCATCACACATTTTTAAATACCTTTTTAATTTGCAGGTTGAAAGGGGATCATAAAATTATTCTTGACTATGAAGAAATATTATTTTTTGAGGGTGTAGGAGAAACCCACTGTAAATTCCCATTCCATTTCGCATTAAAAAGTTTTTTTGTTCATTTCAAGGCATGGATTAAAAAATAATGAAAAAACCGTATTTCGCATTTGACTTTTTAGACCTGCTACAGGAAACAAACGTGTTTTTTTGTTGTTTTTTTTGGCCAATAGTAACTTTTTGTACTCACTGCCATTGAAATTAACCCCACCACCCCAAAATGGTGCCGTCATTTCCTATAAATAGTACATTGTATAAAGAAAACCATATCCATATAATTATATAGAAAATAATAAGTTCACTTACATTTAATATATATGTTATGGATATAACAATATCCACAGCTGTGGTAAATTGACCACCGTCCTTCTCTGCATCCCCTGCAACGTGGATCGTGTATAGAGCGAATGCGTCTGCAATGGCTACTGCTGATACAAGAAGGCAATACTGGAACAAAATAAAAGGGAGAAGTTTTTATGTAAGTAACTATAGTTTATTTTACCAAGAACTGCAAGTACAACATAATTACTATAGTTAAATCCTCGTGCACAAATTGGAACCACGTTCCATTATTAATTTTTGCGTAAAATATATCATAAAAATCGGACAGCCGCAAATGTTTTTAAAACGTTACAAACGTGTGTTAAACGTTTTTGATTTTGGTGTTTGGTTTAAATACTGATTATAAAGGTCATAAAAAACGTTTTACGTTTTAAACTACTTAAACGTTTTAATGTGAAAAAGCGCAGCAACATCACAATATGCTATACTGTTAGCATATCATGCTATCAGCAGTAGATAGCACACTATGCTATATCCAGTGGCGTATATTTCTTTTTGACAGGGGGGTGAAATTTTTTTCTTGAAGTAAAGTGAATCCATCTTTTAGCGACAAAAGAAATTTACGGTACAACATTTTGGCATATTGAAGCTAAACTGGTGGCATATGGTACAAAAGTGGAATAAATGCGAGCGAAGCGCGCAAAATTGGGTTTTTTTGTTGGTTAAAATGACTAAACTACCGTATGAGGTTAATTTCATCAGAACAGAAACCCACATACAGGCATCAACATGGGGGGGGGGGGGTGATTGTATGGTGATTGTATGAAAGTGTACTTTTCTTTGAAAGTACACTTTCTTTTCGATGGGGGTGCGTCGCACCACCCGCACCTACCCCTATTTTTGTTTGGTGGATTTGGGCCCCGCCCCATACAGGTTTGCCCCCCCCCCGGAAAAAATCCCAGTTGAGCACACTAAAGCTATCAGCAGTAGATAGCGCACTAATGCTATCAGTAGTAGATAGCACACTATTAAATGCTATCAGCAGTAGATAGCACACTATTAAATGCTATCAGCAGTAGATAACACACTATGCTATCAGCAGAAGATAGCACACAAATGCTATCAGCAGTAGATAAGACATATTACAATAAATAAAAATAACATAGTCTACGAACGCTCGTACAAAATAATTCTTACGGATCTCGTTTCCAAAAAAACACCTGATTACTTACTATGATGCAAAGACATGAGTTGTTGTAATGTCCTGTCCAAAGGGCGACACATGACAAAACTCCAATTAGCAGCATACCGCAACCAGCCCCAATGAGCGCGTCAAATGCCGCTTTTGAGCCTGAAAAATCCCCTGATCCAGTCAGAGCCAGTCCACCTATGATAATAAGGGCAAATCCGTCTACCTGAAAGGGGAAAATAGAGAAAAATAAGATGGATATCTATAGACGAATCCAATTTCACGCATTCCTACACCTCAATGGCAGCCATAGCTGGGTCCCCGTCGGCACAATCTCACCTAAAATGTGAAATGATGCGGCCTTGGAGGCATCATTTCATTTTAAACTGCATTCTATCACCCGTGTTACACGTAGACAAAATAATGATGACAGTTTACAACACAAAAGAATCTAACATCGAATTTTAAGCGGCTTTAATCCACCCAATTGGGCAGTCACAACACCAGTTTGGTGCTGCGGGGACCCAGTAATGGCCGACCAAATCCTGACCATGACTTAGCTCGTTGGATTCGTCAATAGGGCTACTTCATAGTGTGGCATTACGTGGGGAATAGCTGGGAATGTTGATACTTTATTTGCTACCACTGCAGGGAAGACCCATAGCTTTACCAGCTTATACCCTTTGGTACCAAATAGAACAATGAGTTAACCAGGGGTTTATAAAGAGGGGTTAAAAATGCAATTGGCTTACCAGGTATAAGAATTTGAAAATTGCTATGCAGGGCTTTGTAAATATTACTCCTTCAATACCTTCGAAGTCTCCAAGACCGTCTCCAATATTTCCGTCAGACATATTGGTTTCGTGGGTGATATCCTGCATGAAAAAAAACACGGAATAGTTGTATAAAACTAAGGCGGGTTGTGGCACCACAAAGTTGGAGCCAACGCTTTCGCGATTTTCACTCATGCATCACTGCTCATAGGGACCACGTTTTTGGGTGTTAATAGGGGCACTTATTAGGGAGAACTTAATAGGCCACTTATTAGGTCGGCACTTATTAGGGAGGGTATTTGTTAGGGGTGCTTATTACCAAAATGTAACAATAAATAAATTAAAAATATATTTTTCGCATGGAATGTTATCTATGCCCGTGCAACGGGGCATAGATATTGTATTTGTTGTGTTTAGTCTTCGGACTCTTCTCCTTCTCCTTCATCTTCTTAAGACCACTTCTTTGCACTCCTCTAACCCAAGAACTAAAGTAGCCTCGGGGCCCATACTTGGTATAATCATGGCCTATGACCCCAGAAAATTTCGTAGGGTAGTCTCGACCCCAGAGGGCAAAGGTCATGGGCTACAGGGGGGCAATATGTGTAAAATTTCAAACAGCTCTAGTTCAAAAACTATAGCGCCCTCAGGGTTCATACTTGGTACAATGATGGCCTATGACCCTAGAAGTATGCTATGCTAGCCGCAACCCCAGAGGTCAAAGTTCATATGCTTTAAAAAGACAAATAGGTACGACCGGTTAACACAGTGTATCGCAATAGGTAGCATTTTGGTAGATACCTGTATTTGCAATGATGAAGGCTTCAAATATACGTCAAGACGTACAATGGGGTTAAGAGGTTAACCGCTTAAAGGGACATAATGTTTTGGGATTAAAGGGGTATTCTCCAGTCTGGTGGTGTTTCAGAGAGAGTGAAGGTCTGATGGAGTATAAGAGAGAGTGATGGCTTGGTGGGGTATTAGAGAGAGTTTGGCCCAGCCTGGTGGTGTTTTAGAGCGAGTGAGTGTCTGGTGGATTATAAGAGAGAGTGAGGGTCTGGTGGGGTATTAGAGAGAGTGTGGTCCAGTCTTGAGGTGTTTTAGAGCTAGTGAGTGTCTGGTGGAGTATTAGAGAGAGTGATGGCTTGGTGGGGTATTAGAGAGAGTTTGGCCCAGCCTGGTGGTGTTTTAGAGCGAGTGAGTGTCTGGTGGATTATAAGAGAGAGTGAGGGTCTGGTGGGGTATTAGAGAGAGTGTGGTCCAGTCTTGAGGTGTTTTAGAGCTAGTGAGTGTCTGGTGGAGTATTAGAGAGAGTGATGGCTGGGTGGGGTATTAGAGAGAGTTTGGGTCAGCCTGGTGGTGTTTTAGAGCGAGTGAGTGTCTGGTGGAGTATAAGAGAGAGTAGAGAGATGGGTCAGCCTGTTGGTGTTTTAGAGCGAGTGAGTGTCTGGTGGAGTATAAGAGAGAGTGAAGGCTTGGTGGGGTATTAGAGAGAGTATGGGTCAGCCTGTTGGTGTTTTAGAGAGATTGATGGCCTGATGGGGTATAAGAGAGAGTGAAGGCTTGGCAGAGTACCGGTATAAGAGAGAGTCTGGGCCAGTCTGGTGGCCTTTTAGAGAGAGTGAGTGTATAGTGGAGTATAAGAGAGAGTGATGGCTTAGTGGGGTATTAGAGAGAGTATGGGTCAGCCTAGTGGTGGTTTAGAGCGAGTGATTGTCTGGTGGAGTATAAGAGAGAGTGAGGGTCTGGTGGGGTATTAGAGAGTGTGGTCCAGTCTGGTGGTGTTTTAGAGAGATTGATGGTCTGATGGGGTATAAGAGAGTGGGAAGGCTTGGTAGGGTATTAGAATGAAAGCTTAAAACAAGGGCTTTCACATGGTGCTCACCAAGTTTTCGTTTGTGAATAGGAGAAGGGGGGTTAGGTGTGGTCACGGGCATAGATATTCGTGTTTGGTCAAACACAACTGTGGTTTCTAGTTTCGAGTTGTTATCATGAGCTGGTCCGACTGGAGAACCGTGGTTCCCGATATCAGAGATAAGACTTGGTACTACGTTCATGTAGCCTATAGGCCTATACACAATAAAATTAGATGCCAAATTTCACAGTTCTAGGTGCTTTATGGCAATACTAATTTGAAAAAGATTGGTTTTTTTTGTGTGTGTTAAAATAGGGGGTTATGTACTCGAGCCTTTTGACGCAACAGACCAGTGCATGGAAAGTAAGTTATGGACTTACCTCTGATGTCAGTTGAAATCCCAAAAGTCTTTGATATGAACGTAGGTTGCACAGTCTTCTCCTGGCTCAGACCTCTCACAGGTGAACGCAAAGCAATGAGTTTGAACTTCCAACACAAATTCCTTGGCTATTTATCAGTTTATTAACACCCATTGTCATATACCTGAGCTATGATTGTCCAATGAAATTCAAATAATATGACATCCGGAGGAGTGGCTATACCTTCCTAGAAAGGTTGGGCAACTTCTCACCCCGGCTTTCCACATAACTTTCCGCTGCGCCATTGTATTTAGGAACGAAAGTATAATTAGGGAGCTATTGAGACAATGCACTTATTCACATTCTTATTTTCATTTCTTTTATTACAAAAAATGAAACAGAAAATGAAACATTCGCTAAATTTTTAAAATTCGTGGCTTATTCCATAATTAACAGACAATTAATATTGTCTACAACAATATTACCATCTACAGTCTGACCAACACCTGCACTGGTTGCCAGAGTCAAGATTCGTCAAATCAAATTTCTCGGCCATATGCTGCGTCTTGAAGACGACGAGCCTGTGAAAGGATATGCCCTTTATATTCCACCACACGGGAAGAGGAAACCGAGACGGCCGCGCCACGACACTGTAGGCCTACTTAAACAGTATGTCCAGCACCTCCTGGGAGATACTGAAGCCGAGCCGACTGATGATGATGATGATGATGATGATGATGATGATGATGATGATGATGATGATGATGATGATGATGATGATGATATTGTCACTGATGATGATGATGATGATAATATTGTCACTTATATGGCAAGACAAATATAAAAGAATACAAATATTCGGTAAAACACATCTGATGTGGTTCAAATGCTTACTTGCTTTTATTCCTCAATTTATATGGACATTGGATGACATAACCGTTTTTTCTCAGCTTCTCTGAATCTTGAATATATTTCCAATCCTGAAACTATTACAAATCCTGGTACATGGATGAAAATAATTGCAATTGTATGTTGCACGGGTACATTATCGACACAGAATATTGAAAACAAGGGAAAGAATATTAGTAGGGGTGGGCAAACAAAGACTTTTTAAGGCAAACTTATACGCAGGAACCAGTTTTTCTATGGCCAAATTGCACCAGGAAAAAGAACCTGTCAAAAATAATCACCAGATGAAGTCTTAGGTCGGGTTTTGGAGAAAATACAAAATGGGCTTTTTAAAGAGATTTTACCACTTTTAGTATATAGTTTTAGGCAAAAACTGTAATATGTCTTTCTACTCTCTTAAATGGAAAGATTGGGGTGAAGGAAAAGTCCAAATTAAAATTGAGAAATCAGTCTTAAAGATTGAAAATTCAAACTAACTTCCATTGCATTTTCAATCTAATTTTAGACTTTTCCCTCTACACAATCTTTTATTGGGTTTCAAGAGAGTATATGTTTTTGAGGCTGCTTATTCCAAATACGAAAGTCTAAATATTGCAACTGTACCTAATTTGCATAAATCAAACCGTATTAAAGGTCGTTTATGCGGCCCAGGGTAAAATTTTCAAATTTCGTCAACTGGTTATAAAATCCATGTACATTTCTCTCATCAAGGATTCAGAAAAAAGTATAGTTTGACCTGTCTCATGCCATGCATGCGCACAGTTCGTGTGCCAAGGCAATAGGCAAAAAGGTCAAAGAACAGACTTTGGACCCCACTACAATTGAATAATGTTCCGATTTTAATTCAACTGATCTCATTGACAAAATAAAATGAAAATTAGAATAGTTACTTTGTTTTGGATGTTTTGTTACATACATCACAAAATATGCCAAGATCAACATTGCTCAATGAGCCTTGACCATTAAACCACTTGCGATTTGGAAACAACTATTCTTCGTTTGAGGCGAGTCGGAGCCTTTGGGTCATATTTTTCCGTGTTTTTTTGACAAACCACATTTATTTTTGAGTGAAAGCATAAAACCCATTAAAATGAGCCTTAGGATCTCACATATTGAACTCACACCTTTCATATGAGTGTTGGCTTTATTTTTTCTCAATATTTGAGAACAAACACGCTAGCTCTGACACCGCTCCGACTCGCCTTAAATGACGATATTACAAGCGTAACTATTTAAAAAAATCAAAATGGGATGATTTTTGAATTTTTGTCCCTCGTGGAACCCACAATTTGACATTATTATACTTTTTCTGAATCCCTCTGATGAGAGGAATAAGTTGGTACTGTTTTTAAACCAGATTTGACCAACTTTAATAATTTAATGGATTCTGTTGTAATTTGTGGTGGTGTATATAACTATCCATACCCCTCGTAAAACATTTTGAGTAAAATAGTATTTTGGGCCAAACATTGTTACATTTGAGCCTGACATTCTAGGGACCGTTCACAACACTTGTTGGGGGGCTGATGCAAAACAATTTCATCGCGAAAAATTTCAGCCCCCCCCTTACAGACCTCAGAAATTTCAGCGCCCCCCCCCCTTTTTTTGACATGAAAATTATAGGTCAACCCCATAGAAAAGCATATAAACTCAATGAGCAAATCTCTGAATGGGCATTTAATTAAAAACTATTTGTCAAAACGAAAGGTATATATATCACTCGTGTCATTTTCAACCCACTGTCACAGAAATATTGCTTATGTCAGTCAGATAAATATTTTGCCTGGAAAACGTATTCACTTTTTAGTTTGTCATAGAGTAATATGATTGGTCAAAATAATTGTAAGGATATCACAGAGCTTGAATATTTCTTATGTCAGTCAGATAAATATTTTGCTTGGAAAACTATTCACTTTCCTTTTCCTAAAGATCTGATGAACTGTTGAACTATTTAGTTTGTCATAGATTATTTCTATAATTGGTCACAATTGTAAGGATATCACAGAGCTTGAATATTGCTTATGTCAGTCAGATGAATATTTTGCCTGGAAAACGTATTCACTTTCCTTTTCCTAAAGAACTGATGAACTGTTGAACTATTAAGTTTGTCATTGGATAATTTTATAATTGGTCACAATTGTAAGGATATCACAGTGTGCGGTAAGGTGACATGGTGGATGACCGAGTCGGACTTATGATTCCAGAAAAATTCTAAATTAATTTTGACAAACAAGCAGAGGGTAACAAAATTTGGAAATAAAGTAAAACAAAATTCAACTATCTGACTATACTTTATGAAAACTTAACTGGGATCTAATACAACCTTTTCACGGATTGTCAACTTTTTCAAAAAAGGTTTAAAAAGTTGAGGTTTTTTTCCTGCAAAATTTTTCTATGTAAAAACTATATATACGTGCATATGATATAATTAATAATTATAGTTTAAAAAAATCAAGATGGCGGCCACCATCTTGGATTTCTGGGTAAATATGAGTTCGTAATGTCAAAGTAATGTCAAATTTGAAATCCTTGTGGTTGACTTATCCAAAAAAGTGTCTTTGTACACGATTTTAGGTCCTCTTGTTCAAAACTAAATTTTTCAAGATGGTGCCAGCCACCATCTTGGATTTCTGGGTGAAAATGATGCCGTAATGTCAAACTAATGTCAGAATCGGAATCATCCTTGTACTCGACATATCCGAAAAAGTGTCTTTGTGCATGATTATAGGTGCTCTGGTTCAAAACTTAAAAATTTTCAAAATGGTGGCGGCGGCCATTTTGGATTTTGGCCTCTAGCAAAAAATGCCGGGATTTTCGCGAGGGACATGGTGGCTATTTTTTTTCTAAATGGTCCATAGAAGTCGAATCAATCGTCAACCCTTACTAGCCAGAGAGTGGTCACCAAATTGAACTTTTTCACCTAAATATAGTTCCCCGAATTTCCAGAATCGGAAGTAGTCTTAAAGGTGAAAGTTAAATGAATACCGACTGTATAGATGTCGATATTGACCGTAAAGATAGCAGTATAGATATAATAGCTACTTTGTCTACACTATAAATATCAGCAGTATAGCTACTTCATCAATACCAATATCAGCAGTAGATATAGCTACTTCATCAATACCAATATCAGCAGTAGATAGCTACTTCATCAATACCAATATCAGCAGTAGATAGCTACTTTATCAATACTAATATCAGCAGTATAGCTACTTCATCAATACTAATATAGCTACTTTATCAATACTAACAGCAGCAGTAGCTGGCTACTTCATCAATATTAATATCAGCAGTAGATATTCACTTTATCTATACTAATATCAGCAGTAGATAGCTACCCGGTACTTCATCACTGCTAATATCAGCAGTAGATAGCTACTTCATCAATGCCAATATCAGCAGTATATAGCTACCGGTACTTCATCACTGCTAATATCAGCAGTAGATAGCTACTTCATCAATACCAATATCAGCAGTAGATATAGCTACTTTATCAATACTAACAGCAGCAGTAGATGGCTACTTCATCAATATTAATATCAGCAGTAGATATTCACTTTATCTATACTAATATCAGCAGTAGATAGCTACCGGTACTTCATCATTGCTAATATCAGCAGTAGATAGCTACTTCATCAATACTAATATCAGCAGTAGATAGTCACTTCATCAATACCAATATCAGCAGTAGATAGCTACTTCATCAATACCAATATCAGCAGTAGATAGCTACTTCATCAATACCAATATCAGCAGTAGATAGCTACTTCATCAATACCAATATCAGCAGTAGATAGCTACTTCATCAATACCAATATCAGCAGTAGATAGCTACTTCATCAATACCAATATCAGCAGTAGATAGCTACTTCATCAATACCAATATCAGCAGTAGATAGCTACTTCATCAATACCATTATCAGCAGTAGATAGCTACTTCATCAATACCAATATCAGCAGTAGATAGCTACCATAGCTACTTTATCAATACTAATATCAGCAGTATAGCTACTTCATCAATACTAATATCAACAGTAGATATAGCTACTTTATCAATACTAACAGCAGCAGTAGATGGCTACTTCATCAATATTAATATCAGCAGTGGATATTCACTTTATCTATACTAATATCAGCAGTAGATAGCTACCCGGTACTTCATCACTGCTAATATCAGCAGTAGATAGCTACTTCATCAATACTATTATCAGCAGTAGATAAGCACTTTATCTATACTAATATCAGCAGTAGATAGCTATTTCATCAACACCAATATCAGCAGTAGATAGCAACTTTATCAATACCAATATCAGCAGTAGATAGCTACTTCATCAATACCAATATCAGCAGTAGATAGCAACTTTATCAATACCAATATCAGCAGTAGATAGCTACTTTATCAATACCAATATCAGCAATAGATAGCTACCATAGCTACTTTATCAATACTAATATCAGCAGTATAGCTACTTCATCAATACTAATATCAACAGTAGATATAGCTACTTTATCAATACTAACAGCAGCAGTAGATGGCTACTTCATCAATATTAATATCAGCAGTAGATATTCACTTTATCTATACTAATATCAGCAGTAGATAGCTACTTCATCAATACTAATATCAGCAGTAGATAGTCACTTTATCTATACTAATATCAGCAGTAGATAGCTACTTCATCAACACCAATATCAGCAGTAGATAGCAACTTTATCAATACTAATATCAGCAGCATAGCTACTTTATTAATATCAATATCAACAGTAGTTAGCTACTTTATCAATACTAATATCAACAGTATAGCTACTTTATCAGTACTAATATCAGCAATAAATGGCTACTTCATCAATGTCAATATCAGCAGTAGATAGCTACTTTATCAGTACCAATATCAGCAGTAGATAGATACCATAGCTACTTTATCAATACTAATATCAGCAGTAAAGCTACTTCATCAATACTAATATCAACAGTAGATATAGCTACTTTATCAATACTAACAGCAGCAGTAGATGGCTACTTCATCAATATTAATATCAGCAGTAGATATTCACTTTATCTATACTAATATCAGCAGTAGATAGCTACCCGGTACTTCATCACTGCTAATATCAGCAGTAGATAGCTACTTCATCAATACTAATATCAGCAGTATATAGTCACTTCATCTATACTAATATCAGCAGTAGATAGATACTTCATCAACACCAATATCAGCAGTAGATAGCAACTTTATCAATACTAATATCAGCAGCATAGCTACTTTATTAATATCAATATCAACAGTAGTTAGCTACTTTATCAATACTAATATCAGCAGTATAGCCACTTTATCAGTACTAATATCAGCAATAGATGGCTACTTCATCAATGTCAATATCAGCAGTAGATGTCTACTTCATCAATATTAATATCTGCAGTGGATAGCAACTTCATCAATACCAATATCACTAGTAGTAGATAGTTACTTCATCAATACCAATATCAACAGTAGATAGCTACTTTATCAGTACTAATATCAGTAGGATAGCTACTTCATCAATACTAATATTAGCAGTGTATCAATATCATCAATACTAATATCAGGAGTAGATGTCTACTTCATCAATACTAATATCAGCAGTAGATAGATACTTCATCAATGTTAATATCAGCACAGCAGTAGATATACCTCATCAATCATGTCAATACTAATTATCAGTAGTAGATAGCTATTCTAATTTATATTAATATCAGCAGTAGATACTTCATCAATTCTAATATCAGCAGTAGATATCTACTTAATCAATACTGATATCAGCAGTAGATAGCTACTTCATTAATACTGATATCAGCCGTAGTTTGTTACTTCATCAATCAATTGTTCGACCAATCTAGTCTTTGTCAAAGACCTCGCGATCCTAGGGGGGGCGAGCGGCGAAGCCGCGAGCTGAGCGCCGAAGGCGCGACAGAGCGGCGAAGCCGCGACAGCGAGCGGCGAAGCCGCAGCAGAATATGATAGATGGCGCTCTCACTACGGTGCTCTAGCCCAGGTAGCCAAAGCCTTGTTGAAAGGCTACGACCAATCAGTTGTTCGGTCAATCAATTGGTATCAATACAAGCTAAAGACAAGAAACAAAAGACATCCAACTATCACGGAGGGAGGGGGTCTTTTGTACAAGTGCCCAGATAACAAATCTCGTTCCAGGGGTTCCAAGGGTGATCCCGTATGATTTCATTGCACATTATTTTAATGAATTAAATGGAAAGTGGGGGGTTGTTTTATTAAACTCAATTATAAATGTATAAAATCAAAAAATTCATCATCAAAAATTCTTGAAATTGAAATCTTGTGATGGACTGTATTGTCACTCTTGCTTGCATTTTAATAATTTATTGTATTACACATATTGAAATCTAATTTGTTATTTTCATTTTCACTTCTCTACAGTTTAGATTACTTTCCATCGACACAAAACAGTTCGCGAGAATTTTAAGTGTTTTTAATTTTCTCGCCATGTATAGAAATGAAAGAATGCGTCTCAGTTGTAAATTATTTTTAGGTCCAGTGAGTTTCGTTTTTGATATTTTAAGTGGACTGGGTTTCTTGTCTTTTGTCTACTTTGATTTGACTTTATAAAACATTGTCCAAATAATAGTCATGTTGTCTTAAAAAACACAAACTCAGTCTTGGACGTTATAGAAGAACATAACCGTTGACTTTGCAATAATATAGAAAAACATACTATACTTGTCAATAATATTAAGGGATCTAAAATGAGCGTTTATTGCGTTTCGACAGTATTTTTTGTGGGACATGAGAGCACCTTAGACCTATCGAATTGCATTCTGAATACGAAGCATGTCTTTCTAATACCAAATAATTTTCATTTTTGAAAGTCACAATATAATACAAATTTTGTGACAAATTATAAAAAATTTATATTTTTCAAATTTTTGATATATAACAGTCCTCAAAGTAAATTATATAAATCTAAAGATATATTCTTAAAGTGTATGTAGCAGGGAGGAAAAGCCGACGGTCAATTGAAAATTTTGACCTTTTATATTGAAGATATGGATTTTTTTCCCAAAAAGACCTAATTTTTTTTGGTGTTTTTGGAAAAAAAAATCCATATCTTTAATACGAAAGGTCAAAATTTTCAATTGATCGTCGGATTTTCATCCCACCTACATACACTTCAAGTATAAATCATCAGATTTATAAAGTTTACTTCAAGTACTGTTAAATATCAAAAATATCAATTTTAATGATTTGCCATAAAATGTGTATTAAATTGCAATTTCAAAAATCACAATTATTTGATATCAGAATGACATTCTTCGTATTCAGAATGCAATTGATATGTCTGATGTGCTCTAATGTCCCAAAATAAATACTGTCCAAACGTTCATACCCCAGCCCTTAATCAACAGAATGGATTAATTTACTTGCATAGCCAAACTTGTTTCATCCTACCATGAGGCATGACGAACACACTTCAATTTGTTTGTATTATGAACTTTAAAACTGGATTAGCTAAGAAAATAACACAATTAACAAACTTGTTTCATGTAGGCCTATTTTATTCATCTACATAACGATACGAAACTTTAGCCTTATAATTATGTTCAACATTTTTAACATCATAAACCTTCTCGGGAATAAAATCATGTAATGGTGTTCTAATGTTATTTTGTAAATTAAATCAAATACTGGAACTAAAACTTGCAACTCACTTTGCTACGTTGTGTCCGAAAGCATCGTCAATCAGATGCCTGACGAAGTCCGATGCTTTCGGACGCAACGTAGCAAAGTGAGTTGCAAGTTTTAGTTCCAGTATTTGATTCAATTTACAAAATAATGTTTTGAACTACTGGATGAATAATCTACACCAAGGTGTTCTAATGTGTTACATGACATAATCACCGAGTTAACACACTTGAAAACAGAAACTGTGTATACGTGTAAGGAATATAACATGGAGTATAACAAAATACAAAACAGTGGATCATCTTATTCTTAAATTAGATTAAGACTTAGAAATGTTATTACAGGGTCGGTCAAATAAAAACTTGACTTTTTCGAAGACAAATTTCCCTAAAATGCATATGTACATGTGGTGAAGATGGTATTAAAAACGATAACTTAACAAAGAAATGAAGATGTACAACTATTTGCAAACAATCCTTATGTGGATTAGACAGGAAGTAATGGTTTCATTAAACCATCTCAGGAATAAAACCATAAAATGGTGTTGTGTTTATTCACATCACACATGTCACCGAGTTATTAAACTTGAAAATAGAAACTGTGTACGTGTAAGGAATATAACATGGTATAACCAAATGCAAAAACAGTGAAAAAATTTGAAAAATGTACATAGGCCTATTGTAAGAATATCATATCCGCTAGGACCGCAAACAGCCCTCGTAGACTGGTTATAAATTATTTTGGAATAAGCAACTAGCGGCAAGTTCGCGTAAAAGCTGGCAACCAAATTATTTTGGTTAATTCGGGTATACTGAATTCAAACATTTCGTCTACCAACTATATTGGAACCCCATGACCCTAAAAATGACCCCACCCCTACATGCTCATAATAGGGGCAAAAATTAAACATGCTCCAAATTCACTAAAAAACAAATTATTCGTCTGGGTTTAAGGATCACAAAAATATAACAAATTTGCACGTATAGGACATATAGTTACCAAGTTCGGGCTCGACAGGTCCAAGGTCAATTTGCATGCTATATACAGGGGTGAAAAATTAAAGTTGATACAATTATAAAAAAAATGGATGCAAACTGTTTTTCAAGTTCAAGGATTCAGGTAAAGAATAGGTTTTACTATCTGCGATCATGTGCGATGTCAAGTTCAGACGATAGGGCCTAGATGATTAATACAATTTCCATTGAATCCTATGGAATCCTACATATCTTTTGATTCTTTAAGCTTCTTTACTGTATAACATGCTAGACATCGCAGATAGTGCAAATTATTCTTTTTCTGAAACCTCTAAGCTATAGGGGAACAATTTGCCTCAACTTTTACGAAAATTGGAGCAACTTTGACTTTTGACCCATACACAACAAGCAAATCGACCTTTTGTGCCCTACAACTTCTTAGGTAGTACCGGTACACGCACATGTATACATGTACATTACATTTCTGAGATCCGTGGCAGACGTAGACGCATAATTTGACATGTTGGAAAGTGTTATTGGAATAAAATTAATTGTTCCCCCTATATGCTCTTAAAGTCTTATGGGGTATTTTGGTGGTCTTTTTGAAGTTTGCGGTCTCAAATTAATAGAAATAAGCTGGTTACCAACTTTTACGCAAACTTGCCGCTAGGAGCACGATTTCTATAGGCCTACTAATATAAAAAATTCGGGGTCTAAATATGTCGGTCCGGCTATATGCGATCCGCAACGCTTTCACGCATCGATCCGATATTTGAGACATGGATAGGTGCCATGAAAAGCATGTTGACCGCGTAGTTTTGAGTATGCCCAATTGGGCTTAAACGTGGTAAAAAGAATCATCGATATATCAGGAACATGTCATAAAATCAAAAAGGGTCATCAGGGGTCAAGCAGTATCTCTATCATGCAACTGGTGCCCTACAGGGCCATTACAGCTACAGGTGCACTAGTTTCCAAAATATATAGAACCAGTCTATTGAACTGCAGGAAGCTGTTAATTTGTTTGAGGTCATCGGTTTATTAGTGGCAACATGGAACAGGAAAAGTAGACCAATCAAAAAGCAAAAGTTTGTATTGGCATATGGAAAGTAATCACTCAAACTAGGCCGGCCCTTATACTGAAGCAAGCCCCCATTGTGCCCATTTCGGGCAAAAAAATGCCTAAATTTAACATTTTGCCCCCCACCCTATTTTTTACATACAAAATTCATTTTGAAAGGGGACAAAATGTGTCCCTTTCAAAATGAATTTTGTATGTAGGTAAAATGATGTCCCAAGCAGACCTAGTTGCCTTATATCTGGCCAAAAGCACAACATAATCAATTGCAAGTTGTGCATGCACGCTTCTCGCGCATTTCACATTTTAACTTCATTTTGGGACCATACTGGTGGGATGTCTACCTTCAGTAATTCCCGTTTTAGTAAACGCTCCCATTTACTCATCTAGCGAGGACCCGCCAGGCTAGTAGTTCAAAATTATGGAAGCTTGATACCGGGGCTTGATATCGTCATGAATTTAAAAACAAACGAAACAGTGCAAAATTGGCAAAGCGCGAAAAATTACGGTACACGCGCGAAAATTTCCACTTTTATTGTATTTTGTAAAATTAAATGAAAAACAGTTAAAGGAGTATTTCGTGATCCTAGCATCCTCTTTTTATGACATTCTTCAGTACATATCCACGAAAAAAGCATATTCCCAAAATTTTAGTTGATTCCGATTTTGCGTTTGCGAATTATGCATGATTATGTATCAAAAACGAAACTCACTGGACACTGCTCCATAGACAATGTGCACCAGAACGAAATTCAAATTTCGCGATATCTTTGCTAAACGACTTAATCTGCAAGAAATATTGTATACATAAACATTATGTAGCCAGAGTATTCCAGTGATATAAAAATCTCAACTTTTTTTGAGAAAAGTGGGGGGATGAGGCTGTGGATCACGAAATGCCCTTTTAAGGGGCATGAAAAGTTTTGTGTCTCAAAAAAAATTTTAGTGGTCCATAGATAGGGTCTAAAAAGTTTTGAACAAAATAAGACCAGCCCCACCAAAGTATTAATGAACGATCCCTTAAGGGGTGGGGTATGAACGTTTGGACAGTATTTATTGTGGGACATAGAGCACATCAGACATATCGAATGGCATTATGAATACGAAGAATGTCCTTCTAATATCAAATAATTTTGATTTTTTGAAATTCGCAATGTAAAAGACATTTTATGGCAAATGATTAAAAATTGATATTTTTGATATTTAACAGTACTCGAAGTAAACTTTTATAAATCTAATGCTATGTACTTAAAGTGTATGTAGGTGGGATGAAAAGCCGACGATCAATTGAAAATTTTGACCTTTCGTATTGAAGATATGGATTTTTTTCCCAAAACACCCAAAAAAAATTAGGTCTTTTGGGGAAAAATCCATATCTTCAATATGAAAGGTCAAAATTTTCAATTGATCGTCGGCTTTTCCTCCCAGCTACACTTTAAGAATTTATCATTAGATTTATAAAATTTACTTCGAGGACTGTTATACATCAAAAATGTGAAAAATATCAAATTTTAATAATTTGTCATAAATATTTGTATTATATCGTGAATTTCAAAAAATGAAAATTAATTGATATTAGAAAGACATTTTTCGTATTCAGAATGCAATTCGATGTCTGATGTGCTCTCATGTCCCACAAAAAATACTGTCGAAACGCTCAAAACGCTCATTCCAGATCCCTTAAATAAAACATTATTAATAAAAATTAATATAAAACAATAAGGTAACACGTATATAAAGTAAATCGGAAGTATCCGCCGAGAAGGTACCCCTTCCATGTAGGCTATGTAGCCTCTCTAAATGTAAAAGAGTGAAAAACTCACTCCCCAAAAGAGTGATTCACCTATAAGACCACTCAAAAGAGTGAAATGTGTTTTTAAACTTTAAAACCACTCAAAATAGAGTGAAAACCACTCTAAAAGAGTGAATTTTAACTCTTTCAAGGAGTTAAATGAAGGACAACTCGAAAAATGTGTTTTGAGTGATCTTATAAGTGAATCACTCTTTTGGGGAGTGAGTTTTTCACTCTTTTACATATACTTTAATCTGAACCAGCTGCTCAGGCAGATTCTTCAGGACCGCACAAACATTCCATAAACTTCCTTGCACCTCTATTACTCCTGATGACCGACAAGTACCCGAAAAACTGCAAAAGTAATAGAAAAAAGCTTTATAAACATTTGATATTTTAGATAGGTCTATACAACTCTTTGTCTATCCCTTCCTGAATGGATGATGAAATCATTGTTTGTGTTTTAAATAGAACGGGCATTTAATTGCATGGTCTATCATTATGACCAAAGGTGCGACCCCTCAAAATGACAAAAAAGATCCACTTTTCTGGGATAAAATGTAAAAGTGATGTACCCACTCAGCAAACACAAAAGTTTTACAGAAAATGTTTAAATATCAGGTTATATAAAAGGGAGCTAAAGGGTATAAAACGTTTTAATAACATTAGCGGGATGCCCCCGCTAGCTGAGTAAACGGTAGCGATCACTCAAACAGGGAGAATCACTAAACAGGTGACATAATATGGCGATTTATCCCATACCCCAGGCCCATACCGAATTGCTACTTTACTGTTCCTTTCACCCCTCCCCCTCCCGCACACACCAAAATAAAAAATAAGTTAAGACCACAGAATTGAAAAAAAAAAAAAAAACAGGACTCGACCGCCATCTTGCATATCAATCTGTAAGCGCTCTTTTTTTAAATTCATAGTTCATTAGCGGGATGCTCATCCTACCCAAGCATCCCGCCAAAAACTGCTTTTGTTGAAAACCTCCTTATATCAGTGATTTTTTTGATGATTTTTTGGAATAAGCAACTAGCGGCAAGTTCGCGTAAAAGCTGGCAACCAAATTATTTTGGTTAATTCGGGTATACTGAATTCAAACATTTCGTCTACCAACTATATTGGAACCCCATGACCCTAAAAAATGACCCCACCCCCTACATGCTCATAATAGGGGGCAAACATTAAACATGCTCCAAATTCACTAAAAAACAAATTATTCGTCTGGGTTTAAGGATCACAAAAATATAACAAATTTGCACGTATAGGACATATAGTTACCAAGTTCGGGCTCGACAGGTCCAAGGTCAATTTGCATGCTATATACAGGGGTGAAAAATTAAAGTTGCTCCGATTTTCGTAAAAATGGATGCAAACTGTTTTTCAAGTTCAAGGGATTCAGGAAAAGAATAGTTTTTACTATCTGCGATCATGTGCGATGTCAAGTTCAGACGATAGGGCCTAGATGATTAATACAATTTCCATTGAATCCTATGGAATCCTACATATCTTTTGATTCTTTAAGCTTCTTTACTGTATAACATGCTAGACATCGCAGATAGTGCAAATTATTCTTTTTCTGAAACCTCTAAGCTATAGGGGAACAATTTGCCTCAACTTTTACGAAAATTGGAGCAACTTTGACTTTTGACCCATACACAACAAGCAAATCGACCTTTTGTGCCCTACAACTTCTTAGGTAGTACCGGTACACGCACATGTATACATGTACATTACATTTCTGAGATCCGTGGCAGACGTAGACGCATAATTTGACATGTTGGAAAGTGTTATTGGAATAAAATTAATTGTTCCCCCTATATGCTCTTAAAGTCTTATGGGGTATTTTGGTGGTCTTTTTGAAGTTTGCGGTCTCAAATTAATAGAAATAAGCTGGTTACCAACTGTTACGCAAACTTGCCGCTAGGAGCACGATTTCTATAGGCCTACTAATATAAAAAATTCGGGGTCTAAATATGTCGGTCCGGCTATATGCGATCCGCAACGCTTTCACGCATCGATCCGATATTTGAGACATGGATAGGTGCCATGAAAAGCATGTTGACCGCGTAGTTTTGAGTATGCCCAATTGGGCTTAAACGTGGTAAAAGAATCATCGATATATCAGGAACATGTCATAAAATCAAAAGGGTCATCAGGGGTCAAGCAGTATCTCTATCATGCAACTGGTGCCCTACAGGGCCATTACAGCTACAGGTGCACTAGTTTCCAAAATATATAGAACCAGTCTATTGAACTGCAGGAAGCTGTTAATTTGTTTGAGGTCATCGGTTTATTAGTGGCAACATGGAACAGGAAAAGTAGACCAATCAAAAAGCAAAAGTTTGTATTGGCATATGGAAAGTAATCACTCAAACTAGGCCGGCCCTTATACTGAAGCAAACCCCCATTGTGCCCATTTCGGGCAAAAAAATGCCTAAATTTAACATTTTGCCCCCCCCCCCCACCCTATTTTACCTACATACAAAATTCATTTTGAAAGGGGACAAAATGTGTCCCCTTTCAAAATGAATTTTGTATGTAGGTAAAATGATGTCCCAAGCAGACCTAGTTGCCTTATATCTGGCCAAAAAGCACAACATAATCAATTGCAAGTTGTGCATGCACGCTTCTCGCGCATTTCACATTTTAACTTCATTTTGGGACCATACTGGTGGGATGTCTACCTTCAGTAATTCCCGTTTTAGTAAACGCTCCCATTTACTCATCTAGCGAGGACCCGCCAGGCTAGTAGTTCAAAATTATGGAAGCTTGATACCGGGGCTTGATATCGTCATGAATTTAAAAACAAACGAAACAGTGCAAAATTGGCAAAGCGCGAAAAATTACGGTACACGCGCGAAAATTTCCACTTTTATTGTATTTTGTAAAATTAAATGAAAAACAGTTAAAGGAGTATTTCGTGATCCTAGCATCCTCTTTTTATGACATTCTTCAGTACATATCCACGAAAAAAGCATATTCCCAAAATTTTAGTTGATTCCGATTTTGCGTTTGCGAATTATGCATGATTATGTATCAAAAACGAAACTCACTGGACACTGCTCCATAGACAATGTGCACCAGAACGAAATTCAAATTTCGCGATATCTTTGCTAAACGACTTAATCTGCAAGAAATATTGTATACATAAACATTATGTAGCCAGAGTATTCCAGTGATATAAAAATCTCAACTTTTTTTGAGAAAAGTGGGGGGATGAGGCTGTGGATCACGAAATGCCCTTTTAAGGGGCATGAAAAGTTTTGTGTCTCAAAAAAATTTTAGTGGTCCATAGATAGGGTCTAAAAAGTTTTGAACAAAATAAGACCAGCCCCACCAAAGTATTAATGAACGATCCCTTAAGGGGTGGGGTATGAACGTTTGGACAGTATTTATTGTGGGACATAGAGCACATCAGACATATCGAATGGCATTATGAATACGAAGAATGTCCTTCTAATATCAAATAATTTTGATTTTTTGAAATTCGCAATGTAAAAGACATTTTATGGCAAATGATTAAAAATTGATATTTTTGATATTTAACAGTACTCGAAGTAAACTTTTATAAATCTAATGCTATGTACTTAAAGTGTATGTAGGTGGGATGAAAAGCCGACGATCAATTGAAAATTTTGACCTTTCGTATTGAAGATATGGATTTTTTCCCAAAACACCCAAAAAATTAGGTCTTTTGGGGAAAAATCCATATCTTCAATATGAAAGGTCAAAATTTTCAATTGATCGTCGGCTTTTCCTCCCAGCTACACTTTAAGAATTTATCATTAGATTTATAAAATTTACTTCGAGGACTGTTATACATCAAAAATGTGAAAAATATCAAATTTTAATAATTTGTCATAAATATTTGTATTATATCGTGAATTTCAAAAAATGAAAATTAATTGATATTAGAAAGACATTCTCCGTATTCAGAATGCAATTCGATGTCTGATGTGCTCTCATGTCCCACAAAAAATACTGTCGAAACGCTCAAAACGCTCATTCCAGATCCCTTAAATAAAACATTATTAATAAAAAATTAATATAAAACAATAAGGTAACACGTATATAAAGTAAATCGGAAGTATCCGCCGAGAAGGTACCCCTTCCATGTAGGCTATGTAGCCTCTCTAAATGTAAAAGAGTGAAAAACTCACTCCCCAAAAGAGTGATTCACCTATAAGACCACTCAAAAAGAGTGAAATGTGTTTTTAAACTTTAAAACCACTCAAAATAGAGTGAAAACCACTCTAAAAGAGTGAATTTTAACTCTTTCAAGGAGTTAAATGAAGGACAACTCGAAAAATGTGTTTTGAGTGATCTTATAAGTGAATCACTCTTTTGGGAGTGAGTTTTCACTCTTTTACATATACTTTAATCTGAACCAGCTGCTCAGGCAGATTCTTCAGGACCGCACAAACATTCCATAAACTTCCTTGCACCTCTATTACTCCTGATGACCGACAAGTACCCGAAAAACTGCAAAAGTAATAGAAAAAGCTTTATAAACATTTGATATTTTAGATAGGTCTATACAACTCTTTGTCTATCCTTCCTGAATGGATGATGAAATCATTGTTTGTGTTTTAAATAGAACGGGCATTTAATTGCATGGTCTATCATTATGACCAAAGGTGCGACCCCTCAAAATGACAAAAAGATCCACTTTTCTGGGATAAAATGTAAAAGTGATGTACCCACTCAGCAAACACAAAAGTTTTACAGAAAATGTTTAAATATCAGGTTATATAAAAGGGAGCTAAAGGGTATAAAACGTTTTAATAACATTAGCGGGATGCCCCCGCTAGCTGAGTAAACGGTAGCGATCACTCAAACAGGGAGAATCACTAAACAGGTGACATAATATGGCGATTTATCCCATACCCCAGGCCCATACCGAATTGCTACTTTACTGTTCCTTTCACCCCTCCCCCTCCCGCACACACCAAGATAAAAAATAAGTTAAGACCACAGAATTGAAAAAAAAAAAAAAAAACAGGGCTCGACCGCCATCTTGCATATCAATCTGTAAGCGCTCTTTTTTAAATTCATAGTTCATTAGCGGGATGCTCATCCTACCCAAGCATCCCGCCAAAAACTGCTTTTGTTGAAAACCTCCTTATATCAGTGATTTTTTTGATGATTTTTTGATGTGTTCTCAAAATTGCTTAAGTGGATGTAAGGGGTTTTGAAACTAAGCTCTTCATAGAAACCTTTCTATATGATACACGCATTTTGTTCCCATTGTTTTTATATTTACTTTAGCTTGTAATTTCCTGTTCCATGTTATTTATTTATTTATTTATTTATTTAACCCCGTTCTGTTCCCATAATTTTAGCTTCTGTTTTCCCCTGATTCGTTTCTTTCTTTTCCTCTTTATTTTGTTCCCGTTTTCATTTTGTTACTGCAGGCCCTAACCATAACCCGTACACGTGCTTTTTTGTCGTCTTTTTCTTTTATTTCTAGTACCGTATACTTTTTAACAAACATTTTAAAATACTTTTTCCCCGTATTTTTGTTCCCGTTTTCATTTTGTTACTATAACCATAAGTCGTGCCAGAACCTTTTCGCCCTCCTTTTCTTTTTAAAAATTTCTAGTACCACTTCATGTTGTTTATACTTTGTAACAAACATTTTAATTTCTTTTTCCCGTATTACCTAGCCTAAGCCAAGCCATTTGAAGCGACATGGTACGTTATAAAAGGTTGGCCTATAGACGAATCCATTTTCACGCATTCCTACACCTCAATGGTAGCCACAGCTGGCCCCCCTTAGGGGCGCAGACCACCAAATAACTTCTCCATTGAAAAGCACGTAAAAATCAACTTTTTTAAGCGGCGTTTTCTACCAGGCGTGACAATATTTTTCACTTTTTTACGTCATCCCTGTATTAATTAAGGACTGAAATTTCATTTAAGCTGCAATTTTGGGGAATTTTATAGATTCAGTTTTTTATTAAAAAATAACGCCAAAACTAGCATTAAAACTTGTTCCGTTAGCAGTAAATGAATGCTCAAGCTCCAGGTTACCTGATTGATCCAATTCATCTCTTGAATAGTAGTGTTGCGCTTGGTCTCAAATCTCGGCTTCGTTCCTCATCTGATCTCACCCGCCTTTGGGTTCCTCGCTCTTTTAGAAAGGCTGCTTCATTTGCCATAGGTGCTCCCAAAATATGGAATGAGCTCCCTACTGAGATCAGAGAGGCGGTGTCTGTGTCTGGATTCAAGCGCATGCTCAAAACCCATCTTTATCCAGATTAGTTTTGCTGCTTGTTTTTGTATGTTATTGCTTCAATTGTTTGGAATTGCTTTGTATAATTATTTGCTTGAATTGGTTTTGTATATGTTTTCTTGTAAGGCGCTCTGTGCTTTGTGGAACGCCATATAAATGTTTTATAATAATAATAATAATAATAATAATTCGGACAGGGCCTACTTTTCTTGTGAAATCGATTTGTATAATTTCATATCTATTTCAGGTTAGCATCTTTCATTTAAATCAGAACATGCCAACCTCACGAAGAACATGGTCCCATGTTCTCCAGTAGCCATATACTTTTAACCTGAACTCATCACCTTTCGCGCAGTGATTTCGTGTAATGCGCCCTTAGGTCTATTCCACCTAAAATGTGAAATAATGTGGCCTTGGCGGGGATATAAAACTGCATTTCATCACCCGTGTTACATGTAGACAAAAGAATGATTACAGTTTACAACACAATACAATTCAACATCGATTTTTAAGCGGATTTAATCCACCCAATTAATTGGGCAGTAACAACCCCGGGGGGCACTTCAATATGAAATGGATATAGGTGTTAGGGCTGGCACTTTCGCACTAAGGGGCATTCGGTGAGAGCAAAATGTAAAAGATATGGGTCATTGGGTGAGAACATGACCTTTTTTTAAATGGAATCTTTGGGTGAGAGCCGAAACAGCGCCACAAAAACCTCGAAAATCGAATTTCTAGTTCTAAATGGCTTCAAATTTCACTGTTTTTCCAAAATAAGTAACAAAATCAGTGATAAATGAAAGTTACTGTTCAAATTGAACTTGTAAGGGTCTTTGGGTGACAGATCAAATGGAAAAATAGGGGGTCTTCGGGTGACAGAGCATGTGTTCGTAAAATAATATGGGGTCTTTGGGTGACAGCGATGCTGAAAAAGGGGTCTTAACAGCCCTACATACGCGTCACCTCCAAAGTTGAGTGCCCCCCTGGGGGTAACAGCACCAGTTTGGTGCAGACGGGAACCAGTAATGGCCGACCAAATCCTGACCATGACTTGGCTCGTGAGATTCGTCTATAGTGTTTTCTATGGGTCAAAAGCAATAGCTTCTGGGTGGCCAACTAAATCAATCCCTAGGGGGTCCCAGCATGGGGTCAAAGGTTACATGGGGTCAAATTTCAAAATTGCTCGAATCTTGTTTTAAACCAAAGTATTCCTCTGGTCATAAGGACTCAGAAAAAGTAAAGATTGACCTACCTGTGATGTACGGTTGTTGAGTTATAAGCAAAAAGGTCAAAGGTCAACATCGTAAACATGCTCCGATTTTAACCAAAAGTGTCTCAAATTGTTCCTCTTGTAAAACCATTTATATTAAAAACAGGTGTGCACAATCTAGCATGTTTTGTTACATAGGTTACATAGCAAAATATGTCAAGGTCAATAGAGGTCATCAGGGGATTGACCTCTTACCCCGTTACCTAGGTAACGAAACATTTAAAATACCAAATTTTTCTTTATTTTGAAATGGTTTCTAAAGCGGAACAATTTGAGACATTTTTTATTTAAATCGGGGCATTTTTATATGTTGACCCCTGTGGGGCTCAAAATTTGACCTTTGACCTTTTGCTTATAACTCAAGAACCATACGTCCCAGGTAGGTCAAACCATACTTTTTCTGAATCCTTATGACCAGAGGAATACTTTGGTGGGGTTTGAAACAAGATTCGAGCAATTTTGAAGTTTGACCTCATGTAACCTTTGACCCCATGCTGGAGCCCCCTGTAGAGGATTGATATAAATAAATTTCATGATATAAAACCTACAAGCAATAAAATTAACATTTCAGTGAATCTGCAAACCATACTCTAAACATCACAATTAAAATTCGATATAAAGTTCAGATAAAGAAGGCTCTAATCATTTCCTAGGACCATGTAGTTCTCCCCCGGGAGTTCTCCTTCATTTCTGATAAAGTCTTTCTGGAGTCTCACGTTCGCTGGGCTCTAATATCGCTTTTAGTTTTTGATCCTGCGTGGCCAAAAAACTACCCCCCCCCCCCTTTGACCTTTCTGCTTAAACTCAAGAACGGTATTTCGCAGATAGGTCAAACTATACTTTTGCTGAATTGTTATGACCAGAGGAATACTTTGGCGTGGTTTTTGACAAAATCTGAGCAATTTTGAAATTTCAACCCTGTTTATGAAATTTGACCCCTGTTGACCCCTAGGGACACTTTGATTTTTTCTACGCATGTTTCCTGATCTACTAGAAACGTTGATTTCCGGGGGGGCACGATAGGCACTGGCCTACAGTGAGCGTGTTTATAGTGGGAGCAGATGTGCGGTACATTGCGGTACAATTTCTACCCGGTTAGAGATTATCCGGATACTTGCCCACTATAAACACTAGCAGTATATGTATGTACGGTACATAGATATCCTTCTAAACCGAAGGATATTGTGGCGAGATATTCCCACTATAAACACACCAGTATAAATTGTGTGCGGTATTACCGGAAGTGGGAGCTTCTTCATGATGCGTAGGATGCGCGCAGGACATTCGGAACGATTCTCACCCCAAGAGTTATCAAAACAGAAGCTACATGTTCACCGCCGTGATCATATTGTTGAATGGGCTCTTTATAGCTCGCGCCACAATATTTACACATTCCCCGTGTGACCTCGGGGTCATTGCAAATGTACGATAATGTTAGTTGGTATATAATTTGTGCGGTAACTGTGTCTCACTGAGCGTGTTTATAGTGGTGTACGGTATTTATACGGTATCTTTATACGCATATGGGATTAGGCTGGAATGTGACATATCCGTTATCTCGGCTGTTTATAGTGGCGACCAATAGCGCTATTCTGAATCCGAGGTGGTTGAACTCAGCGTGTTCGAGGTCACCGCAATGCAATGTGGGAGACACAAATATGGTGCCAGTTTCAAATAGTGTGCCGTCGAAACGATACCGGCCTACTTTTTAACATTATTGCTACAGTACCGTACCATATTTGTAGCTGATGTGTTATTACAGTGACAAATTTGAGCTCGGAGAGTTATATGACCCTACTCCACTTCCTTGAATAACGGTATCGTTAATCCTTGTCTGTTTATAGTGGCCGTATACAGAATGAATATACTGCAATATCCATCGATTTCGAAGGATATCAGTTCCGTATAATATGTGCGGCAAATAGCGCTATTGGTCTGTTTATAGTGGCGACCAATACCGTATAATTATAAGATGTACTAATACGCTAAATACCGGATAATCTGGCTCACTATAAACACGCTCATTATAAACAGCAAGGGTATCGGTATATATACAAGGATTATCGTATACGGTATACTCAAAATGCGGTATATTCACTATAAACACGCTCAGTGACACCTCATTAATATCCCAGGACCTTTGGATGTATTGAAATAGGTATAACATTTCACTTTGGAAAATCAATACATAATAGTGTACAGTGTCATCGCCTCGATATCTTCATGGCAGAAATCGCCATGGTAGGTTGAATCCACCGCCACGCATGGCCATTATACATATCGAGTGGCCATTATCAGTCCCAGAACAACGCCAAATATGGATTAAAAGACCTTTGACCTTGGATGTACAACAGCATGTTATGATCTAATGGGAAACTGTGCACATCAACAAACACCATTTCTATCAAAAAGGCAACGTCTGATATAATTTGAAACCACATAAATTACTAGAGTTGGTTCTTCTCTTGGATTTGGACCAAGCTTTAGAATATCGAATGTTGCGTTTTGAAATAAAACAAACCAGAAATTTATCACCCATTGTAAAAGATATGCACATGTACCGAATACATGTACATACATTGGCTGACCTTGTGGATTTCCTGGCCCAGCCATGCTAACCACATAAGGAGATTATACGATTAACCTAGTGCAGCTATTGTCATAGCAGGGTATTATTATGTAATACTCCTGATCCATATTTGGCGTTCTCTTGGACTGATTATACATATTCAGTCGCATAGGCTGAAGGACATCTGACTAAGGCCAAGGGGGTGACACTAAATTCACGGTTGTTCTATTAGCAACGCAAAATCTATGAAAAATTCAGCTGGTTTACTAGCTAGAAAGTGAGGCCAGTTATCGATCCGTTATAGCTCGTTATGAATAATTCATGTTCGACCCTTGGATCATGTTAATTGAGTTTGGCAAATAACAACGTTGTTAGTTTTGCGAACTTTGCCTGTTCAATGAGAGTATAGCGCGCCCCCAATACATCTGGGCACAAAACAGGCGAAAACGATCCAGTTTAATGAAATGGCGGACGGGTATTCCCATCAGGCACCAGTGATATGTTTTTTCAAAGAAAGTCTACTAATTTGATATGAAATGACATTTTGCAATAGCAAAGTCAAAATTAGGACTTGCTGTCAATAATATGAAGGAAATATGTGACAGAGGCAAGGTGGGAAATACAAGTAGTATTTAAGTTATAATAACCTTTGATACCCGACCTGACCTTCCATCGTGGCGCCTTATTCGTCTTTATGTATTTCTATTATGCTCTCAAGTAAAATAAAATACCAATCTGCTCTGAGCAGACAATGTTACTTGGCTCCCAGCATGAATTATTGATTTTATACGGAAGTAAAGAAATGCACAGTGTATGTGCATGATGTGCAAGCATACCCACATAATTACCGTAACACTGAATAGTGGTCACATGTTAACATATCATGTGTTCGGGAAATCACGTGGCAACATTTTAAGATTTCAGGCTTGTTTACTAGTTAATTGCCATTTGTACTCTTTTATTATTTATCTTTGTTAATTAACATATATTTTAAATGCTGATAAATCGTGGTTGGCTACCCATGATATCTGTTAAATTAGCTTAAATTCAATGTTTTATGAATATAATTCTACCACGCAGAGGGGTCACGCAGCAGAATTTCACATCACCTGACTTAGCTACATTTCGAAGCTCTGCTCTTCAAATTCATGTAAATTTCAAAGTTTATACATTTAATATATTTAATATGATACTAATTTTTGTTATAACCAACTGGTACACGAAATATACTAGCTTATTACCTATACAGAAAGGTGATTACCAGCTTTCACTCAGCAAATTGACATGCCCGGCATATGCAGCCATTCTCCGTCTGGATAACATGACTGTCGCCCTCAATACGTCTGGGCGCAAATTTAAATAACAATACGCTATTTACATATCAATGCGGCCTCATGCTAATTAAAGCTGCCCCATCCAGGAGTTCATCTATGCTAAGGCTACTGACAATAGCCCCGATTAGCTCGGTGACTAACATCGCTGTGTGTCAGTCAAGCATGGTATGCCATAGGTCATATTCTTTTAGACAACCTTCACGATTGGCCTATAGATCACTTGACATCAATGTTTATCAACAAAGGTGAGGGATTGGTCTTTCGATATGCTCGAACGAACCGCTTCACTGTTCAATGGCTTTCTTGTACTATATGAAATGTGGAGGGAGATTTAAAATACACATGCCCTGAGCAAACTACGATGCGCACGCACACTGCAGGGCAAAGAACAATGGAAAGTGCCATAATGCGTGCGCATACTGCCGGGCAATGACGTCACATGTCAAGTGGTTCGGCACATATAAATCAGAATTATTGCGGAATTATTGTCAGTTTTTGACTCAAGACGCAAGCTACTGTCTCAAAGCGCACGCTAACGACTATTATATCTGTTCAAAATATATATTCATGTGCAAGGAACCACATCTGCTATCTTTATACGAAATCATTTACGGGAGATATTCATCATTTTCTACACCGGTATCCAAAGATTTTCTTCTCATATTAAACTCGTGCATAGCAAATTCACGTGTATCGTTCCCGGGTATTTATTTTAGTATCCCTGCCAAATTGTACAATTGTGTTTGGGAGTGGCCTTCTCTCTTTTCTCTTTTTCCTAGCTATTTTCTTCCATTTCTTGCTTTGTTTATCAAAGCTATCTAGGCCAGCATGCATATATTAGCCTACACTGGCTATTCAGGCTTGTGCATTTGTATGAGCTTGGAACGGTCCATGGTTTTCCGTGGATTAGCATGTGTTCCTCACGGACCAACCTGGGTAAACAAACAAACAAACAGAGAACCTATTCTTAAGAGGGCACTCTATTCACGTGGTTTCTTTTCCAACGCTAAAAGATCACGAATTTTGGTGGTTTGCAAATGAAAAGTGTCCGCACTATCGATTGATTACGTAACTGTTATGAATAATTTATTAGGTTTTTCAATGCAATCGCCTCGACCCATTAATACATATTAGGCCTATCTGTATTATCAAAGTACTTGGAATAGCAATACGGTGAGTTCACTGAACTACGCCCTAATACTGATGGAGTCAGGGCTGTCAACTCTCACGCATTGGCCGTAAGTCTCACGCATTGGGTCACTTTTTCACGGTCTCACGCCAAGGTAGTATAATCTCACGCCAAGGTAGTAAAGCTCACGCAAAAAGCTGGAAAATGAGTAAAATCTCACGCATCGTCATGAATAATTTGTTGCTCCTAACCCCCCCCTTCCCCCGCTTTTCACATTCTCGAGTGCCGTGGCTCAAATAATGATGGTACAAAATGAACATTGGAGTCGGCAAATCCCGGTACGTCTCTGTCTCACGCCAAGCAATTCCAAAAAGTTGACAGCCCTGATGGAGTTTTAATGGCGTTAATCCTCTCCATACACAGATGAACAAATACAATAGATGAAGGTCAACACGTATGACCTCCTATGTGACATGTTATATGTGATGTACAAAAACCTGAATATCATAAAGATCAGTATTCGTTTGTGCATATGAAGTGCACATTTACGTTGCTAAATATTACTCATTATATATTATGACAAATATTGGTATTATGACAATACGGTATATACATTGTATATAAAACGACTAATAGATCTATCATGGCGTCAGGTCAATGTTCATCATATCCCGTATGTTTCTTAAAATTCATTCATATTTGAGACAAATTGCTGTGCCCATTTTAAGGTGCACAGGTAGCCTAGATCCGTGTTTCTTTTAATTTTCATTTCTTTTTAATGAAAGAATTAAGGTTTTCCACTGCACGGGGGCCACAAGGGTGACACTATTTTCAAAACGAATACGTGTTCCCGATTTCACAGACAAGGTATTTCTAGTACAATGCAGTGTCGGACTCTAGCTGAGAGCGTAGCCTAAGTCATAGACTCCAAGAATGGCTCTCCATACACAAATGAACAAACACAAAGGAGGGTAGTCTCCTCCGTGGCCAGCTTGATTTCGATGGAGCGAAACCAAATTGGCTGCGGAGGAGACGGGTAATTTTGCCATGCAAATTATTCAGTGTCATAGCCCTGTCCCTGCTGTACCAAGTAATTATTAGCCAGGCGATGTCGGTGTGTAGTGCTAGTGTTCATGCCCCTCCTGTGAATTAACATAGATCTAATCCCACCCAACAAAATATGCACGAGGCACACCGACACCGCCTGGCTAATAATTATTTGGTGTAGCAGAGACACTAAAATGAATACACGGGATCGATACACGTGAATTGCTATGCACGATTTTGATATCAGACGAAAATCTTCGGATACCGGGTTAGAAAATGATGAATATCTCCCGTAAATGATTTTTTCTCATGAAACCAGATTTGGTCTCATACACTTGAAAATACGTGTTGAACAGATATACTACAGCGTGTAGTACAGCTGCACTCACTACTAGGCAGTATAAAAGTCGATGACCATTGACATGGGGTATACAAGCTTATTCACGCACAACCAAGATCAATTACCCGGCTATTGTGAGTAGCCTTAGTCATGTCCCTCGACTAATTATTCGTCTCAAAGAGCTTCAAAGGTCTGAACCAAATGGCCAATCGTGGCTTTGGATTCAACCTACCATGGCGATTTCTGCCATGAAGATATAGGGTCGATGACACTGTGCGAGGTGTCACTGGATTTTGAACAGACTATATAGTATATGGTTATCTTTCGAATTTTCGCTTATGTAATTATGTACTGGAGTCTTTCTTACGTTTAATCCATATGTGATTGTTATAACACCATACACAGCCTTGGTGAATGTGCTGTTAATCACGCCTTCTTCTGCACTGTTGATTTTCACAAGAGCGAATGCGTCGATAATGGCTACTGCTGATACAAGAAGGCAATACTGAAACAAAATACAGAATAAATAAATAAATAAATAAATAAGTAAGGCGATTACCCGGCTTTCGCGGTTCGTAACCCCCCTAGACCAATCTGAAGTTTGTATGATCCCCCTTAGCACATCAACAAATTAATGCAAAATGATTTCCGCATCTGTAGGCTTTTTGAAGACAGCAGGGGAGCTCTTACACTCATTAATTAATTAAATTACCCAGTGGCGTAACTAGGGTTGGTAGCGCCCGGGGCAAGAAACAAAATTGGCGCCCTTCCCCCCCCCCCCCCCCCACACACACACCTGAGAATTTTCAATTCTTGAAACAATTGCGCGCGGAGCGCGAGAAATTTTGGACAAATAAGGCCTACCACTAATTAATTTTGGTTACTAGAAGTTGAATATCGGTCTTAAAATGTTCTTTCAATTGAAAGAAGAAAACAAAAGAAGCTTCATGACCCACACACCCCAAAATATATGACCCCCATTCATCGAGTATCTATAAAAAAAAAAAGACAGCCCACTAATTAATCCTGTTATAATGATAAATGATAACTAAAGAGGTTATAATGCGCACAATGTGAAGTCCGGCACCAGGAAAGTCTACTTTGAATTCATGTACACATATAGGTCAATCACGTATAAAACTTCTTTACGGTTCTATTATTATAAGGACTAATATTATCATAAAAACTATAATTGAAGAAATAATATATAAGCTTTTGTTTCAAATAAACCATATTGACTTACTATAATGCAAAGACATGTATTGGTGTATTTATGACTCCAAATTGTGATGCAGGACATGACTCCTATCAGCAGCATACCGCAGCCAGCCCCTATAAGTGCTTGAAACCCTGCGTTGGTCTCATCCGGAAAATTGCCCCATTTCAAAGCCAATGCAGCTATGATAAGAAGAGCCAGTCCATCCACCTATATTAAAAGAAATTATGTAGGCCTATATATATAGTTTAAGGCGAGATGGCAGGAGTCATATTTTACAAATTTTAACCATTTAAAGCCATAATTTGCATAAAGAATAGATTCCTATTTAAATGTTACTTTTGCTCCTGATCACATTGTCCCCATTTAATATAGAGCCGAACAAAATTAATGAGGTAAAACGAAGAAAATTGCTATTTCATTCCAGTGCCTACAATGCGTGTATTAGCACTCCGATCGTATATACTGGCGGAGCGTCACGCAGCCGTACAAACAAGACGTAAGACGAATAACGATATACACACAGTTTATACGTCAAGTCAAGATGTAAAATGAATAGCGATATGCACACAGTTTATACGTCACTGATTCATTGATACACTATTACTGTACGCGATGTGTTTAGCCGTCACACGATCGGTGAACTCGGAATAAAACCGGAGATCTCCGGATTTAATATAAAATCTTAAATTTTACTGTAATTAAAGCACTTCAGGCAAGTCTTTCACGTGGTATTTTAGTACACCACATGGCATTATAATCATTCAAAAAGTAGAAATTCGACGTGGAGCAAATTACATATGGCTTTAATTAAAAAAAAAAGTGCAGTTTGGGCTCTTTAATATTAATACATTGATTTTATAGGAAATGAGTCACGGAAGCCAATTATCGCATATATATTTTCATAGGTCTTGTGGTTCTTGAGTTAAGGCCAATAGGCCTACCATGTCACATTTTAGGCGTTTTCCCATCCGAAGAAGGCTATATATTTGTACTAGAAGGCTATATATTTGTACACAAATACGGCTATACCCGCATGTTATCGGTGTACCCAAACTTACAGTCCTTATTTGCTGAGGACTTAAAATAGAGAAATTGTAAAAAGTCGCCCAATTGCGGAAAATGTGTAAGAAGTGAAAGTCCAAGTCACAAGCTCTAATTTAATGTAGGTTGCACTGTCTTAGCACTTAAAATAAAGAAATTGTAAAAAGTCCCCTCATAGGGGAGTCGTCTCTCTTATTCTCCATAGGTTGCTGTTGTCAGTCTCTCTTATTCACAGTGAGGCTATACAATATGATTAGGGGACATTATTCCAGAGGGAGTATATAAATTAAATGAACAGCCATTTCAGAGGGAGTATGTAAATTAAACGGAACAGCCTATTTTGGGACCATTTCAGAGGGAGTATGTAAATTAAATGGAACAGCCAATGGGTATGTAATTTGACTGGAACAGCCTTAACGCTTCACGCTGGTATTTCCAATTATTATATTAATAATTATAATACGGATATGTCTGTTTAGTCCTACGTGTGTGGGGGGGGGGGGGTATGTGGGTGTTAGTAACAATATAATTCTCAGGTACTACTGTGTACAAATTCTGAGCCCGGAAGCTGCTTTATTTGATGAGAAACGGCCGGCCCTTTGTTTTAACATTTGGGGCCCTGGGGCCCATAATATTTGATTTATGAAGCCCATGGACATATGTTGAAGTTTAATTCTCTAGTGCTATCAGTATACTCAAGCTGGGCACTGTAGCTGCTTTATTAACTGAGCAACGGCCGGCCCTATGTTTTAGCGTTTGGGGGCCTCAGGGGCCCATATAATGTAATATATGGGGCTCACATGTACATATAACAATGTGATTTTCAGGTGCAATCTGTGTACTAACTCTGAGCCCTAAGAAGGAGGAGAAGGAGATGAAACCACAGGATGGCAATATACCCGTCCATGCTTCGCATGCGGGTATAAGGAGATGAAACCACAGGATGGCAATATACCCGTCCATGCTTCGCATGCGGGTATAAGAAGAAACCCAACTAGAAGGCTATATATTTGTACACAACTTGAAATACGGCTATACCCGCATGTTATCGGTGTACCCAAACTTACAGTCCTTATTTGCTGAGGCCTTAATTAAAATTAAAGAAATTGTATGTGTAAAAAGTGAAAGTCCAAGTCACAAGCTTTAATTGAATGTAGGTTGCACTGTCGTAGCACTTAAAATAAATATATTGTAAAAAGTTCCCAGTCCCAGGGGAGTCGTCTCTCTTATTCTCCATAGGGTGCTGTTGTCAGTCTCTCTTACTCACAGTGAGGCTATGCAATATGATTCAGGGGAAGCTATTCCAGATGGAGTATGTAAATTAAATGGAACAGCCATTTTAGAGGGAGTATGTAAATTAAACGGAACAGCCTTTTTTGGGGCCATTTCAGAGGGAGTATGTAAATTAAATGGAACAGCCAATGGGTATGTAATTTAACTGGAACAGCCTTAACGCATCACGCTTGTATTTCCAATTATGACATCATACGATCTGTCTGTTTAGTCCTCCGTGTGTGGGGTGGATGGGTGTGGGTGTTAGTAACAATATAATTCTCAGGTGCTATCTGTGTACAAATTCTGAGCCCGGAAGCTGCCTTATTTGATGAGAAACGGCCCGCCCTTTGTTTTAACATTTGGGGCCCTGGGGCCCATAATATTTGACTTATGAGGCCCATGTACATAATTATGTTGAAGTATAATTTCCTAGTGCTATCAGTAGACTCAAGCTGGCCACTGTAGCTACTTTATTTACTGAGAAACGGCCGGCCCTATGTTTTAGCGTTTGGGGCCCTGCGGCCAATATTATGTGATATATGGGGCTCATATGTACATATAACATATATATAAGTTCTCAGGTGCAAACTGTGTACCAACTCTGAGCCATAAAGCTGCTTTATATAATGAGAAACGGTCGGCCCTTTGTTTAAACATTTGGGGCCCTGGGGCCAATATATATGACTTACGGGGCTTATGTACATATGTTGAAGTATGATTCTCAAGTGCTATCAGTAGACTCAAGCTGGGCATTGTAGCTGCTTTATTTACTGAGTAACGACCGGCCCTATGTTTTAGCGTTTGGAGCCCTGGGGCCCATATTATGTGACATATGGGGATTATATATACATATGACAATATAATACTAAAGACCTATCTGTGTACCAAATCTGAACCCTGTAGCTACTTTATTTGTTGAGAAACGGCCGGCCCTTTGTTTTAAAATTTGGGCCTTGTACATCTGGGGCCAAAATGGGCAAAAGGCACATCTACAACTTAGGGCCCATACATATGCCACATATGAGCCCTAGTGATCTTGTACTTTTAGAGCTAGGCTTGTCAATCTGTTGCACCATATTTTAACATTTGGGCGCCTGGGGCCCATAATATACCGTAGAAACCCGTCTATAAGGAATAGAAGCGACTGTGATGATAGCATATTTCACGCTAGCGCCCTCCACAATATTATATCATTATGGAATTTGAGCAAATCATTTACCGACACAAGCAGGTACACAATGTATTATTTTATCTTTATTTCGCATCTCACGAGCATAGCTCACTTGGCAAGGCATAAGACTTTGGTTCTTTAGATCGGAAGATGGTGAGTTCGAGCCTCATCACGGTCACACAAACTTTTATAAACAAAATATTGTTCAAACTTTTCATTTATATTTTCTTGCATTTTCTAAAGACTCCTTTCGTGATCATTTTTTTTTCATATTTAGTTTAATTTATTCTATTGTTTTTCTTTTATTGTTTCTTTTCTTTGTCTTTTTTTTCTTGTTTAATTTTATTTTTTCTTTATTTTTCTTTGATTCATATAATATTGGCAGGATAAGGAGAGGAGGGAACTAAAGACCCATTCAGTGATTTGCTCATCCGGACGATCGTAAAAATCATCAAAATTCACCTTTGTCATTGTCATAGATGTGGTAACATAGCCTGCTAGTGGTTCAGCAGAAAACCGTGTGACACATAATATACATTTGGCTACATTTTATTATACGATAAATACGAATTTATTAAACATGGTAACAAATATTCTCTAGCAGATCGGTTATACGATGGAACTGGTAGGCATAGGCCTATTATAAATTCGGGATATTAAATATCTTCCTGACGAGACAGATCTGCGCATGTGGTCAAAGACGATTCCTTACTAGCCACAGACCGTCCGCTGGAATTAGTTGAACATGAACCATTCGCTATGGCTGTTGGTCGGACCTCTCATCTCTATACATCGATTGTGACCTATAATCCCCGACATTGCCCTTATGAACTCACATCCTCCTGTTTTATTCCAATTCGCCAGCGAAGTGGTTACGCAACTCCCTGGTAACTGGATCACGCACATTTTGGTATTGGTAGTACATGCCATAGACTTTGTGTTGCGATCATTTCGATCATGGTGTAGATCTCAAAAGCCTGATCCAGTTGACATGGTGATAATCGGATTACACGTAACACTTCGCTGGCGAATACGCTGGCGAAGTTACGTAATAATCGGATAACTACCATAGCAATAGGTGAAAACAATTTTTGAATATACCGCGTTATACACTGATACGTTCAGACGGTACCTCTTCATTGAACCATATCATGCTGCACCTGTAAGATCTTTGAAAAGACCAGTATTGTATTCAATCTATGATTGCAGTCATACACAGTACAGGTGATGAGTGTAACCTGCTTGTAGCGCAGCGCGATATGTTCAAAATTGTTTTCACCTATTGCTATGGTAATTAATCCGATTAATTACGCAACTTCACCAGCGTATAATGGCCGAATAAATTCTGACCATCACTTGGCTTGTTGGATTCGTCTATACTACAATTCGCTGTCGAAGTGACGTAATAATCGCAATAACTACCATCAAGCAGATTGCACTAATCACCCGCGTATGTCACCAAACATAGATTGAATACCACTCTTTTCATAAATACTAATCTTACATGGCGAGTGATTAGCATTTCTTTGACAACTATGGTTTAATGCATAGGTGCCACGTGAACGATGAAGTGCAGGGCTATATATTCGAAATTGTATTCATCAATTGCTATGGTAGTTAATCCGATTAATTACGTCACATCGACAGCGAATAGCCTATAGTATGGGTTCAAGTGGAAAAAAAATAGTGTATGTCCATTGCTAGCTATGGTAATTAATCATGTTAGTGTTTACATCACTACTTCGGTGAAGACAAGAGAAGTGTGCCTTCTCTACCAACGCCTGTGATATAACAGGTGCAAGCGAAACAAAATTGAATGACCAGAATAGTTTCCTTTGTCAGATGAATTGACTGAAGTTTTTGAAGACACTCTATTCTTGATGGGACAATAGATTCAAATATGGAATAATTATTATTCCTCATCTATTTTTTTTATTGAAAAAACTGCAATTGTGGCAACAGAACAATATTTATTTTGATTTCATTTCAAGTAGAAACAAAATCGTGCTTAAGCCAAAAACGCACCCTACCTACCATTCCTCAAGAATTGGGATGGCACAAAGGTGCAACATAGGTTTTTATTGCAAAGACGAGGACAGACAAGTAGTTACAACACATCTGTCTAACCGTGGGTTTCGCTATTATTTAGAATAAATGCTTTTACTAGTTTCTATAAAACCACAAAATTACTAAAAAAAACTATAAAAAAACTAAAAAACACAAAAAACACACACAAAAAAACACACCTAAAATTAAAAGTAGAAAGGTAGATTTGAAGAAAGATAAAAAGAACATGTCAAAAAGTTAAAATTAAACGAGAATGAAAAAACGGAACCGGTGCCCGGACCATGCTCTCTTCAGCATGTCTTCAGTTCCAAATTCTGACGCTCTATCAATTGAGCTATACGATCCTGATATACGAAACAGTCGTTATTAATATGTCAATACAATTGATTGGTGTTACAACATACTTAGATGGAATGCATAGCCACCCAGTGCCAGTATATATTTGCTCAAACTCCAAATACAACAAGCAACCAATTTTATTGAGGGCGTTTCTTAGGTATATCCTTGTAGACGGGGTTTTACGGTATAACATATGGGGCTCTTGTATATTTGTAAATTTAGAGTACCCCTAGGGCTATCAGTGTACCAACTCAGGGCCCTGAGGCTGCTTCATTTGATGAGAAATGGTGTGCTTTGTATTTTCACATTCGGGCCCCTGGGGCCCGTGACCTTTGACCTCTGGGGCCAAGATGGGCAAAAGGCACTTCTACGGGGTAAGGCCCATAAGTGTACCACATATGGGCCCAGGGCCTTTGTAGTTTTAGCGCTAGCCTTGACAGAATGATGTGTTTGATGGAGGAGGAGGAAAAGGAGGAGGAGGAGGAGAAGAAACCACAGGATGGGAAGATACCCTGCATGCGCTGCATGCGGGTATAAGGATAAGAAGATACCCTGCATGCTCTGCATGCGGGTATAAGAAGATACCCTGCATGCTCTGCATGCGGGTATAATCATGCACGTGCGGGGGGACGAAAATGGCGCCCTTTATGTTTATATCGCTCATTATACAAAATCCGGTGCCAATCAAAGTTTTAAAAGACCTGCTTTTTGTGGTAAAATATATCTTACTACTTTCGGATGTAAAACGGATTGTCAACACCACTTTCGTAGTTTTCTTTCACATTTCAGGAAGTCATGTTTTAACACTAAAAATCAATAGCCTAATGTGAGCTACGTTACCGGCTATCAGACGGCTATACTTTCTACCAAATGGGCCGTTTTTTCTAAATCTATACACGTCAAAGTCCACGCAAGGTCATAATAAAAATTCCTTTAAAAAGGAATGGGCGCCCAATGGGAGCTTTGATGTGATGTGATGAAATCCGGGGGGGGGGCACTCCCACTTTGGAGGTGACGTGTGACGCATATGTAGGGCTGTTAAGACCCCCCTTTTCACTATCGCTGTCACCCAAAGACCCTATTACCAGCACATGCGCTGTCACCCAAAGACCCCATTTCCTTTAGATCTGTCACCCAAAGACGTAGACCCATATATTTCCATCTGAACTGCAACGAGCGTCGCCTCGTCTATCACTGATTTTGTTCTTTTGAAATAACAAAGCTATTTGAAGCCATTTAGAACTAGAAATTCAATTTTCGAGGCTTCTTTAGGCCCCATTTAAATAAAAAGTCATATATTCTCACCCAATGCGCCCCCCTAATTTAGATCCAAACGGTCCCTCTCGAAATCTAGTATTATAGTCCTACCAAATAGATATATTCGTCTCAGCTAGGCTATGCAGATGGTCTTACCAGGTATACAAAATTAAAAATCGACATGCATGGTATTGTCAGTAACTTCCCTTCAATCCAATTAAGGTCTTCGATTTTGAGATCATCTCCAATCGCCCAGTTTTCATCATCAGCCATTTTGATAGGTATGCTTGTGAGATTCTGTAAAATATGAAAAATTGACGAATTATAATTGTTGTGTTTTTGTTATTGTTATTTTGTATCTCTGCGTCGATAGGCCTAACATAAAAACTACAATAAAAACAAATTAAAGCAAATAAACATTAACAATCAGGAATAAATGTTTAAAAAACACATAAAATAACTTTCTAAGCATGTTAAGAACGTAAACAAGTCTGAGAAAACATTAACAAACAAACAAAAAGTAATCTTAACTAATGAATAATCTAAAATAGGCAATACTATAGGACTATAGATAAGTATTTAAGGAAACATTAAAAAATATCTTTAAAAAAATGCTTGCATGTATGCATGGAAAAATCTCCCGTGTTTTTGGCAAAAGAGGATTGATAAAAACACCAGCAAAGAGAGTGACGAAAAATTGTTTACAGATTTTGGTGATTTTTGAGGGTCATTTGAAGAAGAAAAAGTCCGTCCGCCCGTAGAAACGGGTTTTATTTTTGTTGCCTAAAATAAAATAGTCTTTAAAAAAACCTGGTATTTTGTTTTAAAAAGTAAACAAACATAAAATAATCTTAAAATGCTAAAAACAATATAACAGTTTATAAAATATTAAAATTACATTTAATAACCAAAAATAGGTCTAACAAAAAATTACAAAACATAATAAATATAGGCCTACCTTTCTCAAAAAAAATCTAAAAATGTTTTAAAGGTTTTTGTGTGCTATCGATGTACATGATGCATTAAGGGACTGTTCGCAAACACTTGTAACGGGGGCGGGGTGCTGATGCAAAAGGGGAGGGGCTGAATTTTTTTTATCCCTCTGAAGGGGGGGGGGGCGTTGAAAAACAATCATCTTAATTTTTCTTGTAGAACATGAGTTTACACTATTTTACACTATTACACTGAAAATAATTTTAGGTCCGAAAGGGGGCCCTGAAAAAAATGTGAATTTTTCATTTTGCATCATGCCCCCTTAACAAGTGTTTGTGAACGGTCCCTAACATCACCACAATCAAAAAGTACAACAAGTATGTGCATACAAATCTTAAATATCTGTCAGCCAGCATACCACACAGGGGCCAGAGGAATTGAATAAAATTGTGTTAATCCGCTCAGTGATGTAGCCAGGACTTTTGCAGGGGGCAGCAAGGTACATTTCAAGGTGGGGGACAAACTTGGACGAAAATGGTACAAAATGGCCAAAAGGTATACCAAATTAGTCCAAAATGGGCTAAAAAGTACTGTAAATGCATAAAAATCTTAAATATCAGGACGGCCAACATCAAACAGGGGCAAGACTTCTCACGGTGGATATGATATGGTGGCAAGAAGACTTGCTTCGATCACGATGTAATTGCAATTTCAAGCCATTGATTTATATGGAAAGGATACTACAAATTATATTTCTAAATGATATATATAATCTTCTCTCATACCATTAATCACATTAAATAAAACATTTACATGTTCACAAAATATAAAAAATTTACAAACCGCGAAAGACTCTGACCGCGCAAGACGGGTGATCGCTAGTGATAATAGTTAGGCCCCTATCTGTTGATTATTTTGGTTTAATATCTGTAATTTTTTTTTTTGTTTAGTATGTTCCAGATACTGATCATGAGTTTGTTTTGCGTCCGTTGAGCAAAATTAAGCTACGATTAAAATTGGGCACAAAAGTAACTGCCAGAAAACGTTCAAATGTCGCAACAAAACAATTTAAGATAATGCTACTTAAGGGATCTGGAATGAGCGTTTTGAGTGTTTCGACAGTATTTTTGTGGGACATGAGAGCACATCAGACATATCGAATTGCATTCTGAATACGAAGAATGTCTTTCTGATATCAAATAATTTTTAATTTTTGAAATTCACGATATAATACAAATTTTATGACAAATTATAAACATTTCATATTTTTCACATTTTTGATATATAACAGTCCTCGAAGTAAATTTTATAGATCTAATGATATATTCTTAAAGTGTATGTAGCTGGGAGGAAAAGCCGACGATCAATTGAAAATTTTGACCTTTCCATATTGAAGATATGGATTTTTTCCCAAAAAGACCTCTAATTTTCCTGGTGTTTGGGGAAAAAAATCCATATCTTCAATACGAAAGGTCAAAATTTTCAATTGATCGTCGGCTTTTCATCCCACCTACACACACTTGAAGTATAAATCATCAGATTTATAAAGTTTGCTTCGAGTAACAATTAAGCAGTTATGAGGCCCGAAAGTTTCCATAATTCCAGGGTTCAGACCAACCTTAAGTTTGTTCAAAATGGGTATGTGCTCGCACCTTTTGACGCAACGGGCCAGTGGAAAGTAAATTTATTAGGACTTACCTCTGATGTCAGTTGAAATCCCAAAAATCTTTGATCAATATGAACGTCAGTTTAGGTTGCACAGTCTTCTCCTGGCTCAGACCTCTCGCAGGTGAACGCAAAGCAATGAGTTTGAACTTTCAACACAATTTCCTGGGCTTTTTATAAGTTTATTAACACCCATTGTCATACCTGAGCTGTGACTGTCCAATGAAATTCAAATAATATGACATCAGGGGGAGTGACTATATCTTCCTAGAAAGGTTGGGCAACTTTTTACCCCGGCTTTCCACATAACTTTCCGCTGCGCCATTGTATTTAGGAACGAAAGTATAATTAGGGAGCTATTGAGACATCGACAATGCACTTATTCACATTCTTATTTTCATTTCTTTTATTACAAAAAATGAAACAGAAAATGAAACATTCGCAAAATTGTTAAAATTCGTGGCTTATTCCATGATTAACAGACAATTAATATTGTCTACAATAATATTACCATCTGCAGTCTGACTAACACCTGCACTGGTTGCCAGAGTCAAGATTCATCAACTCAAATTTCTCGGCCATACTGCGTCTTGAAGACGACGAGCCCGTGAAAGGATATGCCCTTTATATTCCACCACACGGGAAGAGGAAACCGAGACGGCCGCGCCACACTGTAGGCCTACTTAAACAGTATGTCCAGCACCTCCTGGGAGATACTGAAGCCGAGCCGACTGATGATGATGATGATGATGATGATGATGATGATGATGATGATGATGATGATGATGATGATGATGATGATGATGATGATGATGATGATGATGATATTGTCACTTATATGGCAAGACAAATATAAAAGAATACAAATACCGTAAAACCCCGTCTACAAGCATATAGTGTGCTTCTGATGAAAGCTACATTAATCCAGTCGCCATTATGGAGTTTGAGCAAATAAATTACGGATCCAAGCATATACAAACAAGTATTATTTTAAGACCGATCTATTGTATTGGTATATTAACGCTTGCTTCGAATTTATTAAGCTTTTATAAAAAACACTATATATGCTTGTAGACGGGGTTTTACGGTATTCGATAAAACACATTTGATGTGGTTCATGCATTGTTATTACCCAGTGTCTATTGGGTGTACACAGATTTGGGGTCAAAGGTCATTAAGGGGTCACTTCCGGTATAAAACGAAAAACCTTCAAAATTTTTTATTTGATAAGAAAAACATAGGACAGTAACAGTATGTTCACACATGAATTGTGGTTACCCAATTCATATGTGGTATTTTTTATTTGGGGTCAAATGTCATTAAGGGGTCACTTCCGGTCTGAGACGAAAAACCTTCAAAATGCCCTTCTGCCACAAATAACATGGCAAAGTGATGCCACGAGCACACTAGACTACTCCGTAGTCCACTTGCCCATTGTCATGAATGTGCATACTTTGGATATTGCATTTAAGCTTAAAACTCCGATTTAAATAATTTGTGCACAATTGATAGATTTTCACAACTGATCATCTTTTCAGTCACCGTACTCCCTCTGTATGTTAGCTTCCCAAGTGTCGTAATAAACTGGCAGATTCTAAAATTAGAATTGTTCAGTATTGGAGTGCCATTACAGTTATGCCATTATGATATGTTGCATTCAATAATATAAGCCTACGTATACTTTACTTTTACTGTCACAAATATAATTATATAAACTTTTTCATAACCATTTTATACTAGTATTTTGATGTAATAAATATCAGTATAAATTCGAGTTCAACTGAATGCGTTCATCATGATTATAATAACGTATTTTTATTTATCAAAAATCGACTATGGCATAGTCTACGAGCACACATACATTGACATTAGCCAATGTCTATGGGATTTTCATATATTTTGGGGTCAAATGTCATTAAGGGGTCACAACACGGCTGTGTTTGTGGTCTTAGACCACAGCTAAGTCTAGTGTTCCGATTTTAATTCAACTGATCTCATTGACAAAAATAAAATGAAAATTAGAATAGTTACTTTGTTTTGAATGTTTTGTTACATACATCACAAAATATGCCAAGATCAACATTGCTCAATGAGTCTTGACCATAAAACCACTTGCGATTTGGAAACAACTATTCTTCGTTTGAGGCGAGTCGGAGGCTCGGAGCCTTTGGGTCATATTTTTCCAGTTTTTTTTTTTTTTTTTTTTTGACAAACCACATTTATATCTCCATAATGTATTGCAATTTTTGAGTGAAAGCATAAAACCCATTAAAATGAGCCTTGGGATCTCACATATTGAACTCACACCTTTCATGAGTGTTGGCTTTATTTTTTCTCAATATTTGAGAACAAACACGCTAGCTCTGACACCGCTCCGACTCGCCTTAAATGACGATATTACAAGCGTAACTATTTAAAAAAATCAAAATGGGATGATTTTTGAATTTTTGTCCCTCGTGGAACCCACAATTTGACATTATTATACTTTTTCTGAATCCCTCTGATGAGAGGAATAGGTTGGTACGGTTTTGACCAAGATTTGACCAACTTTAATAATGAAATGGATTCTGTTGTAATTTGTGGTGGTGTATACAACTAGCCTATATACCAGTATTAGTATCCATACCCATCGTAAAACATTTTGAGTAAAATAGTATTTTGGGCCAAACATTGTTACATTTGAGCCTCACTCTAGGGACCGTTCACAACACTTGTTTGGGGGGGCTGATGCAAAACAATTTCATCGCGAAAAATTTCAGCCCCCCCCCTTTACAGACCTCAGAAATTTCAGCGCCCCCCCCCCCTTTTTTTGACATGAAAATTATAGGTCAACCCCATAGAAAAGCATATAAACTCAATTTTCCCAGGAAAATTTGTAGTAATTGATTTCAGCCCCCCCTTAGGAGGATCAAAAAATTTCAGGGCCCCCCTTTGTGCATCAGCCCCCCCCTAACAAGTGTTTGTGAACGGTCCCCTAGCGTTCTATGGCCAATTAAAGACCCATTCAGTGATCCCAGCGCAAGTGTAAAAATAAAATAAAATTGCTTATAAATTAATAATAATAATAAATTTTGGATTTATAAAGCGCCTTTCTCCAGATCTTAGAGGACTCAAAGCGCTGTAATTTCGCTGCAATGGTGAATCATCACAATCAGATCGCATCAACTAGGTTGCTGCCGAACGCATTTAGATTGTAACATCCACCAATTATCTGTGCAGCTCCCCAAATTCCATTGGGTGAAGGAAGTTTTTGATAACCAAACAACTAATCACCGATTTTTGCGATAAAGGAGGAAACCGGAGATCCCGGAGAAAACCTGCGAGAGCGAGCATGGAATCGGGATAAACCAAGTGCACATGTGTCCTTGGGCCGCGCCGGGGCTTGAACCCGGGACCTCAGTGGTGCAAAGCGAGGGAATTACCGCTGCGCTAACTCGCCCTCCTGCTTAAGGGGGTACTACACCCCTGGCCAATTTTGTGCCTATTTTTGCATTTCTCTCAAAAATTATAGCACATTGGTGACAAGTAGGCCTAAGATATGTATATATATTATAGGGGCAAGGACTACAACTACTGCACTGAAACTTCAGCAACTCAAAGCAAGTAGTTATTGATTTATTAATCAAATATTGGTTTTCGCTCATTTTTGACTGTAACTCCACAACTGTTGTCTGTGCTGAAATAAAATTTCCAGTGCAGTAGTTGTAGTCCTTGCCCCTATAATATACATAGGCTATCTTACTTGTCCCCAATGCGCTATAATTGTTGAGAAAAATGCAAAAATAGGCACAAAATTGGGCAGGGGTGTAGTACCCCCTTAAACGTGAAGGATAAGTCATTCAAATTGTCATTTGGTATTTTTGAAGTGAAAAATTTGGCAAAAAACGAAGAAAACAGCAGTATTGACTAAGTTGAAGCCCCATTCAAATACATGTTGCTAATTTATATACTGTCAGTATATAAATTGCAGATTCATGCAAAATCTATTATTAATTTTGTCTTAAATACACGGCTTTCGGCTGAACCACTATAGCAGGCTATGTTAGCACATCTATAATGACAAAGGTACCAAAATCTGGTGAGCAAATCACTGAATGGGCCTTTAATTAAAAACTATTTGGCAAAACGAAAGGTATATCACTCGTGCCATTTTCAAACCACTGTCACAGAAATATTGCTTATGTCAGTCAGATAAATATTTTGCCTGGAAAACGTTTTTACTTTCCTTTTCCTTTAAGAACTCGTGAACTGTTGAACTTTTTAGTTTGTCATAGAGTAATATGATTGGTCACAATTGTAAGGATATCACAGAACTCAGTGGCGTACCGTGGCCGCCCCAACCCCGGGGGGCTGAAGAAAATTAAATTTTGCCGCCCCTTCCTCAACAGCCCGAAAAGGTTGAACCAATTTTTTTTTTTGTTATTTTAAAAAATGAAGAGCAAAAAAAACAAAAAAAAACATTTTTCAAATTTTTTATGCTTTAACAAATTTTTCCGCCCTTTTTATTTACTAATTCTTTTTACCGCCCTTTCATTTTTGTCGCCCCTTCTTCTTTCGCCGCCCCATCATTTTGGCAGCCCCCAAAGCCCCCCCAAATACGCGCATGGAGCTTGAATATTGCTTATGTCAGTCAGATAAATATTTTGCCTGGAAAACGTATTCACTTTCGTTTAAGAACTGATGAACTGTTGAACTATTTAGTTTGTCATAGATTAATTCTATAATTGGTCACAATTGTAAAGATATCACAGTGTGCGGTAAGGTGACATGATGGATGACCGAGTCGCACTTCCGATTCCAGAAAATTTCTAATTTTTTTTTTACAAATAAGCATAGGGTAACAAAATTACACTTGCATAATCATGAGTAGATGAATATAATTAATAATTATTGTTTAAAAAACAATCAACATGACTGTACAATCTTGCAATAACAGGATTGTAGACATCAGTCAGAGGGTATAAAACGTTTTTCATAACATTCAAAAACATTTTTGATAACTTACTACAAATATTCTAACATAATGTTGTTTAAGTGTTGACAATGGGGTTTTTTGGCAGAAATGTTTGCTAAAAACATTTTACAATACATTTTGACAACATTTTAAAAATATTGTTATATTGCAGTGTGTTTTCATGCAACGTTTTCATGACCTATATATTAAACCTGGCATTTAGTATTATTAAAACGTTATATCAAAACTAATATCAGCAGTAGATATAGCTTCTTTACATACACTAATATCAGCAGTAGATGGCTACATTATCAATACTAATATCAGCAGTAAATAGTTATTTTACCTTCACTAATATCAGCAGTAGATAGTTATCAGAGTAGACAACTGCTTCATCAATACTAATATCAGCAGTGGATAACTACTTTATCCAAACTATAATATCAGCAGTAGAGCTACTTCATCAATATTAACATCAGTAAATAGATACTTTACCAATATGAGCAGTAGCTCAATAACTATTTTACCTAAACTATTACCAGCAGTCGATGCCTACTTCATCAATACTAATATCAGCAGTAGACAAGTAGACCTACTTCATCAAATTAATACCAATATCAGCAGTATATAGCTATTTCATCGACACCAATATCAGCAGTAGATAGCTACTTCATCAATACCAATATCAGCGGTAGACAGCTACTTCATCGACAACAATATCAACAGGAGATAATTACTTCATCAACGCCGATATCAGCAGTAAATAACTACTTCATCAACACCAATATCAGCAGTAGATAATACTTCATCGACACCAATATCAGCAGTAGATAACTACTTCACCAACACCAATATCAGAAGTAGATAACTACTTCATCAACACAAATATCAACAGTAGATAACTACTTCATCGACACCAATATCAGCAGTAGATAACTACTTCACCAACACCAATATCAGAAGTAGATAACTACTTCATCAATACCAATATCAGCGGTAGACCACTACTTCATCGACACCAATATCAGCAGGAGATAATTACTTTACCAACACCAATATCAGCATTAGATAACTACTTCATCAATACCAATATCAACGGTAGACAGCTACTTCATCAATACAATATCAGCAGGAGACAATTACTTCACCAACACCGATATCAGCAGTAGATAACTACTTCATCAATTCTAATATCAGCAGTTTATAGCTACTTCATCAACACCAACATCAGCAGGAGATAAGTACTTCGTCAATACCAATATCAGCAGTAGATACGGGAGTAGATAATACTTCATCGACACCAATATCAGCAGTAGATAACTACTTCGTCAAAAACAATATCAAAAGTATAGACAGCTACTTCATCAATACAATATCAGTAGTAGATAACTACTTCATTGACACCAATATCAGAAGTAGATAACTACTTCACCAACACCAATATCAGAAGTAGATAACTACTTCATCAATACCAATATCAGCAGTAGATAACTAATTTATCGACACCAATAACAGCAGTAGATAGCTACTTCATCAATACTAATATCAGCAGTAGATAAATACTTTGTCAACACCAATATCAGTAGTAGATAACTACTTCATCGACACTAATATCAGAAGTAGATAACTACTTCATCAAAACTAATATCAGCAGTAGATAACTAATTTATCGACACCAATAACAGCAGTGGATAACTACTTCATCGACACTAATATCAGAAGTAGATAACTACTTCATCAAAACTAATATCAGCAGTAGATAACTAATTTATCGACACCAATAACAGCAGTAGATAACTACTTCATCGACACTAATATCAGAAGTAGATAACTACTTCATCAAAACTAATATCAGCAGTAGATAACTAATTTATCGACACCAATAACAGCAGTAGATAACTACTTCATCGACACTAATAACAGCAGGAGATAAGTACTTTGTCAATACTAATATCAGTAGATAATAGTTCATCGACACCAATATCAGCATTAGATAACTACTTCACCAACGCCAATATCAGCAGTATAGATAACTAATTCATCAATACCAATATCAGCTTTAGATAACTACTTCATCGATACCAATATCAGCAGTAGATAACTACTTCACCAACACCAATATCAGCAGTATAGATAACTACTTCATCCATACCAATATCAGCAGTAGATAAATACTTTGTCAACACCAATATCAGTAGTAGATAACTACTTCATCGACACTAATATCAGAAGTAGATAACTACTTCATCAAAACTAATATCAGCAGTAGATAACTAATTTATCGACACCAATAACAGCAGTAGATAGCTACTTCATCAATACTAATATCAGCAGTAGATAAATACTTTGTCAACACCAATATCAGTAGTAGATAACTACTTCATCGACACTAATATCAGAAGTAGATAACTACTTCATCAAAACTAATATCAGCAGTAGATAACTAATTTATCGACACCAATAACAGCAGTGGATAACTACTTCATCGACACTAATATCAGAAGTAGATAACTACTTCATCAAAACTAATATCAGCAGTAGATAACTAATTTATCGACACCAATAACAGCAGTAGATAACTACTTCATCGACACTAATATCAGAAGTAGATAACTACTTCATCAAAACTAATATCAGCAGTAGATAACTAATTTATCGACACCAATAACAGCAGTAGATAACTACTTCATCGACACTAATAACAGCAGGAGATAAGTACTTTGTCAATACTAATATCAGTAGATAATAGTTCATCGACACCAATATCAGCATTAGATAACTACTTCACCAACGCCAATATCAGCAGTATAGATAACTAATTCATCAATACCAATATCAGCTTTAGATAACTACTTCATCGATACCAATATCAGCAGTAGATAACTACTTCACCAACACCAATATCAGCAGTATAGATAACTACTTCATCCATACCAATATCAGCAGTAGATAACTGCTTCACCAAAACCAATATCAGCAGTAGATAGCTACTTCATCAATACTAATATCAGCAGTAGATAACTACTTCACCAACGCCAATATCAGAAGTAAATAACTACTTCATTGACACCAATATCAGCAGTAGATAACTACTTCATCAATACCAATATCAGCGTTAGATTACTACTTCATCAATACAATATCAGCAGTAGATAACTACTTCATTGACACCAATATCAGAAGTAGATAACTACTTCATTGACACCAATATCAGCAGTAGATAACTACTTCATCAATACCAATATCAGCATTAGATAACTACTTCATCAATACTAATATCAGCAGTAGACAGTTACTTCATCGACACTAGTATATATAACAACAGTAAATACCTACTTCATCAATACTAATATCAGCAGTAGATAATACTTCATCAACACCAATATCAACAGTAGATAACTACTTCATCAACACCAATATCTGCAGTAGATAACTATTTCATCGACACCAATATCAGCAGTAGATAACTATACTTCACCAACAGCAATATCAGCAGTAGATAACTACTTCGTCAACACCAATATCAGCAGTAGATAACTACTTCATCGACACTAATATCAGAAGTAGATAGCTACTTCATCAATACTAATATCAGCAGTAGATAAATACTTTGTCAACACCAATATCAGTAGTAGATAACTACTTCATCGACACTAATATCAGAAGTAGATAACTACTTCATCAAAACTAATATCAGCAGTAGATAACTAATTTATCGACACCAATAACAGCAGTGGATAACTACTTCATCGACACTAATATCAGAAGTAGATAACTACTTCATCAAAACTAATATCAGCAGTAGATAACTAATTTATCGACACCAATAACAGCAGTAGATAACTACTTCATCGACACTAATATCAGAAGTAGATAACTACTTCATCAAAACTAATATCAGCAGTAGATAACTAATTTATCGACACCAATAACAGCAGTAGATAACTACTTCATCGACACTAATAACAGCAGGAGATAAGTACTTTGTCAATACTAATATCAGTAGATAATAGTTCATCGACACCAATATCAGCATTAGATAACTACTTCACCAACGCCAATATCAGCAGTATAGATAACTAATTCATCAATACCAATATCAGCTTTAGATAACTACTTCATCGATACCAATATCAGCAGTAGATAACTACTTCACCAACACCAATATCAGCAGTATAGATAACTACTTCATCCATACCAATATCAGCGGTATATAACTACTTTATCGATACTAATAACAGCAGTAGATAACTGCTTCACCAAAACCAATATCAGCAGTAGATAGCTACTTCATCAATACTAATATCAGCAGTAGATAACTACTTCACCAACGCCAATATCAGAAGTAAATAACTACTTCATTGACACCAATATCAGCAGTAGATAACTACTTCATCAATACCAATATCAGCGTTAGATTACTACTTCATCAATACAATATCAGCAGTAGATAACTACTTCATTGACACCAATATCAGAAGTAGATAACTACTTCATTGACACCAATATCAGCAGTAGATAACTACTTCAACTACTTCATCAATACCAATATCAGCATTAGATAACTACTTCATCAATACTAATATCAGCAGTAGACAGTTACTTCATCGACACTAGTATATATAACAACAGTAAATACCTACTTCATCAATACTAATATCAGCAGTAGATAATACTTCATCAACACCAATATCAACAGTAGATAACTACTTCATCAACACCAATATCTGCAGTAGATAACTATTTCATCGACACCAATATCAGCAGTAGATAACTATACTTCACCAACAGCAATATCAGCAGTAGATAACTACTTCGTCAACACCAATATCAGCAGTAGATAACTACTTCATCGACACTAATATCAGAAGTAGATAACTACTTCATCAATACCAATATCAGCATTAGATAACTACTTCATCAATACCAATATCAGCGGTAGACAGCTACTTATCAATACAATATCAGTGGTAGATAACTAATTTATCGACGCCAATAACAGCAGTAGATAGCTACTTCATCAATACTAATATCAGCAGTAGACAGCTACTTCATCGACACTAATAACCGCAGTAAATACCTACTTCATCAATACCAATATCAGTGGTAAATAACTACTTCATCAATACTAATATCAGCAGTGTATAACAACTTCATCGACACCAACATCAGCAGTAGATATCTACTTCATCAACACCAATATCAGCAGTAGATAGCTACTTGATCGACAGTAATAACAACAGTAAATAGCTACTTCATCAAAACTAATTAGCGGTAAATATACTTCATCAATAATAATATCAGCAGTAGATAACTATTTCAGCGACACCAATATCAGTAGATAGATATACTTCATCAATATGATCAATACTAATTAGAGCAGTACATAACTACTTCATCGACACCAATATCAGCAGTAGATAGCTACATAAATATCTGGATATAATTATTTCATCAATCCAGATATGCAATTAATTCAAGCCATTTCGATCGATTATCAATCAATCAATCAATCAATCAATTTGTTCGATCAATCAATTGGTTAGTAAATCAATAAATTGGTATAAATGCAAACTAAAGTCAGCAAACAAAAGACATCCAACTATGACGGTGGCGGGGTCTTGTACAAGTGCCCAGATAACCAAGCGCCTTATCCATATTACGAGGGTTGGTCAATAATATCCCGCAACCATTATTTATCTCCGCTCATGCATGACTTAGATGAGTGTTACTTACGATCAATAAAGTTTGTACCTTTGTCTTTCAAAACGCACAACAATTAGTATCAGAGTACCTTTAATTACGTAATCTCATTTGCATAAAGTCATTGCTATATGTACACTGACAATTGTCAACATTGGCGAGAAATTTGAATTGGCTTTGAGGAACGTGTAGTAAAAAGAAGCAGAAGTAAGGACCAGAGCAGTTTACAAGCCTTATTTTTGGTATGAGGTAATCTGAGTATATTCAATTAATAATTGTGAAAGAAGAAATGTATCCGTCAATAGATGAGGAAAGGGACCGTCTTTGAACTTCACCAAAAATAGCCCTATAACAAAAATCAAAAATGGTGTGAAAATCGCGAAAAAGAGCCCACACGGCAAAAGAAAGAATCCAAATTATCTCCAAAATAAAACAAAACCAAATATGGTTATTGGTATGGTATTAGAGATCATAGTCAGGACAATAGAATTTGTTGCAACAAAAATAGAAATATGCGCATGCGTTGATGGTATGCATGATTAAAAGTACCAAAAATGTATGAAAAAAGTAAAAATTAATCAAAAACGCGCTAAAAATAGGACTAATACAAGGTTTGCGGAACAGTAGCTGTGTGAGTAAATTGCTATACCAAGTCTTATGCTAAAATTAGACACACCTTTCGAAATTCAAATTTCTTATTCAATCCAGAGCCTCTCTATGGTGTGCCACTTTAATTACAAAAACAAGACCTTTTGAAATTAAAGGTTCATTAAGAAAAGAAATGTTTATGGTTTCACCACTGGGACCTCCCTTTTTTATAATCAGTAGATACCCAATCAAACCAGGTACCATTGGTTAAATTTTGTCATCGATTGATCTTTTTATCTCTTATTATGTAAAGATCAATGGGTGATAAAGCCTACTCAAAATTGGAGATATTCAACACGATTTCTTTTCTTTAATAAAAATGGTATATGTCTAAAAAGAGTCCAGCATCATGCCTATGTTATCGGTCTATAAAGCTGCAAAAACAGTGCCAGATTATATACTTTTATTCTCGAGATATTTGGAATTATGTAACAATACCTCAATTTGGCGCGAGATTTTCTTGACTACTTTTCACCATAAATCAGGCAGTACCCATACGCTATTGTGTTTATGCTAATGTCATTACGTAATCAAGCATTCAGTATCGCTAATACATATTCGTTTTGAAAGACAAAAGTACAAACTTGAATTTAGCGTAAGAAACAGCCATCCAAGTCATGCATGAGCGGAGATACACCATAGTTGCGGGAACTTATTGACCAGCCCTCGTATTTTAAAGCCATAATGTACAATCTTAATATGGATTTTTTTTTCAAACCTAATTTTTTGGTATATTTGTATAATGTTTACACATGTCCCAACTTAATCAGCCAAATTTATTGTCTTTAGGTCAATAAAGCAAAGTACCGTAAAATGGGGTAACTTCGGACAGCGGGGTAACTTTGGTCGGTCAAATATATTTTTTGAAATGGTCATATTTCCGTACAGCAATATTGTTTTTAGTCATATTAGGTGTCAATTTGTTAAGAAATATATTTGGAAGAAATAATAGTCTCCCATGTCCAATTTCTTCGAAATTTACTAAAACAAAATTGATTTTTGACCAAAAATGAGCATTTTTTTACATTTTTTTCAGAAAAAATAAAAATCGATATTTGTGACCAAGGATGTGTGTTTGATTAATTTTGCAAGGTGTCAAATGTCACAAAAAACAACTTGCTCATTTACAGCGAAGATCAATTTTTTTATTTTTTTTTTCTTCATGGAATGTAATACTCTGACCAAAGTTGCCCCAAATGCGGGGTAACTTTGGGCAGGCTATTTTTAACCCCTAGGGCACCCTTACAAAATTATTGAAAAATCTTTTTAAACTTCAAGGTGTAGAAGGGAACCCTAATGTCTTAAAAGTCATAAAATGTTTGGAAGCAGTGGTTTAAAAACTATGAAAAGTGGCACAAAGTTACCCCATTTTACGGTACCACTACGATGTCGTAATAAGACAAGTGTTTTTTTTTTCACTTCACCATGTTCACCTTGTTATTTAAAATGGACAGAAACCCTCCCCGACAGGTGTTTTAACTATATTTCCAGGGGGCAGGTTGGACGAAGCCCATGGGCCCCAAGGGTTCAGGGGCCCCAAGCAAAAGAGAAAATGAAATAAGTGCTGATTAAAGATATGCTAAAAGGCATGGCCGAATTTACCAAGAAAGTTATAAGAACACTTCTGTAACATCAGTGGAATTTTGTCAATGTCATTGTCATTAAGGGCTAGGGGGCACTCATTTAACAACGAGCACTATGATTCATCATCCAGTGTTTACGGTGTTGGTAACTACCCCTGATAGCATAGTATACATGGTATAGTTCTGCATGTGTGCAATTATTGCTATCTACCCCTGATAGCACAGCTCACAATACCGGTACGGTAGGCCCTACACACTGTAGGGCCTACAGTGTGCATGGTGTGTGTTGCTATCTACCCCTGATAGCACAGGCACAATGTATACGGTACAGTGTGTGTTGCTATCTACCCCTGAGAGCACATTCATTAAGGTTCTGCAGGTATCTTCATCACCAGATCACAACAAGCCAAAAACAAACTACTACTGGTGGTGCATCGTTCTCAGTTATAAGCAAAAAGGTCAAAGGTCACACGTGGGTAAAAAAAACCCTTTAAAATGTTCCGATTTTACTAAGGCTCAAATTATTCATCTTGAAAAACCGATTCATTTAAAGATAAGTTTGCGGCATCTAGGGTGTTTCAATACATTATAGTAACACAGCAAAAAAAAATCAGTCAGTAGAGTTGAGGATTATCCTTTTCACCCTGTTACCTAGGTAACGGAGCATCCAAGGCGCGGCAAACTAATCTTAATTCAACTGTCTTTGCATAATGAACAATATTTGAGACTATTTGGGTGAAAATCATAGCATTTTAAAGGTTTTGTGGAGGTCAAAATGTGACCTTTGACCTTTTTGCTTGTAACTTATAACGACCGTCCGCGAGGAAAGCATGCTTTATACATTCTTCGCGCAAAATAAGAAATGCGTTTGTTAAAATTTGATCTATTTCAATCATGATGATAAAGATTACAAAAAGTCATCCTGATGAATTATTATTGAAATTGTTTTTAATTGGATGAATAGGTGTTTGCAAAGTCGAGAGAAATGCGCACGGAAATGCGTCCAAAACATGCCTCAAAATGGGTTTTAGGCTTGATAGATATTGTTAATCTGTACGAAGCAGTTTTGCTGATATCAGTAGGCCAATGCAAAAAGATTATAACTGTTTAAACTGAAACGGGGGGGGGGGGGTGATTATAGTTCAGACTCAATTATAAATGATTTCCAAAACAAAATGGCAACACCGATAATGTAGAAAGGAAATTAAGCTTGGTTCAGACGTGCTCAAATTGTTGTCCGTCTCTAGTTTCTGAGTTTTGTACAAAATTTCGCATAAATATGACAAGGGAAATGAGTCGCATGTCGCTAATATTGATTTTGAGATATTAGCAAAGAAAGTGTTCAAATTCTTTTGTTTTACATTGTTTTCAGCGAATGATAAATTGATGTAACTTCGCAAAGGAAAGTCACATCAACATGGGATTTTCAGTTTCTGAAAGCTCTAAATGTCCTCTTTAGGAACCTATGTAAAACTCATTTTCGACCAGGGTCGACATTGTGACTCATTCCCCTTGATCATATTGTTTGAAATGTCGAAATGTGCGACATTCTGCGTTTCGGTACTGATCTTTAAAACATTATTTCTCTAGAACGGAAAGTCGCAGAGACGTGAAATCTTCGGCGTTGAGCTACACATTTGCTCTAGTTTACATAATAAGTAAAAAGGTAGATTTTGAAAACTTTTAAATCCTTATAAGAGGCGCAGCAATAATCACTACGTATTGTATGTAAGAACGAAATTCGGCTAATATAGTTCATAGTGAAGATGAGATTGTAGCGACCATATCTGCCGACACGTTCACTTAAAAATTGCCCTGTTGGCTTCTGCTTTGGACCCAAGACACTTTTTGTTTAAGGCAATAGTACAGGATGTATAAAGGGTAACAAAACACCTGAGATATGGCAAACTAATCTTTTTATTAATATTGCTTTTGCAAACGGAACAATATAAGACCATCAAAATCAGAGAATTTTTCATTTTTGTCCCCCTGTGGAGTCCAAATTTTGACATTTGACCTTCCCCCTATTAATCATGAAATGTATATATGTAATTTTATTTTTAAATACAGTCATGGACAAAAGTTTGGAATATTTTTATTTTTTTGCATAGGCCTGTTTTTAAGTGCAGATTTCTTACCATCAATGACCCGGCAGTCATGCAAAATGGATCACGGGTGTCTGCCAAGGTCTTAGGTACCATTCCATATCACACAATACCTAATGTAGGACAATGGCTTCTTATGCCTGCCCTAGCAGAAATTCTATACAGCAAGAAGTGTATCAAAAGTGTATCAAAGTGTATTAAAACTGTATCAAACAGCAATTTAATACAGTTTTGATATACAAAAGGTGTATTGAAAATGTATCAACTGAAAATATAAGGTATCAAAACTGTATCAAATACCACCTAACTGTATCAAAAATGTATCAAAAGTGTATCAAATTTGAACTTAGTTAATTTTGGCCATGCTTGTGGTGTATCAAAAGTGTATCAAATTGAACTTTGCAGTTTTTCAGTGTATGTAAAGTGTATCAAAGTGAACTTTTTGGTGCTAGATGTATATCAAAAGTGTATCAAATTGGACTTAGTCAAATTCTGGCTGCATACAGTGTATCAAAAGTGTATTAAATTGGACTTTGCCTGTTTTTTAGTGTATGTAAAGTGTATCAAATTGAACTTAGTTAATTTTGGTGTCTAGAGGTATATCAAAAGTGTATCAAATTGGACTTAGTCAAATTCTGGCTGCATACAGTGTATCAAAAGTGTATTAAATTGGACTTTGCCTGTTTTTAGTGTATCAAAAGCGTATTAAATTGGACTTAGTTTATTTTGGGTGGCTAGAGGTATATCAAAAGTGTATCAAATTGGGCTTTCATAAACTGACCTTTTGTAGTGTATCAAAACTGTATCAATAACTGATCACATGTCTAGATAATGACTCATCATTTTCAAATTTGCCCATGTGGCATGTATGCAGTTAACACCAGGATTTGCATTTGGAAATGTACTGTATTTTAGAGCAAATTATGGTGTTTTATTTATCATGATGACGATACAAACATGCTTGTAGACTGCACATTAGGTTACAATGTAGTTGTAATCAGGGACTGTGATTAAAGAGGAAATATCTGACTTTGTTCTGATAAGGTAAGCTTACTATATATTATATATAGGGCCTCAATGTATATGTATTAAGCATGAATATAGCACATGCCTGTATAGTAGATGTTATTGGTAGCCTTTTTGTCTCTTTATTGAGGGTAACAACTTCAGTGACAAGCACTGCATTCCAAGCAGGCCTTCTGATGTATGTATGTTCCATTTTGGTTGGGTTTTGCTTCTTTTTTGCAAGACTTTCTCACACATTTATCCTATTGCGTTGTAATTTTGAACGTTGATAGGGGAAAGTGCATTGAGCTGCTCTGTGATGGGGGAAAGTGCTAGAGGTCAGCATTAGCAGTAGAGGGCAGTGTTGAATTTGAGCTTGATTAGACTAATTTCAAAATTTGACCTTTGACCCCTTCACTTTGGGGTCATTAATGTTTGCAAATATGTTTAGATCATGTACGGATAATTCTTGTTGAATTTGAGCTTGATTGGACCAATTTTGAAATTTGAAAATCTGTATCAAAAGTGTATAAAAAACTGTATCAAAAGTGTATCAAAACTGTATCAAAAGTGTATAAAAAACGTATCAAAAGTGTATCAAAAAAACTATCAAAAGTGTATCAAAACTGTATCAAACTATATCAAAGGTGTATCAAATGGCATGTATCAAAAATAGGGCGGTCCAGCTGGCCAGCATTAGAATTGGAACGCTGATTTGATACAGTGACATATTTGATACACTTTTGATATAATTATGTATAAAATGTGTATAAAATGAAAGGATAAGAATTTCAATGCTAATTTGATACAGTTTAAATTGGCACGCTGATTTCATACAGTGACATATTTGATACACTTTTGATATAATTATGTATGAAATGTGTATGAAATGAAAGGATCAAAATTTCAACGCTAATTTGATACAGTTTAAATTGGAACGCTGATTTGATACAGTAACATATTCGATACACTTTTGATATAAATTATGTATGAAATGTGTATGAAATGAAAGGATAAAAATTTGAACGCAAATTTGATACAGTTTAAATTGGAACCCTCATTTGATACAGTAACATATTCGATACACTTTTGATATAAATTATGTATGAAATGTGTATGAAATGAAAGGATAAAAATTTGAACGCTAATTTGATACAGTTTAAATTGGAACCCTGATTTGATACAGTAACATATTCGATACACTTTTGATATAAATTATGTATGAAATGTGTATGAAATGAAAGGATAAAAATTTCAACGCTAATTTGATACAGTTTAAATTGGAACCCTGATTTGATACAGTTACATATTTCATACACTTTTGATATAATTATGTATGAAATGTGTATGAAATGAAAGGATAAAATTTGAACGCTAATTTGATACAGTTTAAATTGGAACGCTGATTTGATACAGTTACATATTTCATACACTTTTGATATAATTATGTATGAAATATGTATGAAATGAAAGGATAAAATTTGAACGCAAATTTGATACAGTTTAAATTGGAACCCTCATTTGATACAGTAACATATTCGATACACTTTTGATATAAATGGTGTATGAAATGTGTATGAAATGAAAGGATAAAAATTTGAACGCAAATTTGATACAGTTTAAATTGGAACCCTGATTTGATACAGTAACATATTCGATACACTTTTGATATAAATTATGTATGAAATGTGTATGAAATGAAAGGATAAAAATTTGAATGTTAATTTGATAGTTTAAATTGGAACGCTGATTTGATACAGTTACATATTTCATACACTTTTGATATAATTATGTATGAAATGAAAGGATAAAAATTTGAACGCAAATTTGATACAGTTTAAATTGGAACCCTCATTTGATACAGTAACATATTCGAACCCTGATTTGATACAGTTTCATATTTCATACACTTTTGATATAATTATGTATGAAATGTGTATGAAATGAAAGGATAAAATTTGAACGCTAATTTGATACAGTTTAAATTGGAACGCTGATTTGATACAGTTACATATTTCATACACTTTTGATATAATTATGTATGAAATGTGTATGAAATGAAAGGATAAAAATTTCAACGCTAATTTGATACAGTTTAAATTGGAACCCTCATTTGATACAGTAACATATTCGATACACTTTTGATATAAATTATGTATGAAATGTGTATGAAATGAAAGGATAAAAATTTCAACGAAAATTTGATACAGTTTAAATTGGAACCCTCATTTGATACAGTAACATATTCGATACACTTTTGATATAAATTATGTATGAAATGTGTATGAAATGAAAGGATAAAAATTTCAATGCTAATTTGATACAGTTTAAATTGGAACCCTGATTTGATACAGTAACATATTAGATAGACTTTTGATATAAATGATGTATGAAATGTGTATGAAATGAAAGGATAAAAATTTGAACGCTAATTTGATACAGTTTAAATTGGAACCCTGATTTGATACAGTTACTTATTTGATACACTTTTGATATAATTATGTATCAAATATGTATGAAATGAAAGGATACATTTCATTTGATACTTTTTGATACATTATCTTGGCATTTGATACACTTTTGATATGTATAAAATGTGTATGCAATGTTAATTTGATACAGTTTTGATACATAAAAGTGTATGAAATGAGGGTTCCAATTCAAAGCCTTTTATTTCATACATTTTTCATACATATCAAAAGTGGTGTATCAAAAGTGTATCAAATTTCAGCCAGGGTGACCAATGAACCATCGGGCATACTTTTCGCAGTTATTTTAGCAATATGATTCATAAAGTTACATTGGCTTTTGCATTACGGTGTGAAGAATAAAGCTTTACTTTGTTGCATCTTTCTATTGTATACGATATTTCTGATTATGAGGTACGGGTTGAGCACAGATTTATACGCCCGCGTCATTAACTTACGTAATCGCGGCTATAAACAGAAGGATATTGGTGCCGCTTTCAGAATTACATAAGGTGCAGTCTCTAAAATTTTGAAGAGACGTCGAGAGACCGGAACTTCTACACTTAGACCAAGGTCGGGTCGGCCACAAAAGACAACCGCCAGGGAAGCCCGATCTATCCTCAGACTTTGCCGCAATGGCTGCACGAAGTCTGCATCGCGGCTACGAACAGAATGGCTGAGGTCCATAAACGCGCCTGTTACTAGGAAACTTGTGAACAATAGACTGGTTAGTGCAGGTTTTCGCGCAAGACGACCAATAAGAAAGCCGATACTTCTGCAAAGACATCGGCATGCGCGCTTGCTTTTGCCACAGAGACATAGGGATTTGACAGTAGGCCATAGGCATAATGCGATCTTCAGTGAAGAGGCCCGGCTCCTTCTCTACAGACAAGATGCCCGATTCAAGGTCCGAAGACAGGTTGGTCAAGCCCTGCTTGAGGATTGTATCCTTCCTAGAGTCCAGGGAGATGTGGAATCACAGTATGGGGAGCATTCCACAGTAGTTCGAAATCACACGTCTAAATGCTAGAAGGACACATGAACCAGGACCAATCCCTGCATGTTCTTGATACAGTTATGCTTCCGTTCACAAGAAGAGACTTCGGGAACAATTTCATAATCAAAGATGACAACACCACGGCACACAGAGCCTTACGCGGGAGGAGTTCCTTGAAAATGAGAATGTAGAACACCTGGACTGTTCGGCTTTGAGCCTGGATTGGAACTCATAGAGATCTTATGGGCAGAAGTATTCTACAGGATAGGTAACATGGACAACCAACCAATCACCATGCAGGAACTTAGACACGCCCTCATTGCTTGCTGGCGAGATATTCCACAAGGGACCTTGACAAACATGGTCCAGGGAATGTCACGTCGTGTAAATGACCTTGAGCTGGCAAGGGGTGGACATACCAAATATTGAGATGTGTTTTCTCAAGCAAGAGACTTATCTGAACATATCACAGTGAGAGTTCAAGTTTTTGTTTAAACAATAAAGTTTGCTAGTGTCTTTAATCTCATTTTGTGATACAAAGAGACCGCCAAAAAGTGTTGCGATTGTGTGATCCTTCCATTGTAATGCGCTTCCTCAGGTAATTCTTTGTTTAATTGACAAACTGTGTGATGTAAACATCAAAGGACATTCATATCTTTCAATTAAATTCAACTGAGCACTTCTCCAGAACAATAAATATGTTTTTAATATGATTGAAAACTGCGTTTGATACAAAAATAAAAATATTCCAAACTTTTGTCCATGACTGTATCTAGTATATATGGATTATGTACTGTGCAATGTTTTGTAATATTTATAGTGTATTTAAGTGAATAAAGGCATTTTGCCTGACAAAAAGAAGAAATGTACATTCGAGATAGGTTAAACTGTACCTTTTCTGAATCCTTATGACAAGAGCAATACATTGGTATGGTTTTTAGCAAGATTTAACCAACTTTGAAACTTCACCCCTGCATTAGGTCAAATGAAAAAAAAAACATGTTTCACGTCCCCTCCCACCTCCTTTTTTGAGGTTTCTTCAATTTTATTTTTATTTGTTGAAATTCAGTTATAACTTTTCAAAAAATATGTCTAGGAAGTAGATGCTTTCTATATAGCCTTGCTAATATACAAGAAACACTTTTATAAGGTTTTGTGATAGTTAGAAGGGACCTATCTCTCAGAACAACAAATAAAAAGAGGCCTCCTCCTTTTTCCAGGCATTATTGTATACGCTAAATCAGCTCTAATTATGGGTATTTGCACCGATTTTGCGATAAAAATAAAAAACATAAAAAGCCCCCTCTTCCTCCTTTTTTTCAAAAACCCGGACGTGAAACATGTTTTTTATTTTACTTGGCCTCAGTGACCACTAGATAAAGAATCCATGATGGAAGTGTGAACATCAAGTTTATTCCAAAGAAGCTCTGACATATGGAATTTTGTTCAATTGATATTTTTGATATTTAACAGTACTTGAAGTAAACTTTATAAATCTGATGATTTATACTTAAAGTGTATGTAGGTGGGATGAAAAGCCGACGATCAATTGAAAATTTTGACCTTTAGTATTGAAGATATGGATTTTTTTCCCAAAAAACTAAAAAAAAATAGGTCTTTTTTGGGAAAAAATCCATATCTTCAATATAAAAGGTCAAAATGTTCAATTGATCGTCGGCTTTTCCTCCCAGCTACATACACTTTAAGAACATATCATCAGATTTATAAAATTTATTTCGAGGACTGTTATATATCAAAAATTTGAAAAATATCAAATTTTAATAATTTGTCATAAAATTTGTATTATATCGTGAATTTAAAAAATGAAAATTATTTGATATCAGAAAGACATGCTTCGTATTCAGAATGCAATTCGATACGTCTGAGGTGCTCTCATGTCCCACAAATAATACTGTCGAAACGACATAAACGCTCATTCTAGATCCCTTAACAATCTAGTGCAGCATAGGCCGATAGTGACAAAAAGTACCTCAATGAACAAAGCACATCCAGATCTTGCAAAAATTAATATGTTTATTTCTTGACCATCGACCTATGTTTAGCCAGTCTACATGTATTCTCAAAATGAAAACAAAAAGAACATGTACAAAGTAATAGCAGTACACTCATAGAAATTCTTCGTTGGCATTACTCAGTAAGTTGATGTAAGTCGTTGCGTCAACTTTCCAAGTTATGCCAACGCGTACAATTTTGAGTAACGCTGACTCGATATCATTATGTTGGTCGCACTCATTTGCACTTACTTCATTGAGTTGTTACAACTCAGAAAATGAAACCAGCCTAGGTTAGCATAATTTTCTAGAGGTGTGCTATAGTATACAAAATTTTGCACTGATTACAAAAAATAAATATTTGAATACTGCTAATTGTGCAGAAAATGATCCAATTACGTGAATTAAGTAACAAAGTACCAAATTGGAATAACTCAAAACAATAAGTACCAGTAACTTAATAATGAACGAGTTACATCAATTTACATATTGAGTTACAATAACTCAACTAATTGGTTCTTTGAACCTTGTTTATTTTTCTATTAAAGTTCCCTGAACTTGAATTCAGAAGTTGGCATTACTTAAAAAGTTGACGCAACGACTTACATCAACTTTTAAGTAATGCCAACAAAGTTGATTAGTTGACGGAACTTTTGAGCTTTTTCAGCATTTTTAAGTTCGGATAACTAAAATGATTTTTGTTTTGGCAACTTTTACACTATTTTTGAGTTGTCCAAACAAGTCATTTCTATGAGTGTAGTCTTTTGATGTAAAGAGGTGACGTGTCATATTGCAATGGATTCTGGGAAGAGTAAGATATCTTTTCTGGAGAATGACGGCATATTGGAACTTTACCCTCTTCTGTTAAGGTGCAGCCAGGGATGCAAGTGCCCTGAAGTGATTTTGCAGGAAAAGCCTTAAAAAGCGCGTAAATTAGTGCTATAAAGCCACAAAACGGGCTGAAAATCAATAAAAGTGCGTAAATTTGGAGTAACAAAAAGCAGGAATTCCTGCAAAAGCAGGAAAACTTGCATCCCTGGAAGGGTGTGAAAGAAAGCTTATAGCAAAGATAATCAAGACTCAAGAGCATTACCAATCAAGCATTTCAAAAACATGATAAGAATTTGATTGGTCCTGCCATTGTAAGGGCTCGTTCACCCACCTTTGCACACTATTTTTTGTGGGCCCTGCGAGCACATCAGATACTAATTCAAATTGCATTCTGAATACTGGGAATGTCATACTGACAATATCAGATAATTTTTGTTGTTGTTAAATTCGGGATATAATATAAATTTTAATAGTGCAGTCCTGGTTTTCTATTTCCACCACACCCCACCACACCGTACCCCTTCCCCCACCACCCATACCCAATACCGCCACCACTAAGTTCCACAGCTTAGAGGGTGCTACCAGACTTGACTTTTGCATATGCAGTCCCAAAAATGGTCACATCTAGTTTTTATATACAAAAAAGCCCCTTTATCAATTTTTCGTAAGTGGCATACCATTCTCAATGTATCCCAAACAGAAAGGTTCATATACTAGTATTCATATATTCCTTTATCATGACTGTGAATGGCTGAGGTGATGCATTAAATCCAGGCACGGGCTCCATTGAAGGCATCTCTGCACCAGGAGGAATTTCAAATTTAAACTGATGCATTAAACTAGAGAAATAAAGAAAGAGCTCCATCTTGGCTAGCGATTCACCCATGCACACACGACGACCTGCCCCAAATGGTACCAAGTATGGACTCTTGATCACTTCTCCCTTGGTGTTCAAATGTCTGGTAGGATCAAAACGGTACGGATCAGGCCAGATTTCAGGATCATAATGTAGTCCCCATGTATTGCAGATGACATTGGTTCCTTTTGGTATAGCATAACCAGCCAGTGTGGTGTCGACAGTTGCACAACGACAAATCATAGGAGTGACCGCTCCCAATCTTTGCGACTCATAAATTGTAGCAACAGTATACGGTAACCTATCGCGATCTTCTATACAAGGTAGTCGAGAAGGCCCTACAACCGTCATTAATTCGTCATGTACTTTTTCCTGCACATCAGGGTTGGCTACCAAATATAAAAGAGCAAACATAATGGTGTTTGATGTCGATTCTATGCTTGCTCCAAACATATCACGCAAAACAAATGGCAAGTCTTCCAGGGTAAAGATGTCAGGCTGTTCAAGCATCTTTGCCAGGTAACAGTCTACAAAATTCTGCGGCTCTTTATCAGCCGAAAATGTCTTCTGACAATCTGCAACTCTCCTCATAACAAGAGATGAGAACTCCGCAGTTAAGTCCCTCATTTCTTGTGCCGATCGTTGAAGAAATGGCCTGCTGATGGGTACAAATTCCATCAACACCATGCTGGTCTTTCCAAAGTTTGACATATATTTCGCCAGTACATCTACTACTAGTATGTGAAGGAATTCTTTGTTGCTGTTGTAGTCATAACGGCAACCCAGGAGTAAATTGCACACAATACTAGCAACGCTTAAGGTAAGAACGTTATTCAAATCCTGGGGCACTTTTGCTAGGTCTTTCAAATGACTCAGTAAATTCTGCACTTCCTCAGTGACTCTTCCCTCAAAACTGCTCTTCCCAAAACCAAATCCGCGCAAAGTTGACACCACAAATCTTCTCTGTTGTACCCATTTCTCACTGTAGTCCGGATCGAACAAGCCTAATTTCTTGGGATTAGACAGCCCAGCAACGTAAGCCGACCCCCGTCTACTCGCAAAATCAAATCCTTTGTTGCTGTTGAATACTTCATTAATAGCGTCAAAGTCATTTGCTAGGACCATAGGTATGCCTAACATAAAACTGCAGACATTACCATAGCCGTTTTGTGCCAATTTCCGTGCAGTTCGATGGAAATCAATGCCGGTGTAAAGTCTCGTACCTATGATAGGTAGACCGGTCGGTCCTGGGGGGAAATTAGCGACCGGCCATCGTTGTCTGTAATACTGAAGTGTCAATATAATGATCAACATGGACACTAAGACGACAAGAAACTGCAGTACCTCATCCATTTTGAGTCACATCAAGTTTATTAAAAATACCAGGCGATGACCCGTCTCCTCCGCAGCCAATTTCATCGAAAATACTTTGATAATACAGATATATGTACTAATGGGTCGAGGCGATTGTATTGAAAAACCTAATAAATTATTTATAACAGTTACGTAATCAATCAATAGTGCGGACACTTTTCACTTGCAAACCACCAAAATTCGTGATCTTTTTGCGTTGGAAAAGAAACCACGTGAAAAGAGTGCCCTCTCAAGGATGTCTTCTCTCTGCTAATACGGAATTGCTCCATAGACCAGTGACCGTCTTGAAAGACTGATTCTCTATAGACTGATTACGTCACACTTATGTTTTTTCAATGCAATCGCCTCGATCCATTAGCAGCTAGTGCATAATAATGTACTTGCAGTCCGGTGAGTTGAATGAACTACGCCCTGAAACCGAGTATGCTCTCCATACACAGATGAACAAATACAATAGAAGAAGGCCAACACGTACATATATGACATGCTTTAGTGATATGTTATATGAGTTGTACAAAAAGCTTAATATCTTAAGATGCAAAATATCATCATTATAATTTAAACAAGAAGTGGGATTTTGACATAAGGTATATACCTTGAATAAAACGACTTATAAATTCTGCCATCATGGCGTCAGGTCAATGATTCATTATATCCCGCGGACATTTCTCTGAATTCATTTATAATGTATTTGAGACCGATTTTGCTACCCATTTATACCCAGCAAACACAAAACATTTTCGACATCAATCGCAAAAAGTTAGAAAAGGTTGCCAGAAAACGTTTAAATTTCGGTTATATAAAGGTTATAAAACGTTTTTATAATATTCAAAAACGTTTTGTGATAACTTCCTGCAAATATACTAACATAATGTTATTTAAGTGTTGATAAAAATATTTGGCAAAAATGTTTGCAAAAAATATTTTAAAATAACATTTTGAGAACATTTTAAAAATATTTTTGTAGTGTGTTTTCATACAAACATATAAACCGTTTTATTAAAACGTTTTCTTGACATAACCCGACATTTAATGTTATTAAAACATTTTAGGAAAACCAAGAATTCAAAGTATAACCTATTAAAAACGTTTTAAAAATATTTTGTGTTTACTGGTATGTAAAGTCCATTCGCTCTAAGAGTGAAGGTTTTGACTGGATGTGTTTACTAGTTTAATGGGTTACCTCATTGATATCACTAACCACAAGTTCCAAAGGGGTACTGAAGAAGTCATAACAATGATAAGAGATTATATACAATTTTAATTATTTTAGTCTAAAATACTATGCCATTTTATCAGTTGTTGACCGAAAACTTCTCCAGTGTGGTTTAGGAATACTCCCAAAAACCTTCACAGTAAATCAGTTATAGCGCCTTTCTCGGCAAATGAACTCAATATTGAGGATTCAAAGTGGGAATTGTCAAATTGTCAACTCCCAAAAACCTTCACAGTTAGGGCAAATGGACTTACACAGGCAGATATGTTTTAGGTTTTTTCAGTAGCGTAACTAGGGTTGTTAGCAGGGCCGGATTTACCATAGGGCCAGATGGGCCCGGGCCCAGGGCCCCCACATTTTGGGGGCCCCCAAAATTGCCCTGTGCAGTGTGCATCTTCCATTTTAGCCGAAAAACACCATGTTTTGCGGGGCCAAAATAGGGTACAAAAATTGCAAAATTCGCGCGCACTGTCCTATTATATAGCAAAATTAAGCTTCAATTTGGGCTAAAACAGTCTAAAATTGACATTTTTCGCGCGCTTCGCGCGCAAATGTCGTAGTAAAATCTATAAAAATTTGGCCACATGCCTTCCTCACGGTGCGTTAAGGGCCTCCAAATTTTGGCCTGGCCCAGGGCCCCCAAAAAGGTAAATCCGGCCCTGGCTGTTAGCGCTCGGGACAAGAAACAAATTGGCGCCCCTACCCGCGGGGGTGTGGGAATGGCATCGGAATTTAAAAAAAAAATGTTGTGTTGCCCTCCGCGGCCGGGTCAAAATCGCGAAAATCTGGTCCCGGGTTTTTTTTTTTTTTTTTTTTTTTAAATAATTTTTTTTAACAAATGATTTTTTTTATCATACATGTACCCGCAAGCCTATTCCCATTTATCTATAACGTTCACTAAAAAGATTGTGCCCCAAGCCAGCACTTTAACTGGATAGTAGGACTGACTCATTGAATCCCAACAACATGGATGTTTAGGCCCTTCACAATTGATTTTGAGTTTCCTATTTCCAGCCAGCATCAAATCAAAATTGCAAAATATTTAATTATTTGATTTTTCTCTGTCATTTTCTCTGTTAAATGACATTTTTGTTACATTAATTTGCTAGTTTCTTACTTTGATCATTAATCCTGAACAAACAAATAACACATATTATTAATTATCAATATATAAAAGTAATAAATAACTAATAATTAAGTTATCTCATGCCTATTTTAAAATCTTTAAATAGTAAACTAAGAGTTAATTGTGAAGGGCCTTAATATTAATATTTACTTCAATAAAATATTCAACATTGGGTAGAAAATACAGCCAATATTAAGCATATGCCTCTCTTCACTTATGTGACTGTGAAATAGTAGGTACAGGTATCAAATGGTTGAGTTGCTAAAAAAAAAAAAAAAAAAAAAAATCCGGCCGGGTGTAGGCCTACTGTACTACCAGATTTTAGGCTTGGGAGGGCAACACAACAATTTTTTTTTTAGCCTTATGATTTGGTTAACTAGTAACAAACGCACGGCGCATGCGCGAGCCGGGAAATTCAGTTTTGGTATTGAAACGTAAACAAAGCCGAATATCAAAACGATTCCATGCAGAATATCACTTCTTTTTATAAAACTAAGCAAAATTACAACAATTACTTCAGGGTATATAAACACCAAAGTTATATCTAGCACATATGTCAAAAAGAAGTTGAAAATTCATCAGATAAGCGAGAAAGGGTCGAATTTTCGGTCAAAAACAATTTCGAAAAAAATCATATTTTTTTTGGCCTAAAACTTGGCCATAACAAAATTCCCGTACACCACCAATTTTATGATTTTTGTCCTCAAAAATTAACTGCGTAATCCTCATAGTGTTTTCAATTCAATTCCCCGGGAGACGGAGAAACGGACATATAGAAAAAAAGATATTTAATTTTATTTAATTTAATCCACAAATTGGCACCTGAGTCGGGGCGTTGCAAACGTGTTATATATGGTGAGTATGTGTGTACATGTGTAGGGACCGAATCTACATCAAGCTTGAACTTCCCGGCTCGCGCATGCGCCCTGCGTTTGTTACTAGTTAATGATTTGGCGATTTGGCGCCCCCTAGAGGTAGCGCCTGGGGCACGTTGCCTCCCCCTTTCCCCCTTGCCCCCTCCCTCCTTTACCCCTAGTTACGCCACTGGGTTTTTTCGTTTCTGGTTTTCCGGGGCCGCCGGGATGATACTGTATTTCTAGTACAATGGTTCTCTAGTACACAAATGAACAAACACAATGGAAGGGTGCCATGCAAATGAGCCAGTGTCCCCCGCCTCGGTAGGTATTAGACGTTCGCTGTTTGTATCTCTGTCAGTGGCGGCGCTACGGGGGGCATGGGGGTAATGCCCCCAGACAGAAGCTCTGCCCCCCGCCCCCCAGAAAAATGGAAAAGAGGGTTGAAAAGCCACTTTTTAGCCAAAATTAGATGAAAATGCCCCCAGCCGGAGGTTCTTCTCCCCCTTTTGTCCCTGAACTCGGGAGAACGAAGCCTGGTAAGGGGTGGTGCAATAATTATGTGAAGGCCTACCCCCGGGACCCTCAAATTGGTCTGCCAAAAATCACTTGCCCCTCCCCCTGGCCATGTCAAAAAAACTTTGCCCCCACCTTTTGACGTGCCAAAAAACCTTTTGATGTGCCAAAAATTCTTTGCCCCCTTAGATTTAATGTTATTAAAACATTTTAGGAAAACCAAGAATTCAAAGTATAACCTATTAAAAACGTTTTAAAAATATTTTGTGTTTACTGGTATGTAAAGTCCATTCGCTCTAAGAGTGAAGGTTTTGACTTGATGTGTTTACTAGTTTAATGGGTTACCTCATTGATATCACTAACCACAAGTTCCAAAGGGTACTGAAGAAGTCATAACAATGATAAGAGATTGTATACAATTTTAATTATTTTAGTCTAAAATACTATGCCATTTTATCAGTTGTTGACCGAAAACTTCTCCAGTGTGGTTTAGGAATACTCCCAAAAACCTTCACAGTAAATCAGTTATAGCGCCTTTCTCGGCAAATGAACTCAATATTGAGGATTCAAAGTGGGAATTGTCAAATTGTCAACTCCCAAAAACCTTCACAGTTAGGGCAAATGGACTTACACAGGCAGATATGTTTTAGGTTTTTTCAGTAGCGTAACTAGGGTTGTTAGCAGGGCCGGATTTACCATAGGGCCAGATGGGCCCGGGCCCAGGGCCCCCACATTCTGAGAGCCCCAAAAATTGCCCTGTGCAGTGTGCATCTTCCATTTTAGCCGAAAAACACCATGTTTTGCGGGGCCAAAATAGGGTACAAAAATTGCAAAATTTTGCGCGCTTCGCGCGCACTGTCCTATTATATAGCAAAATTAAGCTTCAATTTGGGCTAAAACAGTCTAAAATTGACATTTTTCGCGCGCTTCGCGCGCAAATGTCGTAGTAAAATCTATAAAAATTTGGCCACATGCCTTCCTCACGGTGCGTTAAGGGCCTCCAAATTTTGGCCTGGCCCAGGGCCCCCAAAAAGGTAAATCCGGCCCTGGCTGTTAGCGCTCGGGACAAGAAACAAATTGGCGCCCCTACCCGCGGGGGTGTGGGAATGGCATCGGAATTTAAAAAAAAAATATGTTGTGTTGCCCTCCGCGGCCGGGTCAAAATCGCGAAAATCTGGTCCCGGGTTTTTTTTTTTTTTTTTTTTTTTTTTAAATAATTTTTTTAACAAATGATTTTTTTTATCATACATGTACCCGCAAGCCTATTCCCATTTATCCATAACGTTCACTAAAAAGATTGTGCCCCAAGCCAGCACTTTAACTGGATAGTAGGACTGACTCATTGAATCCCAACAACATGGATGTTTAGGCCCTTCACAATTGATTTTGAGTTTCCTATTTCCCGCCCGCATCAAATCAAAATTGCAAAATATTTAATTATTTGATTTTTCTCTGTCATTTTCTCTGTTAAATGACATTTTTGTTACATTAATTTGCTAGTTTCTTACTTTGATCATGAATCCTGAACAAACAAATAACACATATTATTAATTATCAATATATAAAAGTAATAAATAACTAATAATTAAGTTATCTCATGCCTATTTTAAAATCTTTAAATAGTAAACTAAGAGTTAATTGTGAAGGGCCTTAATATTAATATTTACTTTAATAAAATATTCAACATTGGGTAGAAAATACAGCCAATATTAAGCATATGCCTCTCTTCACTTATGTGACTGTGAAATAGTAGGTACAGGTATCAAATGGTTGAGTTGCTAAAAAAAAAAAAAAAAAAAAATCCGGCCGGGTGTAGGCCTACTGTACTACCAGATTTTAGGCTTGGGAGGGCAACACAACAATTTTTTTTTTTAGCCTTATGATTTGGTTAACTAGTAACAAACGCACGGCGCATGCGCGAGCCGGGAAATTCAGTTTTGGTATTGAAACGTAAACAAAGCCGAATATCAAAACGATTCCATGCAGAATATCACTTTTTATAAAACTAAGCAAAATTACAACAATTACTTCAGGGTATATAAACACCAAAGTTATATCTAGCACATATGTCAAAAAGAAGTTGAAAATTCATCAGATAAGCGAGAAAGGGTCGAATTTTCGGTCAAAAACAATTTCGAAAAAAATCATATTTTTTTGGCCTAAAACTTGGCCATAACAAAATTCCCGTACACCACCAATTTTATGATTTTTGTCCTCAAAAATTAACTGCGTAATCCTCATAGTGTTTTCAATTCAATTCCCCGGGAGACGGAGAAACGGACATAGCCTATAGAAAAAAAGATATTTAATTTTATTTAATTTAATCCACAAATTGGCACCTGAGTCGGGGCGTTGCAAACGTGTTATATATGGTGAGTATGTGTGTACATGTGTAGGGACCGAATCTACATCAAGCTTGAACTTCCTGGCTCGCGCATGCGCCCTGCGTTTGTTACTAGTTAATGATTTATGATTTGGCGCCCCCTAGAGGTAGCGCCTGGGGCACGTTGCCTCCCCCTTTCCCCCTTGCCCCCTCCCTCCTTTACCCCTAGTTACGCCACTGGGTTTTTTCGTTTCTGGTTTTCCGGGGGCCGCCGGGATGATACTGTATTTCTAGTACAATGGTTCTCTAGTACACAAATGAACAAACACAATGGAACACAATGGTTCTCTAGTACACAAATGAACAAACACAATGGAACACAGTGTCATCGACCAAATGAACAAACACAATCGACAAATGAACAAACACAATGGAACACAGTGTCATCGACCATATATCCGGTCATCGTATCGTGCAGACGTGTTTTCAATGAGCTCCGACAACATACAGGCCTAATAATTATTTAATTAATTATTATTCGGAATATATTTTCCTGTATATTTTGCTTCGCTACTATTATTCCACATTGGATATTTATTGTATTTTATTTCATCCTCTTTCTTGGATTCTACTGGACTTATTCTCCTGAGTCGTTTTTTTTTTGGAACTTCATCATGCGTCAATGTTATGACTGCAAGAAAACCAAGAAGGATGTTGGTAGCCGTCAATGTGACTACTATTTATGTAATGACTGTGAAGCAATAAGGCAAGGAGCAAAACCAAAGGTAATGGCAACATCTACAAGTAAACAACAAGTTAAGCAGGGTAACCACCAATCCCTATGATGACCGCGAGTAGAATTTCGTGTGTGCCAACATGTCATCACCAACACTTGGAGACACGCGTCAAATCTTTGGAGTGCTCTATTTGCCAGGAACTTTACCATCGAGAATGTGTAGGGCTTAAACCCTCGTCGAGACCGTCCATGTGGATATGTCCCTCATGTAAACTTATCCCACAAGTGATCAAAGAGTTAACTGAACGTCAGAGTGCGCAAGAAAAGGTAATATCGAACTTAAGAAATGAGAACTCGACCCTAGCGAAACTTGTACACGAACAGAGTACATTGATCTCAGAACTCTCTGAAGCAGCGAGAATACCATCTGATACAACATCATGCGATGTTTCTAGTAACGACACGCAGGAATCTGTCGATTCAGATGATACATATGTGGAATCAGACTCTGGCTTTGAACATGTTGAAAATTCGGATCATAATACGCTCATTATTGGTGATTCAATGATTAGAGATTTAAACGAAAGGGGTCTCATCAAGACTAAGGTAAAGTGTATCCGCGGTGGCCATGTCTCAGATGTAAAGAAGGAACTAAAGGACGTGGATATAAGCAGTTTTGATACTGTATTATTTTGTGCACGTTGGAACTAACAATTGTTCATCAGATCATGAGATGCAAGAAGGAATACGTGAATACAAGGAACTCTTAAATGATTTACATGTTTGTGCCCCGACCACCAAGAAAGTCATCTCATCAGTGTGTCCTCGCGCGGACAAGAAGGTAAAGCAAGAGCGAGTCAAGAAATTGAATACGGAAATGAGGAAATACGCCGCTGAGAACAACACAGAATTTGTGGATCATGATAGCACTTTCATCGCTAATGGAAAGGTAAATCGCAAACTACTCGGTAAAAAAGGACTACACCTTACTAAAGACGGAACACGCCAACTTCTTGGTAACCTCAACAAGGCCCATACCTTATTCTACACGCGATCGCGCGGAAAAGCCACAAGCAACGTAAGAAGTAGGCCCAACGAGAACGTGCACGTAAGTAGGCCGAATCGCGAACGCCATTCAACTCACCGCCGGGTTCATCAGCATGATCATAATCGCGGACAATTTAGAAACTCGAATCGCAGAACGGACTCTAGACCTTATAGTGGATGCTTCAACTGTGGAGGCCTAAACCATAATCGCGGTAACTGTAGGTATACTGATCCAGTTGAGTGTTACTCCTGTGGAGATTATGGACATTTATCATATTTTTGTGCCAACCGCTAGAAAAATGGCCATGTCACGCGTGCCGATAAACTGGTTACGGACATCGGCAAAACGGACTCAATGGACTATTTTTGCTCTTATAATATGTTTAATATCTTAAATGATGAGTTACAAGTAAATGATAATGAGACGCCAATGGTAACTGATAAGGGCCCTAGTGGCAAGGAAGGTAAATTGCATAATGATTCTAAATCTAATGTGTTTGACAAATGTATTAAGCATGTTAAAAAGGTTGTAGGTCCTTGTAAGCAAAGGTACGTTAACATGGTTAAGAACAACACGTGCAATAATGTTAGTATTATATCAAATCATGATAGTAAAAGTAGTAATATAAATTGCAACGAGGTTATTAAAGATATGAATAGCGTTGATCGTGGTAACAAAAATGCTCGTGCAGAAAACAAGTGCCACAGAAGGCATAGAAGAGGTAAGAATAACAAAACAAGAAATGGTAAAGTAAAAGTTGATTTAAAGCTTGCTTTTAACAATGTAAATAGAGTCAATTCCAGTTTGTATGAAATTCCAAAATTCTTAAAGGACAACCAGGTTGACATTTTTGGTATTGCAGAAACATTCTTGAAGAACGATGATAAAGTCAATATTGAAGGGTATAAATGGTTCAGTAAGAATAGACAAATCAAGGGTGGAGGTGGTATCGGCTTGTTGTTCGCTGATCATATTGAGATTGTAAATGATGATGTATTTGATACAAATTCTGATGATTTTGAACGTATGTGGGTGAAACTTAAAGTTGGTACCAATTCATTCATGTATGTAGCTTGTGCTTATTTTCCAGGAGAAGGAAAAGATTCAAATTTAACCGAAGAATTGTACAATCAACTGCTTTCCGAGATTATAAAAATTCAAGAGTCTAATGAAATTGAAGACCCCATATAGTTGTAATGGGGATTTCAACGCCAGAATTGGGAGTAACATTCCTTTTGGTGACCCGATACTTAATAGTAATGGTAAGAAACTAATTAATTTTAGGGATGACTCTGATTTAACAATTGTAAATTGCACCCGTAAATGTATCGGGAAAATAACATGGTTTCGTCATCCTCATTCTTCCACAATTGACTACTTTTTAGTCTCAGATAGTACTTATCATTGTATTAAAGAAATGATCGTGGATGAAGATCGTAAATTTAATATTGGTAGTGACCACAACATATTATTCCTGAATATGACATTTTGTATTAAGCCAATTAAGAATAAGACACACAACAAAAGAATTGTTTGGGATATCAAAAAGATCAGGACTTTTCAGAGTATGGGAACCAAATTAAGACACATTTTAATGATTGGCGCGCTGATTCTTTTAAGGATCCTGATTCTCTATGGGGAAGCTGGAAAGATAAGCTCCTCTTAATAGCTAATAATACAATTGGTGTGAAAACGCATAATGGTAAGCAGAAACAATGGTGGGACAAGACAATTGATAATGCCATTAAGGACAGGAAGCGTAGTTGTCAAGCTCACCGCAGGTGGGCCTCTTCAGGTTCTGATGATAGAGATCAAGGGGATGCGCTTTGGAAAGAGTATATTGAAAAAAAGACAAGGGCTAAACAGCTTATTCAGAATCGAATAACTCAAATGAGAATCGATCGCAGTATCAAGATTTCAAAAGAAGGGGGCCCGTCAAGTAGGGATTTTTGGAAAAACTTGCGCGGGCCAAAAACTAAAAGCAATAATATTTATGCTTTGAAAGTTCCGACTTCTGGTAATGTCACAAATGACCGTAAAGTAATGAATCAAACCGTGCTTCAATATTTCCATTCTTTGGGTAAAATGAATAAATGTTTGCATCAAGAGGAGTTCACAAATGATATGAAGTTGGTAATGAAACACTCTATAATATTGAAATAGAACTTGAGGATGTCATTGAATCCATTAGTGAAGCAAGAAATAATAAGTCGCCTGGTTTAGATTCGATTCCTAATGAACTTATTAAGAATGGTGGGGATTACCTAGCAAAATCTCTTCACATGTTATTTAAAAGGTTAGTCATATTAAAAAGCGTTCCAAAAGAATGGAACAAGGGCATCATTCTACCAATTTTTAAGACAGGCGACAAGAAAGATCTTAGTAACTATAGAGGTATTACTTTAACATCATGTGTGTCAAAGATCTTTAATCGCATTGTATCCAAAGCCATTTCCACTTTTCTAGAAGATCATAACGTTCTTTCAGAAATTCAGGGCGGGTTCAGGAAGGATCATAGGTGTGAGGAACACGTCTTCACACTAAAGAGTATTGCTGCGATGAGATTGGCTGAAAACAAGTCAACCTTCCTGGCCTTCCTTGATTTCCGGAAGGCGTTCGATACGGTATGGAGAGATGGTCTCCTCTCCATCGCTTGGAAATTAGGAATAAGAGGTAGTATATGGAAACTCATCGATAGTATGTATACTGATGTTCAGGCCAAGGTAACTTTTGGGGATATTGATACAGACTTTTTAACATAGAAGACGGCGTGAAACAGGGCTGTGTGCTTTCCCCAATTTTATTTTGCGCCTACATAAATGAGTTTGCTAAAATGTTAAAGGATTGTAATTTAGGTGTGCGTATCTGCGATGTAGAAATAGGGTGTTTGTTCTGGGCAGATGATATTGTCTTAATTGCTAATGATGCAAATGAACTTCAAAATATGCTTGACGTCGCCTCGTCTTTTTCGCGCACCTGGCGGCTTGGTTTTAATTATGACAAATCGAATGTTATGATCATAGGTAAAGAATCCAATAGGCAGGGGAAAAACATGCTCTGGAAATTAGGAGAAAGCACCATCTCTACTTGTGATTCATATAAATATCTTGGTGTCCACATAAACAACAATTTGTCCGATCACACACATGTTTCGGAAGTTATTAAAAGGGTAATAGAATTATTGGGTATATTAAGTCAATCCTTGATGGTCAAGATGATTTCAATAGAGTTTATTATGGGGATATTCTATGGCGCTCTCTAGCCCTTCCGTGTATTAATTATGCTAGCGCGGTGTGGATTTGCAATGTAGCGGATACCAAAAGTATTGAAAATCTGCAAACTCAAATGGCACGATCCATCCTGAAGGCTTCTCGTAATACCCCTATCGCTGCTCTTTATGGGGACTTGGGCTGGGAGTCAATTGCTACTATTCAAGATCGCATCAAGGTAAATTTCTATGCGCGCCTTAATTGTATGGACATGCATCGATGGCCCAAATTACTGTTCAATGCATTATTAAGTCTTGACTGTAATATCGATCAAATTAGATTTAAATGGCTGTCTTCTGTCCGATCCGCTCTTAATAAATGCGATTTAGACTATATTTTTGGGTACGATTCAACAGCAAATCCACGCTGGGCAAAAACGTTTTTTAAGGAAGCCAACAAACAAATGTACGAGAGTAATTGGTATGATAACGCCAAAGCTAAATCTTCTCTTAATGACTATGTTTTGTATAAGAAAGAACTTAGAATGGAGAAGTATCTTTTGGAAAAAACCGATTTCCACGGAGCAAGTTTCAAATTTAAGGCACGGTCTAACACTCTTCCCTTAATGGTAGAATTCATTCCTGGACTGTAGGCATGGACGAAAATTGTCCGTTGTGCAAAAATGGTACAGAAGATCTTCGCCATTTCCTCTTTACATGCACCGCCCTGAATGATATACGTACTGAAGAATTCTCCGAGCTAGAGCGTAATCTTTCGGACCAGCATTTAGAGATGTTCTGGCAATTTTTATGGCGGGGGACTTGGATGTAAAACTGTGCCTTATGTTGGGAACCCCCTGGGACTGTGAGAATGAAGAAGTCAACAATTGTTTTGATGTGTCTTGCAAAAGTTATTTAAAACGTGCATGGTCTTTGAGATCCTCTGTCTTGAAGAATATTTAATGTCCATTAATTGTCATGTCATGCCAGTATGTAATTTAATTTTATATTTTCATTTTCTACATTTTGTTTTATTTCCTGCTAACGACCCATTTCAAACCAACTTGGGTTAAGACAGACAGTTTCTTTTGCTTTCGTATTAATGCCACAATTTTACATACATGTACATATTCATTTGTCTTTTAATTTGTTTCTTGTATTATAATGTTGTTTTTGAACGCACCGCTGGTTAGGCGTGTGCCACTGATACAAAAGTGTATGTTCCAATAAATAAATAAATAAATAAATATATCTTCATGGCAGGAATCGCCATGGTAGGTTAAATCCACAGCCACGATTAGCCATTTGGTTCAAACCTTTAAAGCTCTTTTAAACTAATAATTAGTCGAGGGACATAACTAAGGCTACTCACAATAGCCGGGTAATCGATCTTGGTTGTGCGTGATTAAGCTTGTATACCCCATTGAGGTCAATGGTCATCGACTTTATACTGCCTACAGTGAGTGCAGCTGTACTACACGCTGCACGCTGTAGTCCATAACAGGACCAATTACGCAATATAAAATGGTCAAATTTTGAGTTCAAAGCGCACGGCCAATTTTCAAAGCGCATTCTAGCGACTATCATATCTGTTCAACACGTATTTCCAAGTTTATGAGACCAAATCTGGTTTCTTGAGAAAAAATCATGACGGGAGATATTCATCATTTTCTAACCCGGTATCAGAAGATTTTCGTCTGATATCAAAATCGTGCATAGCAATTCACGTGTATCGATCCCGTGTATTCATTTTAGTGTCCCTTCTGCACCAAATAATTATTAGCCAGGCGGTGTCGGTGTGTGGAAGGGTGCCATGCAAATGAGCCAGTGTCCCCCGCCTCGGTATTAGACGTTCGCTGTTTGTATCTCTGTCAGTGGCGGCGCTACGGGGGGCATTGGGGGTAAAATACCCCCCCCCCACAGAAGCTCTGCCCCCATTTCCCCCAGAAAAATTGAAAAGAGGGAAAAGCCACTTTTTAGCCAAAATTAGATGAAAATGCCCCCAGCCGGAGGTTCTTCTCCCCTTTTGTCCCTGAACTCGGGAGAACGAAGCCTGGTAAGGGGTGGTGCAATAATTATGTGAAGGCCTACCCCAGGACCCTCAAATTGGTCTGCCAAAATCACTTGCCCCTCCCCTGGCCATGTCAAAAAACTTTGCCCCCACCTTTTGACGTGCCAAAAAACCTTTTGATGTGCCAAAAATTATTTGCCCCCTTAGATTTTTGGGAACCTGAATTTATAATGCGAGCGCAGCGAGCAGGACATTTTGCATCAAGTTTGAACGTGTTCCTAACGTTTTCCTACATCTTTTTATGGCGTAATATATAGAAACAGTGCATGTCCAAAGTATCTGTGCCAAAAATCACTCCCCCCTTCTTTCGACCTGCCGAAAATCGCTTGACCCCCCTTTCGACCTGCCAAAAAATGTTTACCCCCCTTTTGGCCTCCCAAAAACTCTTTGCCCCCCCTATAATTCACCACCCCAGGGGTACACATAATTATTGTAGGCCTACCACCCCTAAATGAGAAGGAGTGAACATGGTGAAAAAAAGATAGAAAAATGGCACTAATCGTACGCCGTAATTTTAGGCAGGTACAGAATAGCTGCTCCCAGTAAATTGAATTTTAATATTCTTTTTCACAGGCTTCTTGTCATTGGAATCTAGCCCATGCACTCGCTGCATGCTATAAACACTATCTCGTAACACGGGTAAGAGACTAATCAGATCGCAAGAAGGTAAATAAAAATCTGCTGACATGACTGAATCTGACCAGAAAAACGACTGAAACTTCCGCTGAAATTCGTATTTTTTTAAATTGAAGTGCAGGGTAAGCTGGTATATAATTGTGCTGTCTGGAGTGGAAGGTTTTTAAAGAATTAAAAGTGCATTCTCACTCGGACGGGGTTGTTCCACTGCTACACATTCTCGTCACGTCTGTCAAATTGCCAATGAGTATGACCTACAGTACTGCCGCCTATTCCGTGGTACTGCGTTTTGGGTCAAGCTGGGAGAAAAAAATCCCAGGTCGACCAAAAATAGCGTATCGCACACGATAGACCACCTAAGTTATCGTAAATCGGTTTCTCCCAGGTCGACCGTAAATTTTGGGTTGCCCCATTCGGCCCGCAAATGCCAGGATTTTTAGCCAGGTCGACCCATGACAAGCATGCAAATAGCCCTACACGTGCCCCGACCATGGCGATATACATGTGATGAGTATAAACCATTGTACGCATGTACGGCACGATTCATTCATAACTTTGTTCAAGCGCCGGTGTGACTTTTACGATATCAGTTTCAGTGTCTTGGCATCTAAATTAATTCAGTCATAGGCCTACTCTCATTTTCGTATTTATTTAATAGAGTAGGCCCTATTCTTGTTTTAGTTTGCAAAATACAGAGGCAGATATAGTCCTGGGATATAGTCATACTTCCAAGTTTTCTACTTTCTTGAATTTGCGTCAACATGTAGGCCCGGGCATGTAGGCCTAAGCGCTTTTAAGCGCTTAGTTAGATGCGAACTTGGATGCCCGGCTTGTTACATCCAAGCCGGGCATCCAAGTTCGCATGGACGGTACTACGACTCGATGTTTCAGGAAAGTAATAAATTATGAGAAGAGGTCACAAATAGGATCAAATAAAATAATCCAACAAAGAATCACCCTGCCTAAGTGCCGGACATAGGCTATGCCTACATGTTTTAAACTTTATTATTATCCACCACGAATGGAGTGCCAATTTCTATTAGCCTAGGCTGTCTTTCTATCAACAAACGTGGAATCTCCCAGCTTGACCAATTTGGCTACAGTACTTGTCTACACCCATCGAATGTGTGTCATCGGCCCAGTCATCGGCCCTCAGACACACACACACAGGCATAGAGTTCTGCAGCAGCATGTTTTGTTGACATTAAACTGTTTACTTCATTTGACAGTTAACTAATCCATAAATTTGACAACTCAAATACAAAGAATATCAGTTGGCAATCTTAATGTTATGCAATCAAGTTTACAACACTGTCATAATAGGTACCGTATGCTAGATGAATTCAAATTTGCCATCAAACTGCATCATTTTATATATCAAATCAAAGCCCTTGAGTAAACAAAGCCAAAACTGAAAACCATTTTTTCATAGCACTTTCCGTAGGAAAGTTACATCTTGTCAAAGATTGACTTTCATCAAAAAGTTTCAGCTAGCAAAATTCCCCAAAAGCGGCATTTCGGGGTGTTTCTAGATCTTAGTCTCATTATGATAGCAGCTTTTATTAATGGAACTGCTATCCAAATCCCTCTAAAATTCCATGTGCGAGTGACTTATCACCATAAAAAATCATATATTTGGGTCAAGTGAAGTATAGAAAACATATTTATGTATGTTTCCTTCTTCGGCCAGTTGGTTTAAATTTCTATGTAAATATGCATTGACATTGTCGGCGAATTTGGCTGACTAGCAAATGTGTTAACTAAGGTTTGCCTGGGTTACCTACATTAGTGTCAGTCTTACAATGAGTAGAAAATTACTGAGTCATGCAATTCAAGTAGTCATATTGATTATCTCAAGTGGCCTGCTGCAATTGACCAGAGCAGGGTTGCCAAACCCGCGATTTCGGCGCCCAATTGGGCGATTTTCGACTCTCGTCCCGCGACAAAGAAAGTGCTCCCATGATTTAGCGACATTTGGGCTACTTTGAAAATCTCACCCGCGAAATGTATTAAATGTTGGGCGATTTGTGACAAAGCCGACCTCAAAACTTATTTTTTGATCATGATTGCCCATTCTTTCAATGGTCATTCAACAAAAGCACCAAACAACTAATTCAATAAGCAAAAGTTACAAAACACTCTGTGGTCAGTGTGATTGATTGTGCTTTCCATGACAGTGGCACGCACAGGGAGGGGGGATGGTTAATCGCATCACATGTTGTTGCTAAAGACCACTTGAGTTGGAGGATTATCCTTAGAATATTCCCATCTATTACTCACAAGTGGTTTAAGACGACTTTCAGCTTCTTAGTGTCAGCGGGGTGCCAAGTTTAAGTTTCTACTTCAACATAAGTTTTTTTTCCATTGGCGGTTCTTTTGAAATAAAAATGTGTAAACACCTACCGCACATTTTCTTTTGAAACGGCATGATGATCAAAAGTACTGGCCGTTTTGAATTTGATTAAAAATATTACATGCACATGTTGTTATCACTCAGCTAAAGGCAATTTTTGTAGGCCTATCCCCCCTATATTGCAATGAATGGCATGTCTATTAATAAATGTGATTGTTTTCCTGGCATATTTTTAAATAATTTTTAATTTGTTTCAGCATTTCCCCAAAATTAAAAAGATAGTGCAGAACCCCGTCAAAAGTCAACATTTTATTTTCCTTGCAGTTTATTTTTTTCTTAAATTTTTGAAAATGTTTGTTAGTTTTTCATTATTTCAATTTGCAGTTTAAACATTTTTTTTCTTCAATTTTGTTACCGATAGTTTATAATTTATTTCAATATTTCCACAAAAATTCACAAATAAATTTTCCTTACAGTAGGCCTAGGCCTATAACAAAAAAATCAGATTTTGTTCTTTTTTGATAATTTATTTCAGCATTAAAAAAAATAGAAAGAAAGGGGTGTAGAACCCCCTGAGCCGTTTTTAATTTTCCTCTTTTTTTAAAAACTTTTTCATTTTTTGTTAGTTTTTTATAATTCATTTCAGCATTTCCCAAAAATTCCAAAATAAAGGGGGTATAGAACCCCCTCAAATCGACTTTAAATTTTTCTTCCGCTTTTTTTTAAATTTTATTTTTTTTCAGTTTTGTTGTTTTTTAGAATTTATTTCAGCATTTTCCAAAAATTTCAAAATAAAGCGGGGTGTAGAACCCCCTAAATCGACTTTTAAAATTTTGGGCGATTTTTTGGCTATTTAGGCGACATTTCACGGCTAATACCCATGACTTGGGCTAAAAAGTTTTGGCAACCCTGGACCAGAGATGAACTGTATGATTTTCCTGTTATTTTGTAATAACAAACCCATGTTTTCCTTGATTTTGGTATGAAAATGAGCAAATAGAATTTAATATCTTGTCAATTTGGAGTTATTAAGGGATCTAAAATGAGCGTTTATTGCGTTTCGATAGTATTTTTTGTGGCACATGAGAGCACCTCAGACCTATCGAATTGTATTCTGAATCTGAAGCATGTCTTTCTGATATCAAATAATTTTCATTTTTGAAAATCACAATATAATACAAATTTTATGACAAATTATAAAAATTTGATATTTTTGAATTTTTGATATATAACAGTCCTCGAAGTAAATTATATAAATCTAATGATATATTCTTAAAGTGTATGTAGCAGGGAGGAAAAGCCGACGGTCAATTGAAAATTTTGACCTTTCATATTGAAGATATGGATTTTTTCCCAAAAAGACCTAATTTTTTTTGGTGTTTTGGGAAAAAAATCCATATCTTCAATCTGAAAAGTCAAAATTTTCAATTGATCGTCGACTTTTCAACCCACCTACATACACTTTAAGTATAAATCATCAGATTTATAAAGTTTACTTCAAGTACTGTTAAATATCAAAAATATCAATTTTAATGATTTGCCATAAAATGTGTATTAAATTGCGAATTTCAAAAATTCAAAATTATTTGATATCAGAATGACATTCTTCGTATTCAGAATGCAATTCGATATGTCTGATGTGCTCTAATGTCCCAAAATAAATACTGTCCAAACGTTCATACCCCAGCCCTTAAGGGCAACTAAAACTGATATTTAGGTAAGTTTTATCTGTTTGGAATCTGTATTTCCTGTTCTGATGGAATTAATGCAATGTAAACAAACCCAACCATGGCTGATATGGACATTGTGTAGTGCTTTTCAGTACCCTGTTTTCCATGGGTGACTGTAGGAACCCATGGATTTGATCCATGTACTGATGTAGTACTTGTCCGAGGTGCTCTGACGATAACACTCCGATCGCCAGGCAATCTACGTTTATAGTCAAATGCAGCAAACCTTTGACGAGCACGACTACCGTGATGTTGCAAATTCGGATCTAACAACGCGTACGGCATTCATAAATTTCCACTCGGCAACAGCAGATCGGCTCAGCTCCAATCAGAGACAAGTGCGTCCAACGCAGTAAATACGCGATTATACTTAAAATACGTGCTCGTCAAAGGTTTACTGCATTTGATTCTAGTAGGCCAGTAGGTGTAGTAGGCCAGTGGGACAACGAAACCGCTACGTGAACGAGCTACTACAGTACATGATTGATGTAGGGTCTTTCAGTTCCAGTCAATTTCCTCCGCATATATAGCATGTATAGATAAATACCATTGCTGGGAATTAATTCCCCTGATCATGTGATATAAATTTTGGAATTGTTTCACCAAGACAAGCATCATTTACTAGCAATATAGCATGCATTGCATGCAAGCATACAATAATCATGATAATTGCATAGCCATAGTCATGATAGTACATGTCTGGATCTGGATCTGGATAAGGTTGAGTCGGCAGCTTCAACTAGCAAAAGTCGTACTATCGCCAACTTTGGTGGAATTACTTTAGTTCAGGTCGAAATGTGCGCGCGATTAATGTGAGAGTGATGTCATGAATACGAGTACAAGGAACCAGGCCCGTACGCAGGGGGGGGGGGTGTAATAAATACTCCATTATGAATCCAGAAAAAAATAAATATTCATTGGTACACGATTCAGTGCAGTGAGTGTCAAAAATCCCCGAAAAATAAGTCATAAATCATAGCGATGACTGAGGGCAGTCTACAGAATTAGAAGTTTACCCAGTCTATGTTTTGCATGAGCACTGCGTCACTTGAATTTTAACGTACAGGATTGGAGACTACCAGCCTAAACTTGGTCAGGTCAGAGGTTACCTTGAACAGAATTATGATTAGTGCCGTATAAAGTTAACATGTAACAACTTTTCCCATGCGCTTTTTTCATCTTTTGTGGCGATTTTTGCATACAATGCAGCAATATGGTTCTTTATAAGGACCTCTAGATTAGTTTGATGAACAATTTAGAGTGAGTATATGGGTAATTTACTGACAAATCGATGCACTCAAACTGAGATGGCTCTTCGGTGCAAACTTAAAATAGGGCAGCATCAATAACGGACATCAGCACAGGACAATAAGCTTCAAAATGATACCAAAATTATATACATAGCATCAATTCTTTTCAAGATATGGATAATTTTGTGAATGATACCTTGATATTTTTGCCGAACGACTTTTCTGAGTAATGGGCTCATAATTAGTGTCCTACACATTTGAATGAGGAGATGCTCAGAAGGCCAAAAAGGCCTGAACAAACACCCCTTAACCTTAGCCTAAGTTTCTTAAATTATCTAATAAAGTACAATTACATACATGTATACACACACCACACTCTCTTTCATACATTCATGTAGAACTAAGCAGAAAAACAAACTTTTAATAAGTACTTTCAAGGATTTGAAAGTCCACTCAGTTCCAAGGTCAAATACGGTACCATGAAATTAAGAATTCCAAAATTTGATTTTTTTTTATGGGAATGGAATGTCATCATCTTTAAAGGTCTATAACTAAAAAACATGCCTGGTGACTTGACTTGTTCTGGGTTTTGTTGGAGCTGGTTACATATTCATATTACTACATAAGAAAATACAAAAATATTAGAAATACTAAAAGGTAAAAGAGCCTACATGAAATAATAGTTTTTCCTACACCTGTCCAAAGTCACCCCAGTGTCAGTTCCAATATTGAAACTCCCGGCTCCGACCGGGAGTTCCAAGAAATGCTGTGTATGTGACATTGCGGTTTAATGTGCATTCACATGCATACTTAGTTGTGGGAACAAGGAAATCTTTGCTCTACAAATGATTGCAAATTACATATTTGTAATTATTTTTCACCATAAAATATGATATATGAAAACACAGGTGAGCAATGTACATGTATGAATATATGGATAGGTCAAACAGGTTGTTAATTATTTTCAATATTAATATTTTGAGACATAATGAAAACACTGGAGACCCCTGTGACACTTCCTACAACTTGAAAACAAGTCCTCAAAGTCATTAATTAATTGAATCTTTGTTTCTCTTATTATAATCCCATATCTAGAGACATCACCATGTCTAACAGCAGTCAAAGCAGTGACTCACAGAAGTCTGGTATAGCTACTACACAAGTTAGTTTTGTGTGCCAGAGATGTTGCCAGCCATTGAAACTTGACCCTTCATTTAGTTCTTTAGATAGCCAAACTTATGCTGATTTAACAGGTAAGATATTGTGTCCATATTGTTATCAATGTTTGGTATTATTGAAGACCGATTTAAAAAGACTAGTTTGCGTCCTATGACGTCCTGTCAACCAGACCAAAAATGCTGTGCTGCGCAGGTCTGCAACCAATCACGTCGCGCCTTTGCCCTGACATCGGAAGCAAACTCTTTTTTTTTTTTGGTCTTCAATTATAGTTGGTGTGTTAGTTTGGTACCAATGAGGTAGAAAGGATAGAGCGCCCTGCTCGCCGAATCTGTGAAGCCGGTTTGGGTGCTGTAATAGCAGAGAAGATACACTAAGTTGAACAAATCATGTATTAAATTTCCCAGTATACCATTGTTTTTATCAAAAAATTGCTGAATTATAAAGGCAAGCACGCCTGAATCTGGTATTTCATCAGTGTTACCACGCTAAACAACCTGTAAACAACTCGGGAAACAACTCTACCACTTTTCAAAATTTCGCCTTCAGTCGCCGTTCCAGTAGCGGCCGCATGGCAACGGGCGAATGAACTAGATTTAGGAGCGTGACTTGCCTTTATTTTCAGTAATTTTTTTATAGAAAAATGGTACACAGTAAAGTTGAATATGCTAAAACAAGTAATGTGTTTAATTTGATTAATTCATACATGCTAGAGTAAATTCAGTTCACATTTTAGTTGTATTTGATGCTGATTTTGTTAGGTCCCTTCATTTCATAATGGCTTATTCAGTGTGTGATTGTCAATGAAACGGCAACGTACCAGCTCGAGCTCAGCGATCTCTGTTTTTCTACGTCATTGTACTAAACACATCAAAAAAAAAAAGAAATTCCTCACTTGATAGATTAGTCATAATTCTGAACACACACAAAAATGAAAGCAATAAAACTGAGTGATATGAATGTGAGGAATTTTACTTTTTTTTGCTGCAGTATGATACCAAATTTGTGTAAAACAGTTCCGAATGATCAAAAAATATTGAGTGAAATATGGTGGAATTTGGTGACTGTTTGTTTCTCTTTTGTTTCCTTTAAATTATTTGATCAAAACTGATCACTAACTGGTATGACATTTTATTCTATTTTCTCTCAATAGCTCCTTTATTGACAGCCAGTTCAGGGAAAGGTACACCACTAATACAAAGTACAGAGAGTGCAGAGCCATTTGATGTCGATAAGAATGATGGTGTTTCTAGAAAGGAAATACATTCTACTAGGTGAGGAAAAAAGTTGTTTTCTGTTCTTGAAATTGTCAGGAAATATTGTTTTGAAATTTGGCTTCTGATATGTGACATGATCAAGGGGAATCAGTCGGATGTCGCTAATATGTGACATGATCTGGTCCATGGGGGCCAAAGGCGGCAAATTTGAAACTGAGATAAAAGTAAAAATATGGAGTAAAAAACAATAAAATACATAAGAAAATAGACATCAAAAAACTTCATAACTTTAGAACCAAGTATGCTAGACCTTTGGTGTTTTCAGTAAATGATAGCCTATTGTATGTATAATGTAATAATTACAGTAACTCAATTTTAAAAAATGCCTCCTTTGGCCCCCATGGACCAGATCGTGTCACATATTGTTTTTGAGATATTGGCAAGAACAATGTTTAAATTCTTTTGTTTTATATTGTTTTCAGCCATTGATGAATTGCTCATAACTCGGTAACCAGATGTCCGATTTTGATGGGGTTTGCATCAAAATGTAGCATTCGTAAACTGCCAGAAAATAATGTAAAAATCTTCTAATTGAAAATTGCCGACATGCGACTCATTCCCCTTGATCATGTCACATATGATAGTACAACCTATATTGAAGAGTAATTACTTTCTGAAGTGTCATCTAAATCTTGAGATACCCAAGATATCTTTTGTTAAGTTGACAATTTGCAATTCAATTTGCCTTGATATTAATGTCGATTCGGATCATTGTCAAGTTTAGCATATCATTGGTCTATTTTGTTGGTTTACTAATACAATGCCTGAATGCATCACACCATAAATATATGGTTTTTTTTAAACTTAAGCTAAAACTGGGCAAATGTGACACAACATCCAAGCAAGGGGAAGGGGAAACAGAAGTAAAAAAAAAATTAAAAACTTATTTCAAAAATATACAACATTTCTTTTTCTATGGATAAAAAGTTTACAACACATCAGTTAGAGACCAGTTCTCTTTAAGTATGTTTAAGCAGCAGGTGTACTGTACTTATACCACCCCTGTCGGGAATATTCCATACATGGTCCTGGTCCAAGTTGACTTGTGCTCCTTTGTCAATATATGTTTAGTGAAGAAGGAGTACAAGGTGGCTGGGAAATGGGAATGAGACCAGGATATAAGAACGGTCTCAATCAACATGCTCGGCCTGTATGGTATACTAGTAGTAGTATTATAAACATGTTTTATGTGAAATGATAGGATAAAAAGCCAAGCATAATGATCAGAAAACAGATTAAAGAAATCAAAATCATTGATGAGAAAATTTGAGCATGTCTGAATTCCCAAGACAGCAAGGGGTATGGAAGGCCAAAGAGGAAAGAAATCAGAGAACAATGGAAAAGTATGAAAAGCCACTTTGGCATAAAATTAAATAGATGGTGTCTTCTACAAGGTTATTTACTGTGACTGTTGGTTTATTTTGTATGTAGGCATTCATCACAGGACAGTGGACAAGATTTTACACTTCTTGGAGAGGCTAGTAGCTTCAGAATTGAAAACCTAAGTCATCAAGTTAAGGTAATTTGGTTGATTCATAATATGATGCGTCTCCAGTGTTTGCTGGGGGAGAGGTCAAAATATTCAGTGCATATTGGAAAAATGTCGACATCCAAAGCCCGCCTAATACGAAGACAACACAGGAACATAATGTCATTGTGTGTTTGAGTGTCAATTGATATAACAATGTTACAGGCGAATGCGCAGAAAAACAGTAATTTAGTAAAAGCAAACTGGTAAAGTTATGATGACTCTTGTCGTAAATTAACAATATGTGTATCAACTGTAAATCTCCTTCTCTGGCAGTTACGATTCATAGGAACTTATGATCGATTTTGAGACTTGAGACGTTCCATAAATGTTAGTGAAATCTGGAGGGCCTGCTAAAATATTGGCCTATTTCGAGGCCTGATTTGTAATAACTTTGAACATAGGGGCTCAATTTGTTTAATTGGTTCTGTAAAAATGTTGGTTACCTGAGTTTACTATAATCCCATATCTAATGATTTCCCTATTGTTTTTGCAGGTGGCTAGTAACTTGTTTGACGTCATGTCTGGCCATTCGGATATTGATCATCCATTATGTGAAGTAAGTCACCATTATGTGAGCTCTCAAATCTTTCAATATGATACAAATGCTTCATAGTTTATATCGGGAGCAGGGTTGTCACCAGGACCAAAAAAGTAATGGTTAAAATATTGAAGGCGAAGCATATGTAGCATCTTTTTAGTGAACACTAGGGATTAGGAATAGGCTTTGAGGGTACCACCCCACTAAAAAAAATGTTCTTGCTCTTTTTATGATGAAATATCATCCACTTCCGGAAATGTAAAAAAAAAAAAAAAAAAAAAAAAAATTTTGTGAGTGCCGGATGGCCCCGGCGTAGTGACAACCCTGATCGGGGGAATATAGTTTCATCAGCTCATAAGTGTGGGAATTGTTTGGCTGTTACTACTATACTACGAGTGTAACAGTGCAGAATGTTGATGCGGGAGTCTTACTTTTTTGTAAGACACTCTTGTTGGGAAATTCACAATTTAGGATTCCGATTCATTTCACACACGGCTATTGCTGAATCATTCCAATCGATTATGATCGACAAAGGATATTTGTTTATGAATAGGGGAATCAGTAATAAAAGCTGTAGCGTGCTGGGAGTTCGTTCTCTCTTACTCAAACTTTCATCGGGTCAACACCACATTATTAGTTGCTCTGTATTTAATCAGTTTATGTATTTTGATGTTATGAAGAAGGAAGACTTGCCTCATCTAAACTCTTCAAAAAAAGTTTGGAAACTTTCAAAAACGGTTGTATATCAGAAGGTTTTGAAAACTAATGCAAATTGTTTCATATCAGTGAAATTATTGTTCTTTTCTGTCAACAATGACACCTCATTTGTGACGATAACTTATTCCACGGCTGAGTAACTTTCTTTGCAAAACGGAGAGGTCTCAAAGAAAATGTGCCAAACTGACCATTATATGCGCTCATCTCATTGCTTTGAATGTATGAATGAATGAATAAATGAAAAAAATGTTGTTTGCAGTATATCACTTTGAATGAAAAGTGCTAGGATAGGATTCAATGGATCAACACCAGTCAATCTCTCTTGCTGTTCACTTGCAAGATTAGTTCAAATCAACCATGGTTCAATTATCAGATCTGAATAAGGCTCGACCTATTGGTCAGATGGTCAGCTTGAGGCTGGCATACCTCAGAATCAAGTTGCAGCAACTTCAGTAGTTCCCGGCAGTATGATCTCCAAGCTAAAACATTAATTATCATGCACGAATCACATGGTTTTATTTAGTACTAACTCATATTGACCATAAAAATTAATAAAAACAGCCAGGTCTCAATACGCCATACTGTAAAAGTCAATATTTTCGCGAGAAGATATTTTCAAGATTTTGAAGATTTTGTCAATTTCGCTATAATTAAATTTTGCGGTTTTGATATTGATACAATAGAAACCTAATGCAAAAGGTTATTTATGTCCACTCGCGAAATTTGCGGAAAAAAAACCCTCAAGAAAATTTCTACTTTTACAGTACCGGTATTCAAAATCCCACCACGAAATTGTTTAGTGCAATGACGTAATGCTTGTTTGTGCTCAGTTGTCGTCAGCCTTCATTGTATTACTGGGACGTCATTGCACTCGACAATTTCAGTGCCCGGGAATTTGGAATATCGTGTGTAGTGAGACGACTGTTTTTATTCATTTTATGGCCAATATGAGTTTGTTTAAAATAAAATCACATGATTTGGGCTTGATAATTATTTTTCTAACATATAAGGCAAAATGTTGTGATTACCGAAGACTTCCTTAAGAGAATGTAGACAAGTATCGGATTTGAATTCCATGGAATAACTTGTGATACTTCTGTTGAGATGTCACAAGATAATTCTCAAAATACTTAAGAGATTAAGGTCATGTCTTCCATCTGGGATATATGGATTTCAAATGGAATGGCCCAGTTTCCATTAGCCCTTAAATGTTTTAGAAAAATCTATTAAAAAAATCTGACTAATCCCAGAAATTGAGGTGGGAGGGGATGAGAATCAAAAGGTTAATTTCATTTGGCCTAATGTTTTTCATTTATTCAGGAATGTACCGATAGTCTCCTGAATCAGCTGGATCAGCAACTCAAGATAACAGAAGATGAGTGTAAACATTATAGGGAGTCTCTAGAGCAGCTTGGTGATGGCAATGCACAGGAGGAAGATGAAGGAGTATTGGAGAATGAAATAGAAGAGGTAGGTTTAGGGGCTGACTTGTAACTACTCGACTCAATGAGTCAGCTCGGACTCAAGTCAACATTTTAGGACTTGTGACACAACTAGTCGAAAATCCCAAAAACTTTCAGACTCAAGCCTAATCCCAAATTACTCAACTCTAATTGAGACTTAACAGTAACACATCAATGACTTGAGACTCCAGTGACTCTGACTCGACCTGGGCAAATAATAAACATACAGTGCTACTGCTACTGATAAATTTTGGTTGAAATGTAAAGTTAATTCAATTTGAGACCCTTGCTTTGCATAAATAAAGTTACAATCTTTCCCAATTTTATTCTCCAGTTGAAGTCTCAAGAAGTAGAGTTAATAGGCAAATTACAAGAAATAGAAGAAGAAAGAGAAAAGATAGCCGAAGACACCAAAAAACAGAAGAAAGAGTTAGAAAAACTGGAAGTAGAAGAAGAAAGGTAAATCTTAGCTGTTCAGCATTTGTTTAATGTACATTTTATCTGCTTTAAGTTACCTATTTGATGTAAGGTCTACATGCTGTATCAAAATGATTGTTTTCCATTTATCAAAATGATTGTTTTCCATTTATCAAAATGATTGTTACCCATTTATTTTGGTGTTCAATGAAAAGCCTGTTTCTATGCAACATAGAATCTTCTTGGAATGACCAGAACCTTGCAATTGGTTCACATTACATAATCTAACAAAATTGGTGGATCTTATGTTGCATTTTTATGAGGAAGTCTTATCCATAATCACTGAAAACTGATGGGTACCAATCATTTTGATACAGCCTGTATATCAGAAAACTGATCGGTACCAATCATTTTGATACAGCCTGTATAGCAGAAAACTGATGGGTACCAATCATTTTAATGCAGCCTGTATAGCAGAAAACTGATGGGTACCAATCATTTTGATACAGCCTGTATATCAGAAAACTGATGGGTACCAATCATTTTGATACAGCCTGTATATCAGAAAACTGATGGGTACCAATCATTTTGATACAGCCTGTATAGCTGAAAACTGATGGGTACCAATCATTTTGATACAGCCTGTATAGCTGAAAACTGATGGGTACCAATCATTTTGATACAGCCTGTATAGCAGAAAACTGATGGGTAACAATCATTTTTATACAGCCTGTATAGCAGAAAACTGATGTCAATTTTCTTAACGGACACTTTTTGGAGCTTTTGGTGAGATGGAACCATTTTAGGGGAGGCTCTTTGGCCAGGAGGAGTTCTGAGGCTTCTCGGCTAGATTGAATATTTAATGCTGTTGTCTTTGCTGAGGCCCCTTGGTCATAAGGAATTTTATTAGCGGCAGTTTTGTGATGAGATGGAACAGTTTTTAACGGAGTCTTTTTGGACAGGGGAAGTTTTCTTAGCTGAAACTTATTGGCTAGATGGGGTGTTTAAAGCTGAGGCTCCTTGGACATGTTGATATTTCTTGGGTATAGCACCTTGTTTCCTTATTTCCTCACACTTGTCACATAGGAAATAATCACATTGTCTGCTGCTAACACTCTTGTCTACTTTGTTACAGTTATCACAGCAAAACATTTTCTGTGTTTACTAGGCCTTCGCCTGACTGGTTCCAATTAAATTGGACGTAAAACTATAACAGAGTTTATCACACCTCACTGGCTTGCTGATGTAGATCAGGTCTTAAGGTGATCTGTTATACACTGTGCTCACAAAGTACTATAATCAATACTAGACACTACTACTTTTATACACAACAGGGATATGGCACTTTATACAGTCTTAAAACGAGAAATTAGGTTAGTTTTTCCCGGGCACTGAAGATTTCTAAAGTCAGGTTTTGTCTAAATGACCATAGATGATGTTTTGGTATACTAGATTTCAGTAGATATCACAAAGTCAGTCGAAAAAAATCGTAAATACTTTTTCGAGAGCACACAAAATAACGTCCGTGCCATTTCAGTGTTGCCAGTTCATAGCTGCCAGTTGCCTGAAACATGGTTTGTGGTCTTAGATCCTTTACATTTGTTGGTCCTAGTCCTGTTCCTTTTTGACCTCTCCTTTAGAAGCAGCAGGGTTTTTGAATAGTTGTGGGGCACACCCTCCAATGCAAATAACGTCCGTGCCAGTTCAGGGTTGCCAGTTCATAGTTGCCAGAAACAAGGTTTATGGTCTTAGATCCTTTACACTTGGTCCTAGTCCTGGTCCTTTTTGACCTCTCCTTTGGTAGCAGCAGGGTTTTTGAATAGTTCAGTTCAGTTCAGTTCAGTTCAGTTTATTTCATCCATTCAAAATACATGTTAACATAATACAGAATAATATTTTCTTGTATAAAACAGTGTGGAACATTTTAAATTATATGACAAAAGTATGAGAAACAGAGGATGAGGATGCCACCAAACGCACAGCGTGATGACGTGGCACCCTATACATAATGTTTCAATTTTACAATAAGCAAAACAAAATTTAATACATTAGGAAAAAAAAACGAACAAAGACAAACAAGCCTTGTATAAGTAGAGAAAATACAAGATTTACCAATGCAAAATTCAAAGTATACAATGCATATTAAATAAGAAATTATTTTATAACCAGTAGGCATATCTAGAATATTAAGTCATTTTAGGCAATTTCCAAAATATTACATGAAAAAGATGTATTGTAAATGTAACAAGTATTGGACATAGGCCTACAACCTTGAAAACAAAACATGTATGCATGAGCAAATCAGAGGCCTAAATCCAACATTTACATGTGAAATTGTAAAAGGCTAGTACCTACAAAGTAAATGCTAAATATAGCAAATGATAATGATATTCAATATTGGAGTTACATACAAAAAAATTGTTGGAAAATAATTTATTGGGGACAAACTCCAACCAAGATCTACACGCAAGGCAGAGGGAACAATATAACACAAACACACGAAAACAAGTCCAATCTGAGATATATTTTAATATAATAATAATAATAGAAATATAAAAAATATTTGATCCATTAGCCAGAAATGTAGCTACTGATGAGATGCTTTTTAAAATTAGTTTTGAAGGATGACACAGAGGGGCTGGATTTGATTGACTGGGGAGTGAATTCCATAGTAGAGCACCTTGATCTTAATGGTATTATCAGCAAGTTTTGTTTTGGTTAAATTGACATGGAAATTACTGGCTTGTCTTGTGAGGTGATCGTGAATACTTGCGTTTGTAATAAACAAGTTATTTAGAGACAAGTCAGTTGGAAATAATTTGTGGTGGGAATTGAACATGAACGTTCCAAGTTGGTGAAAATGTATATCTTGAATCTTAAGTGTGTTAAGTTGCTTGAAGAGGGGTTCTGTGTGGGCCAGCCAAAGGGAGTTAGTGCACGCGGATGATTCTTTTTGGAGGAGAAAAAAGTGATTCAAGGTGCGAGTTGTTTTTGTCAGCCCAGATAATATTGCAGTATGAAATATAGGGAACTGCAAAGGTGTTGTAAAGTGTAAATAAGGATTCCTGAGGAAGAAAAGGACGAACTTTACGAATAATGCCATTATATTTAGAGACTATTTTAGATATATATATGGGACGTATGAGATTTCCAGGAAAGATTATCGTCAATTAGTATGCCAAGAAATTTGGTTGTGTGGACTTTTTCTAGTTTATTATTATTAATATGAATATTAATTTCCTTTTGATGTTTGGTAGTATGTTTATTTTTGAAAATCATGAAATTAGTTTTTTTAACATTTAATGAGAGTTTATTTAGCTTAAACCAGTTGGAGATAGTTTCCAATTCATTATTAATCAGGGTTTCGAGAGAATTTTCGTCCTTGTGAGAAAAGAGGATATTTGTGTCATCTGCAAAAATGATGAAGTCAGCTGTGGTAGAACAAAGGGAAGATCATTAATGTAAATTAGAAACAAAAGTGGACCTAATATCGATCCTTGCGGGACACCGCATGTGATTGATGTCATTTCAGATGAGGTTTGATTGAATACAACGAACTGTTTCCTGTTATTAAGATAACTACGGATCCAATTATTAGCAATTCCTCTAATGCCGTAAGTGTCAAGTTTATTTAAAAGAATTTCATGGTTGAGCGTGTCAAAAGCTTTGCTGAGATCAAGGAAAATACCTACAGTGTGAATTTTATTATCTAAATTCTGGGTAATTATGCTATAAAGTTCATTAATTGCCATATAGGTTGATCGTTTTTGCCTGAATCCAAATTGGTTGGGACTAAGAATGTTGTGCGATGAAATGAAATCATGGATTCGGTTATAAATAACCTTTTCAAGTAATTTAGAAATGGCTGGAAGGATTGAAATTGGTCTGTAATTCGAAAAATCATGGGTGTCACCAGATTTAAAAATTGGTGTCACTTTAGCAATTTTGAGTTTATCAGGAACTAAGCCATATTTAATTGAAATATTGAAAATGTGGCTGAGGACCATGCTGACATTGTTTATGATTGATTTCAATAAGATAGTGCTGATGCCATCCATGCCTGAACTATGGCTTGATTTTAGGTTAGCACATAATTTAATTAGTTCCTCCGGTGTTGTTGGGGATATAAAATGCTATTCATTAGTGGCGGTTTTGATGGAGCCTGAAAATCGCCACATGGAGGTGGAATTTTATCAGCAAGGGAAGCACAAAAAAAAGAGAAAAAATCGTTGAATTTGGTGGCAATTTCATGGGCATTGGTGATTTTGCTACCAATGTCATCAGTAAAAAAGTCAGGAAGTTTTGAATGTTTGTTACGCCTTTGAGTAAATTGTTCAAAGTTGACCACATTTTTTTCATGTCATTATTGTGGAGCTCAATTTCTTTAGTGTAGAATGATTTTTTGGCAACACGGAGGAGACTATTAAGGTGATTTCTATATTTTTTATATTTAATTTCATTATTATCAGTAGGTTTAGAAATATACTTTTGTATAATTTATCTTTAGTTTTGATCGATTTAATTAGACCTTTAGTAACCCAGGGTTTTTAGGAGTATTCGGTAGTTAGATTTAGTAGTTTTTATTGGGCAGTGAATATCAAGTAAAGTAAGTAATTTATCATTAAACTTATTATAAGCTTCCTCAGGGTCATCGATATCATACACAAAATGCCAGTCGGATTGAGAAAGAGCATTATTAAGGCCTTTGATGTTATCAGGCTTGAATTGTCTAGCTTGCCTAACAGTTGGTTTGGGTGGTGGGAAGAACCTGGAGCCCTTTGATATGGTGAACACAGGGAAGTGATCCGAGAGATCTGTAATTAAAGCACCAGACTTGTGATTAGTTGACACAACGTTGGAGAATACATTATCAATACATGAATAACCAGTAACACCATGCGGTTGCGATATACACGAGTCGGACGATCGATGCATGGATAAAAATCATGAGAAAAGAAAAGGTTAACAAATCTGTTAACTTTAGGCAATTGATCGTATTTTAGAAGATCGATGTTGAAGTCTCCCATAATATAACATCTTTTCTTTTCTTTAGAGATAGTTTCAAGTGTCTTTGTCAACTGATTGATAAAATCGTCAAAAATCACATATTCCGGCTTGTATATAATTCCAACAATAGTTTGTTGAGACTTGTGGTTAATCTCAACGAACACAGAATCACAATGTTGGCAATCTAATTTAAGATCACATCTTTCGCGAAAATTGATACATGGATTGATATAAATTGAGGCGCCACCACCATTCCTTTCATGCCTTACACAATTTACTGATGAATAATTGCTAAGATCAGCCAGATTTGCATCATCATCATGAGAAAACCACGTTTCCGTGAAGCCATATATATCAAAGTGATGATCGAGCATAGAAAGATAGTTTGCAACATCGGTGGTATGTTTGTTGAGGCTCCTGATGTTAAAATGCAGAATGGAAAGGTCGCTGGCGCCTAATTCAGTCGCATCGGGTAAATTCTCACTACTATAATATTGACAGTTATTGATCTTGTTATAATTGAGGTTCAAGGTGTCATCAAAGAAATCATTATGAGAATTAAGTGAGCAATTAAAAGAAAATGGATCAAATTTGATATTGGACATGAAATCGGACATTATACTGAATAACACAAAACTTAAACTACCAATAAATTTACTTAAATTACAACTTGTAAACAAATCAAAAGATTTGAATAATTAGTATAGAAGCGGGAGAGGCTGTGCCCAGTGATGAAAAAAAATGCACCAGTCTCTTAAGCTCTCAGACTCAAATATACATGTAAAATATGAACGAAACGAACTTGAATAAAAAACCAATTAAATGAACTGAATAATTTAAGCAATAACCAAATCATCAATAGAAAAAACAAATATAGCTCAAATGTGAGCATGGTATAGTAAATCAAACTATTTTGGTATCAAAATGCAAAAGATGAAACAATAAGCACATGTTAATAATACCTTTCTACATAGAGAAATATGAAAACAATTCTAATAGTCAGATCAGTCATGAAATAACAGAAATATAATGAAATAATAATCTGACGAATCATGACGTCATATATAGGTATTAAATTGTACAGATAAAACAAATAATCAAAATGATGTGGATGACATAGAATATCTGCAGCGTTAATGGGGGATGGGAATGGTAAGCGAGGACTTGAACTCATGTACACAGATGATATCAGAAAAGATCAGATGAAAATGGTAATGTGGTACGAGCAGCAGACCAGATACCAGTAGGTGTACAAGAGAACAGATCTGGTTTCCACATAACACAGTCTCTGGTATTATGTGCTTTTATTTTACACCAAGGCCATGGAAAACAGCAGGCACAGGAGTGAACCTCAGAACATTAAAACACAGAACTTATTAATCATGACAAGCATATAGAATACAGAAAGTAGTAAGATCATGGCGATTGAAATACAGTTAATTCACTGAAATATGTTTGTACGGATAAAACAACTATACATGTATAATAATACATCCAAAATAATCAAAAATATTGATGTAAATGACAAAGAATATTTGCAGAGCTAATGGGGGATGGGAATGGGAAGTGAGGATTTGAACTCGTGTACACATATGTGATATCAGAATAGAGCAGATGAAAAGGGTAATGTGGTACGAGCAGCAGACCAGATACCAGTAGGTGTACAAGAGAACAGATCTAGTTTCCACATAACATACTCTCCGGTATATATGTGCATTTATTTCATATTAAGATCACGGGTAACAGCAGGCACCGGAGTGAACATTGAAACACAGGACTTTATAATCTTGACATGATATTGAATACAAAAAGCACTGAGAGCACTCAAATATGTTCAGAGACCCTTAATATAATAAAATTAGGTATAGGCCCAAATCATACTATAACAAGGCAGAACAAACCGCAATCAACACGGATAATGAAAGCCGTGATAAATACATCGATGAGAACAATATTTATAATAAGGTCACCAATTAAGTAAAGTTGGAACTGCAAGGGATTGATGTGACAATGATCAATGATATGAGGCAAAGCTGGTAGTCGAATCATGGTAATGTGGTGTAAACAAAGCACGGTATGAAAAAAAGGATGTGATTAAAAACCGTAGACCATTGAATACGTGAAAGGAAAGCCTCAATTATCATGATCAGTAATCACAACAATATCAATAATGTTGACGATACAAACCAAAATACAAATGATGAGACAATAATTATTGATAATGGGAGCAATTGTAACATGGTCACCAAATAAATAAAGGTGGGACAATAAGGGTTTGTTGTGTAACAGTGATCAACGCAAATGAAGCAAAGTAGGTGCTAATCATGCTGACGCGATGTAAACAAACCATGATGGCATGTCACACAAGGAATGTAAGATGGGAAATCCCGTATGATCGATTTACGTAAAATGAAAGCTTCACTTACCATGATCACTGATCACAACAAAACCATTGATGATGACGATGCAAACCAAAATATTAAATAACAAATGTTTGGCCACGAACATACAAATAAATATAGGCCGTAAATCTACAAAGAGCTTTGACACATTATGCATAAAGCAGTATACAGACTTTTTATTGTACGTACAATATTGTATGTACAACATGCACGTTATTCAATCTATCGCCATTCCATTTCCAGCACTGTCCAAGTTTTAACGAACGTTTGATGACGTAAAATCGATAATATATTTCTGCTAGATATTGTATGCAACATATTATCGATTTTTCGTCATCAAACATTCGTTAGAACCCAAACATTACTGGAAATAGACTGGCAATAGATTGAATAACGCACACATTGTACATACAATATTGTACGTACAATACTCGGAGTCTGAAGCCCGCTTAAGACGTAAAGCTACACTATGTTATGGTACATTGGTCAAGCCAGTGATACGGGGAGTGCGCACGAAAAGCAATCCGAAGACAGGAAAGCGTACTCTACAACTCAATGCACTGAATGAAGATGATTGATGCAAAACTGGCTTGATCAGCGAACATTGGACTGTGTAAATAGGAACAAAAACGCAAAATCGGTTTAAATGACCAACAAGAGCCAAATTAATGAACGAAAACACAGTCAGAGTGCACCCAAGCCATGATGGAGGAATCGAAAGTGTGATAATTAATGAGCACGATGAGCGAAAAACAAGTGATTGGCTCAAGAGCATCACAAAGGAGGATGCTGGGGAGGAATGACGAAGCGAACGAAGCATCCCTGATAATACAGAAATCAATGCACACAATATCGACTGTGTCCATCATGGCAAGGAAAGACGAATAAATAAAACAAATATGGCGGAAAGCTGAAGGCAGTATGGTCCAAAGCAAATAATTAAATGTCAAAATTAACAATAAATTTAAACAGTTACCAGCAGAATGACAAATACGATGTAATAATAGAAAACTTCATTCTTACCATTAGTTTTGCAGATGTAAACAAGATGATAATTGCATCAGCAATATTAATAAGATATCAAATTACACACATGAAATGATATATCCAAATATAAACATGATAAACAAATCAAGAGAGTCAAGTCCGATTATATCCAGGATCGCGGACAGTGATGTAGATGGAATTTGAAAATCTTAGACCGCGATATTTAAGTCCGATTTTGTTGCAATTGATATCTTCTTGCCCCGGTTGTCTAGAGCGAATATTCTACCATCATAGCTCCACACACGCTTTATACCGCCTGATTTGATCATGTCTTGAGCTCCGCGGAGTATCTCCATCCTTTTATTTGTCAAGCTTTCTGTGATCAGGAAGTTAGATCCTTTGAGATCCTTCTTTGTGCCGAAGACATTAGCTGCGTTTGGCATATGAAATAAATTTCATAATTATTGGTCGCGGTTTCGCGTCTTCATCAGATTTTGGTTTACCGATACGATGAAATGCGGTCGAGGTCTTCAGATTTGATGTTTAGGCCGAGCCGCTGGTTGATAAGATGGACACAGGCATCAGTGGTATTTTCCTTATCGTGCTCTGGTATTCCATGGAGAAGTAGACAGTTCCTTCTGCTGTACTGTTCGAGATCATCCATCTGTCTTTCTAGTTTGTCTTTTTCTCCTGACAGGGATTGGATCTGTTCTTGTAGATCGTTGATTCTTTGGGTATTGGTTTCAATATCCATCGATACCCCATTGTAGACCTCTTGCTTTATTGCTGCAAGCGAGTCTTCCTTGATTTTTTGGTAGACGGATTTGTATATACCATCTACCAGTTCATTGAGTAGATCTTCATTTGTTAAGATACCGTTAACCAAGGTGGAAAGCAGAGGTTTTACGGTCTCTTCCTTGTCAAGTAGGCCACGTGTCGTTTCTTTAAGTTCGGTTTTCTCTATATCGCTCTCTACTGTTTTGCCAGCCGAAATTGGTGTTGAATTCGGCGGGTCACTAGTAGCAGAACTCCTAGTACTCTTCGGAGGTTGTCCACTCGGTTTCCTAGGCATTTTCTGACCTTAGAGGTGGTAATGATCAGTGATGATGGTTTCTGCAGAAGATACGCTTGGTTTAACAGATGAAACAATGGTATAATTGATGATTTATGATAATTTATGAGAGCCGTTGTGAGCGCGATGTAGTCGCTACATAATCGATCGGCACACCCTCCAATGCAAATAACGTCCGTGCCAGTTCAGGGTTGCCAGTTCATAGTTGCCAGAAACAAGGTTTATGGTCTTAGATCCTTTACACGTGGTCCTAGTCCTGGTCCTTTTTAACCTCTCCTTTGGTAGCAGCAGGGTTTTTGAATAGTTGTGGGGCACACCCTCCAATGCAAATAATGTCTGTGCCAGTTCAGTGTTGCCAGTTCATAGTTTCCAGTTGCCAGAAACAAGGTTTGTGGTCTTAGATCCTTTACACTTGGTCCTAGTCCTGGTCCGTTTTGACCTCTCCTTTGGTAGCAGCAGGGTTTTTGAATAGTTGTGGGGCACACCCTCCAATGCAAATAATGTCTGTGCCAGTTCAGTGTTGCCAGTTCATAGTTTCCAGTTGCCAGAAACAAGGTTTGTGGTCTTAGATCCTTTACACTTGGTCCTAGTCCTGGTCCTTTTGACCTCTCCTTTGGTAGCAGCAGGGTTCTTGAATAGTTGTTTTTTTTTTAAATCAAGAGCAATACCTAAAATATAAATTTTTGGGTGCATTTTGGGAAAATGTAAGTGATCCACAACCTAAAAAATAGGGTAGGTGAGGTTACTCCAATATAAAACAAAATCCTTGGTCTAATGGAACCCTGGGTGCCACATACAGAAAGTCAACTAAGTAAGTGCATAGCATTTGCACAGTTTTGTATGCCAAGCAGGATATTCTTCCAATTGACCTGTTCAGCATAATAGGAACTGTATATATGGCACTTACAATGTAACTCACTTGACATGACATTTTTCTCTGATTTAATTTATTATCTTTTTTTAAAATTTTATTGTGTATGGGCTCCTTAGATAGCTTTTCAGGGGAAACAAGTAAAACACTCTTAATAAGGAAAGGTTACTAATTAATTAGCTTTTGGATCTTCCACTTCCATTGTGTTCAGAAGAACTTGAACATAATTGGAATCAAGTAGGGAATGATGGCCTATCGGTACAGGCTCTGACTCATAAACTGAGTGTTGTGGGTTAGAAACCTGTCAGTGGTTTTGCACTTGGACAACCCTTTTAAGCTCTGTTGTCTCTCTCAAACCAGGTGTATGGGTGCTGGTATAATATAGTGATGGGTTGGTAAAACAGGCTTGTTGTATGGGAGGAGTGGTGAACCCTCAAACAACAAGTTAATACTAGCCCAAATGCTAAGAAAAAAGTTGGGCAAACCTTTACCATACCTATGATTTAAAGCTATCCAAAATGTTACCGCAAAAAAGATAAATCTGCTAAACTATTTGGATTCATGTATAGAAGTAAAAAAAACTTGCAGAATTGACTGGCCACTCTGCCTTTGCAGCTTCTACAAAAGAATTTTCTTTAATCTGGTCGAACTTAGATAGTACAATATGCATGTACTGTTTGTAATTGATTAGCATGTGAGCTGTGACTAGGGAAGCTTCATGTGTCACACTGCAAAACTGTAAATGTAAACACACAAACATGGTGGAGTCGGTACTCCTTAGTTTCCTCATCCTCTAATGGTTCTTTTTATGCTAAATTTTCAGATATTGGAAAGAGTACAACCAATACAAGCAACAGTTATTAGAATACCAAGATGAACAGAGGAGTGTAGATAACCAACTGAAATATGCACAGGCACAATTAGATAGACTTAACAAAACCAATGTCTTCAATGCTACATTCCATATATGGTAAGTCACATTCCATATCACACAATCAAGAGGAATGAGCCTAATGTCGCTACAGGCAAAATACCTAGTGATCGATCATGAGAGGGCACGTACATATATTTGTGTAGAGGATACTACGCAAAGACCATACTCTTACGGCGCAAACACCGCTTTTGAGAATTGACTAATCAGCTTTTCGCATACGGTCATCACTAGGCAAGATCAAGGTTCAGATATGTATGTCATGGGATTTTATTATTTGTTGCTCTCTATTTGGCCAACTCTCAGTGACTTGCATGTACAAATCTTCTTATCACTGTCTATAACTTTTTCACTTTAGGCACAATGGACATTTTGGCACCATCGAGAATTTCCGGTTAGGACGCCTTCCTAGTGTTCCTGTAGAATGGAGTGAAATCAATGCAGCATGGGGACAGACTGTCTTATTGCTACATTCATTAGCTCAAAAAATGAGTTTCAAATTCAAGAGGTAAGAATAGAGTGGGAAGTTTTCTGTGATTTAAAACACCGAATTCCACGATTTTCCGTGCGTGGATTTAAATACTAAATTCCGTGATTTTTTGTGATGTAATTTCAATTCCGTGTTCACTTTCAGGGTAAATAGAAGTTACTTGCATTATCTTTTTAGTTGTTTTAAGCCTGATATCTTTGAAGAGGGACTTCATTTTCATTATTTTTAAATCACATTCTCGTTATTTTTTCTTCGTTTTTTTATTTTTCTCAATGTAAAACATGTTTTCCGCAAATTTCTGTGTTTTCTGGTTTTTTTTTCTTAAATTCTGTGGATTTGTCCATTTTTCTGTGACACAGAAAACTTGCCACTTTAGGTAAGAACTTATTCAGTAGGCTTTAGTGGTGGAAATGGAGTGATTAAATACTAGACCCCACAGTGGTTTATAACGTGGAGTGATTCTGCAGGTGGTGGACAGGAATTGGATTTAGCTCAAGAGTCAGGAGCCCTTTGTACAGGCTGTATCAGAATGATTGGTATCTATCAATTTTGACGTTTATTGAAAGGGTCTGCTTCTTCCAAATGCAGCTTTGGATACTCTTGAAATGTCCAGAATATATGGTTTATGATTTGTTATATAATTTTCTACAAATTGCTTGGATCTTTGTTGAATTTTGGTGTGTTAGACCCAATGAAAACTGATGGGTACCAATCATTTTGATACAGCTTGTAGTGTGAGTAATAGGGTTTATTTTTTTGTGTCAGAGCCCTTTCTTTGTAAGTGTTTTATATTTATTCAAGGCAGCTGTGTACTCTAGACATTGTTTCTTTCGCAAAATTGAGTTTTTTTGATATGTTTGTACTTTGTTATGTTTTTTATAAATACAAGGAATGAAAATCCAGATTTGTAAACTCCAACTACAATATTTTAAGGATTTTATTTCACTATTCCACTCGTGTTTGAAATTGAAAAGGAAAGAAAATCTTTGTTGTACCAGCAGGGTACACACGCGCAACAATGCATCGCGTTGCGTATCTATAATTTGTTAACGCACAAATCGCTACGACACGCATAGCGCTTATTTGCATCTTGTGGCGCATCTTATGGAAACACCACAGAAGCACAAAAACCTAGTGGTCAAATGGCTCCGTTTTAGCTGATAAAGTGTGGGTTTTTTCAAGTTCTTTCCCCCGATTTTAATATCAAGTTAGAGATGCGAGATTCGATGAAAGTACAAAATGTGACCACTTTAAACTTCAACAGCCATTATTTCAATGTTCATTTTCTCGGTAAAATGACGATTTAGGTACACGATAACTCAATAAATACAGCATCTATAGGTAAGCAATTATGCTCATCATAAAAAGCATGATCGACTTAAGAAACGGTTTTCTCATTTTTTTTATTATTTTGGTCTATTTCCGATTTTGGGCATCATTTTGTGCAAATAGGCGTTTGTGAATTTTAAAAGTTCAATTTGATGCCTTATATGGTCAATATCTCAAAAAATAAGGCCAATATAAAAAAAATAAAAAAACTGTTTTTGGAATGGAGCCTCAAGATTGAGCTAAAAACAAAATAAAATATTTTGGAAAGAGTGTTTTTTTTGTTATGATGTACCTACCAAATATTGCCAAAAACTCACTTTTTTGTGATTTTCTTCATAATTGTTGTTTTTTTACCCCAAATCTGTATTTATATTAAGATTTATTGATATCTTGCCTTCATAAAAATGTATACTTTTATATGTCTTGCGCGAATAATTACAAAGTTATTGCACTTTTACTGTGGTTTCTGATTATTCTGTTATTGTGTATTTATTCAATGTTTGTGTTATATTTTTCATTCTTTCAGGTATCGTCTGATTCCATGTGGCAACCATTCCTATTTAGAATCTCTGACAGACAAATCTAAACAACTCCCACTACATGGCTCTGGTGGTTTCAGGTTCTTCTGGGATACGAAGTGAGTTAGGCACCAGAAACAAATATGTTCGATCTTTGGATCGACCGTCGATGCTGCTTTGATGCTTGTTATTAATAAACTATCAACTAATTTATTTATATTGGGCAATATTCCTAGAGGCACAAATTACTATTTTATCACAATTAACAATAGTAAATTAATTGATTTCATAAATAATAAGGATCGACCAAGCATCGATGGTCGATCAAAAGATCGAACTAATTTGTTTCTATTGCCTTACCACATTGAAAAAATGTTGCACATATTGTTTTAATTTAATGGGTCATAGCAAGTGTTGGAAATTCAGCCAAAAATCTGCAGTAAGACAGCAGGACATGTCTGGGCTTAAAGTGACTTATCCCATGTTGTAATTATTTTTCTTCTGTGAATTTGAAATTATATAAAAAATGGGGTTCCTTTTAGAAAGAAGCCTTTCTAAAATGATCTGAAACGTAGGTGACAAAACAAAGGTGGATGGCGATTTCCCTCAACAAGCAGGGGTACATTTTAGAGATAGGTAAGTCAGAAAAAAAGAATAATTGTGATAAGAAAATGGCCATCTGACAGGTGGACAAGTGCCGTTTCTTTCTCTATATAGTCATAGTTGCACTACAAGATTCCTTTGAGGCTGCCTGTACTAACACCACTGCCAATGTACCTGACTGGTACACACAGAGTACCTACACAGTACCAATGTTGCTACTGTGCAGGATCCACCAACAGTGGTACTGCACTGGTACTACATTGGTACTCCCCTGGTATTGCATAGTACCAGCCAAGTACCTTAGCGATGGTGTACCTGTGCAGGCGGCCACAGTAGGAATATGGTATTGTAGACATGGAACTTTTAAACTTTTATTTTTGCCACTCAAGATATCAAGACTTAAAAAATCCTATTGTACATGCAGAAGGTCAGCCATTTTAATACAACCACACTGCACATAAGGCTTGCCGCATAGCAAATAACTGTAAAGAATTACTATCATAATAAGGATTTACTTTGAACCTATTATAGGAGCTAGGCTGTAAGATGTATGCAAGGAAAGTGATTGATAAGAGAAGATTATTTATCAATTTCATCCTGAAGGTCCATAGTCCATTTGCAAAATTGGCAATTCCAATATCAATTACGAAACATGTCAGTGATATTGGTTCGTGGGCTACAAAACATTTGCTATTGGCAATCATGAGAGGATGTTCCTTCTATGTACTGTTTCGTCAGCGCATTTTTCGTGGAGTAACACAATCTCGGGACCTTCGTGACCGAACCTCGACCTTGCCTAGCGATGATTGTATTCGGAGACTCTGATTGGTCAATTCTTAAAAGTTGTGCTGGCTCCGTAAGCATGTGTTCTGTACATAGTATGCTCGATGCAAATATCTGTGCGTACCCAAGTTAGCGCTCATGATCGAGAATAAATATTTTAAATAGACATAATTGGGAGTTCTATGTGAAATCCTAACCATGGCAAAAACATGTTTGTTGTGATTCATTGTGTTTAGGTTTGACCAAGCCATGGTAGCATTCCTTGACTGTTTACAACAACTAGAGGAAGAGGTGGAGAGAGGAGATACAACATTTTGTCTGCCGTATAAGATGGCCAATGGGAAGATAGAAGATAAGAGTAATGGTGCTAGCTACTCTATTAGGTAAGGGATCTTGACATGCAAGGTATGGGTCTCTATCTATATTCACATGAAGATCCTCTTCCTGTTTGTTTGAATCGTCACCCGGGGAACTTGTGTGACCATCAGTAGTGATTTGTGATCAGATACATGTATAGTTCCTATTATTGTATAGCGGAATTTTTTGTGAAATTATCAATTCTAAAAAGTTTAGTGAGAGATTTATTGGCATTTCCAAAATATTCACATTAAGTACTAAGTGCAATAAATTTTTTTGCGGGGTTAAAAATGTGCTGCTAATTTCCAGCTATTTTTGTGTTTCATGGCATCTGTCATTATAACACAATATACCAGTTTAAGAGTTGTGCAGTACGGTACTTAGATGTTTCTTGAACTGGAATTGATTTGAAAATGTGTATTTCACGGTTCAGTTTTTTTTAAATAAAAATGTCCCACAGTTGGAGCCAAAATAAGTTGATACGATGATAGGTTGTGGGTGCACACAAGGGCACATGTAACTTGAATATAAGGACATAAGCAACTTGAATTTGAATGCACAGTAAAGTTTCAATTAATTGGTATAATAAATGTGTTCTTTATTTTTTTGTTCTTAATGCAGAATCCAGTTCAACTCAGAAGAGCAGTGGACTAAGGCACTTAAATTTATGTTAACCAATCTGAAATGGGCTCTTGCATGGGTGTCATCGCAATTCTCCAAGTGATTATGTCCCGCCTCAACTGACCTCTGACCCCAAGGAAGTTTACATTGCATTTCACCGGTAATGTAGGAGCATAAGACATATGTTTAGGGGTGTACATGTGATACAAACTATGTTTCTCGAGTGACATGCCCTTTGTTACTTATAGCAATTTTGAATTATCCATAAGCAGCAGATGTTGAAAATGAGAAGTGATGATCATCTCAATATTAACTATTTCAATTGAAAGGTGGGTGACCTGATTGACAGTCTTATACTCATCCTTTATTGAAATTCAAATTTTGAGCTCTGGAAAAAAAAGCTCAATATTTTCCAAACCCCAGTAAAACCTTTTAGACCGAGATATTAACTTTAGGTAATATGAACAGAAAGCAAGAAAGTGGTAGTGTAATACCATCCCAACAGTTTGCACTGTTGCTGTTGGGATACGCTTTTAACTTCTAAAGCTGAATTTATACTTGATCACTTTTGCAGAAAAGCGAATATCAATCATGCTCAGTGTTTACTTTTTTGAGTGTGTTTTCTGAGCGGCAGGCCAATTAATCGGTACAAATTACTGAGGCAAAAGCGACGTCACTTTTGCAACTTGAAGTAGTCTCATCTCCCGAGCGATGTTGTTTGACATGTGAATGCATCAACCAATCATTTCTTATCAATTGGATCTATTTTTTTGCTAATTAATATAATTTTTGGAGATAATTAATTCAAAGCAATAATTATTGACAGCAATGGATGTTCTAAAAATGTATGTTATAACCTTTTGAATATTTTAATTGTCTTCTGCAGTCGCTATTCTGTGATAAGCATAAATGCAAAAGCGACGAGCAATGCTTCACAAAATTTGGCGATTGTCCATCGCTTTTAAAAAGCATCGCAATCATTAAGCGATATATAAATTCAGCTTTATATTCAAACCACTGAAGCAATTCAACTCAAAAATGAGATTGTTTTGATAACATGCCTCAATGTAAGGTAGAAAACAACATGTGCAGAATCATGCCACCCACCTTTAAGTTGATTTAGCATAATAACAATTAGCTGATGGACTTCAAGTAAAAGTTTCTGTGCCAACTTCGCATTTCACCTACTGCATTTTAGGGTGATCGTTCCAAACACCCATTTGTTGAGTTGTGCTGAATGAGATATATATATACCTGACGCAGAACACCTGTGCATGGAAGACTAGTACACTATCTTTTTACAGTGGTTAAAAAAGGATTATCTATTATCACTCTCTTAAAGAGCCACCTCTGGTGGACTAGCCACCATCAGTGTGACTTCATTTTCTGCCCTCTTGTGGGTAAATCCATTATAATTACCTTCAAGTATAAAAAAAATCATGTGATGACCTATACGTTGGTTCACCGCAAGTTCAGCAGTGACGTAGGTGCACATTTCGCTGGTTGCTGTATTGAATCGGACGCGTAATGTTAATGGCGCAGAGCACACACATGCAAGGGCGGTTTGTCAAAGCTTGTTGGCACACTTGCAGCAACCATGGAATAGCATTGAACCAGAGAACCAGGACTTGACCGCCAATTTGATACACGCATGGATCAAAAATTGGGGGTATTCGGTTTCACTCGGAATGCGCTTAAGGCAATCGTTGTCAAATGAGCACGACATCACATACAAGATACATTTGAGAGACGCATGTGATGTGACCTGTACGCGATACCGATGTTCAGAGATGCAGAGTTTTTTTTGTTTGTTTTCGCGAACCCCCAAATTTTCTCCCATAGCTGACGGCGCTATTGTACATGAAGGTATAGGGAGTCCGGGTTCTCTGGTTTTAATTCTGTGGGTGAACCAAAGAATAGACAAATACACAGACTTGCACGCATGACAATAATGGGGGTTTTTTTCATCGGCTAATGGATACAACAGAAATGGAGGTGGCTCTTTATAAATTGATACTATGAAGAAGCAATTCATTCATGAAACAGTGACTCATAGAAGGATGTTATTACCTGGATCAGCATCACAAGGGCAACATTACAAGTGACATACATCGCCAATCGCATCATTTTTCTTGCATTCGCACAATATTCATAAATGTGACCTGCTACCACGAAATCAGCGTAAAGTTGCTGCGACTTTATACTCATTTTGTTGAGTTGATAGTTTCGAGATATTTGGTCTGACTAAGTTGATGTTCTTTGTTTGCCGCCACTTGTACAAGCCTGTAGTATTATACTTCGTGAATGGCCCATTGTGCCCCCATTCACAAAGGACATACAGACATACTTAATGGCTTCAACAGGTGAGTGAACACCAACGCAGTAGCCAGGGCATTTGGAGTGACTAACACCTTGCGACTTTACGCTGATTTCGTGGTAGCAGGTTACAAATACTGTAAAGCTATCTAATTTCGCTAGTTCTTAATTTTGCTAATTTCCAATGACCACCATTTTCATGCGTATTTAATTTTGCTTATCCAGCAATTGATGTGTACAATTCAATGTAAAAACTTGTCAAATTTGCGGGAATTAAATTTAGCGGATTGAGGCTTCTAGTGAAATTAAATCCCTAGCGAAATTAAGTGGTAGATAAGTGTTTTTGATTAGTTGTTTGTGAAGCAGTCTAAATCAACGATAATATGTGGCCTGCTCAGCGTGACAATCCTGAGTTGGATAAAAGGAGGTAAATCGCATTTTAACTGCATTTTGTTGTTGTTATTTTAATAATGTTGATTTGGTTATGTATGAATTTGGTTCATTCATATATAGACCTTTTTCTCAGACGTCACCAATCAATCGATATTGGGGTCCAGCATTGAGTCATCAGCACCCAAGCGCAAATACGGCGCCCGGTAGCTGCGATCAACTTTGCGCCACTCTAGGCGCCCCTGCGGAATTGCCAGCTCGCAGTACACGTTTAGTTCTTCACGGTGTAAAAAGTAAACAAAATTGTGAAACAAAACAAAGATTGAATTTTAAATAGCATCGCGGTTTTTCCGTATCTTTTGTATTTTATGGCATCAAAACTAACTGGAACAAAGGTAAAAAGTATACAGTTCCCGTAAACAATTATTTTATGGAAGCCAACGTGAAATATGACAAAACAGAGGAGAAAATACGCAGTATTTGGTGTTTTACACCGTGGACATGTGAGAAACGACGTGTTGTTTGTTTACATCTCAGACCCCAATATCGATTAGGTGACGTCATCAGAAAAAGGTCTATACGTGATAGGATTAAGGGAAATGAGTCCCATGTCGCTAATATTGATTTTCAGTTATTGGCAAAAAAGGTGCTGAAAATTACTGTTTTCAAGAACTGACAACTTGCTCACAACTTTCAGGCATGAAAATTTTCGGTGTTTTAGCGGATTTCAGTGTTTTTTGTTACTGTTTTCAGTGTTTTTTCAGCCTATTTCTAAATCAAATTCACAGAAAATGGTAAAAGCACATGGTTTTCGGTGTTTTTTTCCAAGACCAGTTTTCATGCCTGAACTTTAAACCAGTTGCCTGATTTTGATGAAGTTTGCATCAAAATGTAACATTTTGAAAGGACTAGAATCTGATGCAAAAATCTTTAAAATGAAAACCGCCAACATGTGACTCATTTCGCTTGATTGGGTTACATATTTTCATGTTTAAACATTACATGAAAACGCATGAGTGAACCACTATTTTACCATCTGCAAATGTCAGGATTTTCACTCTTCGAGATATTGAACAGGCAACTTTTTCTCAAAATAATCTTTACAATGATATATAACATTTCTCTATTGTTTATTTGAAAGGTTAAAGAGGTGAGAAATCCTTTGTTTTCCATTGTTTTTTGAAATGGACCATATCTCAAACTTTTGCAGACATTACAGCATATTTATTGGTAGCTGGACGCATATGGTATACTTTACGTAAGATGCAACATTTATCTTTTGAAAGGTCTGCAAATAAACTTAATTATTTGATTATGGCCTTAAATTGACATTTCAATATTTGTTTAGGATATAATATGAATGTATACCACTGAATCATTACAGCTTTTATAGTATCTCTCACATGCAATGCTTTTAACTTTCAGAAATTTTCCATTTCTCACTGTGACAGTTTTGCCATGCTAATTAGGCCAATAATAACCAAAAACGATGAAAAAATTATTAGTAATATCATTAGTAAAAACTGTCAGGAAGGTTTTCAGTCCATTTTAAGCCAAAATAATGAGGTAAAATGAAAGAAACCTCATTTGATATCTTGGCCTTTTAACCTGGAGTTCCATCAGGGATTTAATGTCGTAATTATGACATTAACTGAAAATTACTCTGTTGTCCTGCAATGAGTTTAGCTGATTCCAATTAGGTGTTAGTTGGGACATGTGTGAACATTACAAATATGCCAAAAAATTAGTTTGAAAAGCAAGACAAAAACAATTTCATTTTAAAAGGTCTTACATTTATTGCCTGAATGACTTAATGGGTTGAATGATGCTTAATTGTCATAATTTGGAAAGATATCTCATAATCATTGCAGAAAAAAAATGTTGAAGATGAGTTTTACCAAACAATTATATGAGGTGATGATATATACAATGGCATCTGGTAGATACTCAAAGTTGAATAGTATAGGCTTGAAAAATGTCAATCTATAAAGATTATAATAACAAATATATTGTAACAATGCAAGTATTGGTGTCATAAGCCCTAAAGCAATTTTTCCTGAGCAATCATTCACGTGAATTTCATGATTTTGGTACTTGCAATTTAATATTAACTGCTACACCGCCTCCATTGCAAATTCTAAATTTTGAAACTTATTCCTCCCAATACCTATATCCTCACTCTGCATCACTGTTTGCAGTAACAGGTGCATACCAAACAGTTATGGTAATGCAGCAACCTGTCAAATCTTCCTAGTATGACCACCAGGGTTAGCGCTTAAGCAAAACTATATGGGGTCAACATGACCCCATAATTTGTGATTTTCAAAATTATGGGGTCAAATCCAAAATTATGGGGTCAAAACTTTAAAATTGTTGATTCAGAAAGAGGGGCGGTCGACTCAACTGGAAGAATCAATTCCAGCTGTCACGTCACACTGTTTACCTCTACACTGATAGGTTAAAAGTTTTATGGCAGATAATTTTATTCAGGACATGATTTGGGAACTCATTCGGGCATTTTAGTGGGGCATGGGGCTGAGACAAGAATACCAATTCTTGTCTCAGGCATGGGGGCGTGGTGGTGCTATTAAAATAACATTTTCTGAATGGGCCCGTTATGGCGTTATTGTGCTTGTAATACTGCATAAAAGGTGTCATCTAATCAGTGATTTTAATACTTACTTCACTTCTTGCTCATAATTCGACGTCGGTCTCTCATTCAGTGATGGGTAGTATACCGTGTGAAACGATGTGAGTACTGCTGGCTTATGTCTCCTCTGGAACGTATGATCTTCTCGCTGAGCATGATCCTGTAGGGTGTTCTGAGACGGGTACAATCTTAATATGTTCTTCAATTTCCCATGGTCATTACCGCGTTCTTCGTGGCATTCTAAACTTGACCACTGGAAATTTGTACATCCTTTCGCCGTCGCATATGTATTTTTGCTTGTTATTTTCATCCCTTTCTTCATGGCCTCTTGACAGGTACGGCATTTCATACTAGATGAATCGTTGTCAAAATATTACCACTTGAAGTAACTTTCCCATTCTGGGTTATATTTGCATTTCGCTGAACGTGAATAACCAGCAAGAATCTGCCTCCACCATCATGATTCGTGCCGCTCACTCAGTCAGTTCATGTCGCTCACTCATACGTGTGTAAATAACATATTACTGTTTTTGAAATCCACAGACACATGTAGTGTTGCTATTGTATTGCGATATTCAATCCGGTATCATAAGTGATAATGATATCGTTGTAGCAGAGTCTGCGGGAGAGGGAAACATTCTATGTAATTAGCATAATTTATTACTCAACGTAATCGTTAGTCGCAAGCACAGTCTGCACTGCACTGAGTGCAGTTTGCAGATTACTATTTGCGATTGTAATTAAAGACTACGAGTAAGTGGGAACAAACTATATGCTACGAATGGTGATTGGTGCAATACGAATACAATGTCGATGTTTACCCAGGATGTTTATGTTTTCTATGTTCCGATTTTAATCATTAGTTGGACGAACATCGGACAATTTAACAACATTTTGGAACGAATATTAAAAGGAAAAAAAATGCTCAAACGACCATGAAAAGAAGGAAGAGGATTTCCAGGAATTCAACATGCTTGAAAACATGTAAGCTTTAAATTGTGTGACCCAAAATTGTTGCGTCATTGCGGATGCAATGATGTTACAGGTTTCATATTTATTGTCAACTGTCCACTTAGGCATGATTCGGCTTGCTGAAAACAATGTTCATTTATAGCCTTTGCATTTATTCCTCCAGACTCAGGTAGTATCTGCATTCATGAGACCACAATACATTCTCCCATCATCTCAGGACTGCTCCATCTCCTGTGTCTTCTTACATAGCACCTTTTGTAGATGTCTAGCATTTGGGCTATATTTGTGCAGTCTGTTCCTCACAGTCTGGGTACAGATGGTGCCTAGTTTCTTCTATAATGCAGTCGTTTTCATATCTGGCCAGCTGAAAAAGTTGACTAAAATTAATTTTGCTTTATTGTTCTTCCAGATTTTGTGTATTTCCTTATTAAATTAAAATATTTTTTATAAAATGCTTAAATACCCATCGGTTTAATATGCTTTATTGACAAGGGAGATATCCTGTTGTATAGTGGTTACTCTTGTTCTGCCAGGTTTAATATAGGTCATTCACTCTTAAATGCGTATTACATGCGTCTTGGCATTCTTTTGATATATGCATGCCTTCATCCAAGAATGCTGTCACTCTGTAAATGTCTTTGTAAAACCTGTATCCTTACCCTTTGTACAAGTAAATTTCATCCCTTCAATTGGATGCATGGAAAGCACCTGGATTGCACTGCAGACCTCATATCTCCTCCCAGTGAGAAATTTACTATTTTTGAATATGTTGAAGAAAACCCTATTCATGTCAACATTCCATTCAGTGGATCATTGTTGGTTTATTGTTGTCACCATCTTTCATACCTTTCTATCCAATCTGTATTATAAAGGCTAAAATAGCCATTAATGGATATAATATTGTCAGTCGTACATAGAACATCAATGTTAATGTTATGTACATTTTACCTGTATAAAAAAATTATTATGATTTAAGCTCTGAATATTTATTTGAGCAAATTTAAGACACTTGCCAGTAAAATAAACAAAACAAGAAAATAATCATCTGAACTTTTATTGTCAATCTTTGTCTCGATCATTCTGTATATCCTGGGTCCATTACTCCTGGCTTGAGGATTACCTTATTTGGTGGTACAGTGGACACCACTCACCTTGCTCATATCCATACTGGTGCATAATTTGTCTGCACTCTTCAGGTATAGAGGCCCTGCATTCTTTTATCGATTGGCTCCAAACAAAGGATTTGAACCGGTGCCCTTCACCGTAGTTATGGCGGAGTGCAGTCCATTCAATCAAATGTTGTCATCAACCTATTTGATCCTAGTGCAGGGTTATGGGTGTGAGACGAACTGTCACAGTAGATTGCAATCATGCTTTTGTTGAATGCATTTGAGTAGTCCGCCGTATTTACGGGATGATACGTCATATGCAGGGCCTCTATATATAAAAGCTGTTACCTAGTATGAAGGTAAAATATGAGATAAATTATTATTAGTGGTTTTCACACCCATATTCGGTAAATTCTCTCACACTCTTCAGATATGTCTTCTAAAGTATTTGTTGTTGAAGCTCAGCACTAGAAGATGTTTCCATTTATGCAATTTGTTATTTGCACACAGGCATGCACACTTGTTCAAGAACATCCAACAAATTATTGAGGATTATTACCATATAGCTGGTGGTACAGTGGACGACCACTGACCTTGCTCATATCCATATAATTCCATTATACATCTGTATACTTCAGGTACCTATAGAGGTTGTGCATGAAATTATTGATTGGCTCCAAACAAAGGATTTACACCAGTGTCCTTCACCGTGATCATGGCTCAATGCAGTCCATTCAATCAAATGTTGTCATCAACCTATTTGATCTTAGTGCATTTGTTATGTGTGAGACGAACTGTCGCAGTAGCAGCAGTAGATTGCAACAAATTTGTTGAGTACATGGGTAGTCCGCCATATTTACGGTTTGATATGCCATATGCACAACCTCTATATAGTAGAAGACCAGCCTGTAGATTCCATGACCAACTCATAGAACAAAGGTTTGAAAGTCGTTTTGGAATCTTTGATTGATTCTGAATAAATTAAGCTTGGGCTCACCTCCTGAAACTTACGGGCATTCCGGGAGTAGTCAATCAAGGTCAAATGGGTCAAATTTTCAGAATGCTCCAATTATGTCAAATAATATACCAAATTACTTGTATGGTCACAAGGATTACAAAAATGTATAGTTTGTTGTACGTCAGACCTTTCATTATGGCGCTATGTTCAAGGTCAACGAACCTTTGCATTCTGACCATTTCGCAATACATAGTTATCAGGGTCTGATTTTGGTGTCTAAATCTATGCTTTCTTGCACAAGAAATACAACTAAGCAACTTAAAAAACTATACAAAATTAATCATCTTTTGCAACATGGCTGCCAAAAGTTAAGTTCTGATAGGGTATATCAAAAGTGATAATTTCTATAGTACTGTTTTAACTCATCTGTTTTAATACCTGAATGTTATACCTTTATATTAATTTATCTTTCATTATGGCGCTATGACAAAAAATGTTCAATGGTCAATGAGCCTTTTAATTATTCTGACCATTTCGCAATACATAGTTATCAGGGTCCGATTTTGGTGATTTTGGTTCTGAATATTATACCTTTATATTAATATTCATCTGAATCAAAATCATTTTCACTACTGCCCTAGCAGAAATTCTATACAGCAAGAAGTGTATCAAAAGTGTATCAAAGTGTATTAAAACTGTATCAAACAGCAATTTAATACAGTTTTGATATACAAAGGGTGTATTGAAAATGTATCAACTGAAAATATAAGGTATCAAAACTGTATCAAATACCACCTAACTGTATCAAAAATGTATCAAAAGTGTATCAAATTTGAACTTAGTTAATTTTGGCCATGCTTGTGGTGTATCAAAAGTGTATCAAATTGAACTTTGCAGTTTTCAGTGTATGTAAAGTGTATCAAAGTGAACTTTTTGGTGCTAGATGTATATCAAAAGTGTATCAAATTGGACTTAGTCAAATTCTGGCTGCATACAGTGTATCAAAAGTGTATTAAATTGGACTTTGCCTGTTTTTTAGTGTATGTAAAGTGTATCAAATTGAACTTAGTTAATTTTTGGTGTCTAGAGGTATATCAAAAGTGTATCAAATTGGACTTAGTCAAATTCTGGCTGCATACAGTGTATCAAAAGTGTATTAAATTGGACTTTGCCTGTTTTTAGTGTATCAAAAGCGTATTAAATTGGACTTAGTTTATTTTGGGTGGCTAGAGGTATATCAAAAGTGTATCAAATTGGGCTTTCATAAACTGACCTTTTGTAGTGTATCAAAACTGTATCAATAACTGATCACATGTCTAGATAATGACTCATCATTTTCAAATTTGCCCATGTGGCATGTATGCAGTTAACACCAGGATTTGCATTTGGAAATGTACTGTATTTTAGAGCAAATTATGGTGTTTTATTTATCATGATGATTGATACAAACATGCTTGTAGACTGCACATTAGGTTACAATGTAGTTGTAATCAGGGACTGTGATTAAAGAGGAAATATCTGACTTTGTTCTGATAAGGTAAGCTTACTATATATTATATATAGGGCCTCAATGTATATGTATTAAGCATGAATATAGCACATGCCTGTATAGTAGATGTTATTGGTAGCCTTTTTGTCTCTTTATTGAGGGTAACAACTTCAGTGACAAGCACTGCATTCCAAGCAGGCCTTCTGATGTATGTATGTTCCATTTTGGTTGGGTTTTGCTTCTTTTTTGCAAGACTTTCTCACACATTTATCCTATTGCGTTGTAATTTTGAACGTTGATAGGGGAAAGTGCATTGAGCTGCTCTGTGATGGGGGAAAGTGCTAGAGGTCAGCATTAGCAGTAGAGGGCAGTGTTGAATTTGAGCTTGATTAGACTAATTTCAAAATTTGACCTTTGACCCCTTCACTTTGGGGTCATTAATGTTTGCAAATATGTTTAGATCATGTACGGATAATTCTTGTTGAATTTGAGCTTGGTTGGACCAATTTTGAAATTTGAAAATCTGTATCAAAAGTGTATAAAAAACTGTATCAAAAGTGTATCAAAACTGTATCAAAAGTGTATAAAAAACGTATCAAAAGTGTATCAAAAAAACTATCAAAAGTGTATCAAAAACTGTATCAAAAGTGTATCAAAAAACTATATCAAAGGTGTATCAAATGGCATGTATCAAAAATAGGGCGGTCCAGCTGGCCAGCATTAGAATTGGAACGCTGATTTGATACAGTGACATATTTGATACACTTTTGATATAATTATGTATAAAATGTGTATAAAATGAAAGGATAAGAATTTCAATGCTAATTTGATACAGTTTAAATTGGCACGCTGATTTCATACAGTGACATATTTGATACACTTTTGATATAATTATGTATGAAATGTGTATGAAATGAAAGGATCAAAATTTCAACGCTAATTTGATACAGTTTAAATTGGAACGCTGATTTGATACAGTAACATATTCGATACACTTTTGATATAAATTATGTATGAAATGTGTATGAAATGAAAGGATAAAAATTTGAGCATAAATTTGATACAGTTTAAATTGGAACCCTCATTTGATACAGTAACATATTCGATACACTTTTGATATAAATTATGTATGAAATGTGTATGAAATGAAAGGATAAAAATTTGACGCTAATTTGATACAGTTTAAATTGGAACCCTGATTTGATACAGTAACATATTCGATACACTTTTGATATAAATTATGTATGAAATGTGTATGAAATGAAAGGATAAAAATTTCAACGCTAATTTGATACAGTTTAAATTGGAACCCTGATTTGATACAGTTACATATTTCATACACTTTTGATATAATTATGTATGAAATGTGTATGAAATGAAAGGATAAAATTTGAACGCTAATTTGATACAGTTTAAATTGGAACGCTGATTTGATACAGTTACATATTTCATACACTTTTGATATAATTATGTATGAAATATGTATGAAATGAAAGGATAAAAATTTGAGCATAAATTTGATACAGTTTAAATTGGAACCCTCATTTGATACAGTAACATATTCGATACACTTTTGATATAAATGGTGTATGAAATGTGTATGAAATGAAAGGATAAAAATTTGAGCATAAATTTGATACAGTTTAAATTGGAACCCTGATTTGATACAGTAACATATTCGATACACTTTTGATATAAATTATGTATGAAATGTGTATGAAATGAAAGGATAAAAATTTGAATGTTAATTTGATAGTTTAAATTGGAACGCTGATTTGATACAGTTACATATTTCATACACTTTTGATATAATTATGTATGAAATGAAAGGATAAAATTTGAGCATAAATTTGATACAGTTTAAATTGGAACCCTCATTTGATACAGTAACATATTCGAACCCTGATTTGATACAGTTACATATTTCATACACTTTTGATATAATTATGTATGAAATGTGTATGAAATGAAAGGATAAAATTTGAGCGCTAATTTGATACAGTTTAAATTGGAACGCTGATTTGATACAGTTACATATTTCATACACTTTTGATATAATTATGTATGAAATGTGTATGAAATGAAAGGATAAAAATTTCAACGCTAATTTGATACAGTTTAAATTGGAACCCTCATTTGATACAGTAACATATTCGATACACTTTTGATATAAATTATGTATGAAATGTGTATGAAATGAAAGGATAAAAATTTCAACGAAAATTTGATACAGTTTAAATTGGAACCCTCATTTGATACAGTAACATATTCGATACACTTTTGATATAAATTATGTATGAAATGTGTATGAAATGAAAGGATAAAAATTTCAATGCTAATTTGATACAGTTTAAATTGGAACCCTCATTTGATACAGTAACATATTAGATAGACTTTTGATATAAATGATGTATGAAATGTGTATGAAATGAAAGGATAAAAATTTGAACGCTAATTTGATACAGTTTAAATTGGAACCCTGATTTGATACAGTTACTTATTTGATACACTTTTGATATAATTATGTATCAAATATGTATGAAATGAAAGGATACATTTCATTTGATACTTTTTGATACATTATCTTGGCATTTGATACACTTTTGATATGTATAAAATGTGTATGCAATGTTAATTTGATACAGTTTTGATACATAAAAGTGTATGAAATGAGGGTTCCAATTCAAAGCCTTTTATTTCATACATTTTTCATACATATCAAAAGTGGTGTATCAAAAGTGTATCAAATTTCAGCCAGGGTGTCCAAATCAGTGTCTGAATCAATGTCCGATTCTTCAGTGTTCACATTAGTTGCCACATCTCGCACACATCTTGGAAGTGCTGGCTTGGAATACAGCATTGGCACTTGTGAGTCTTCTCTCAAAGTCCAACCATGTTGCAAAGTGATAGTTGAACCAGATGAATGCCTGATGATAGTTTCCTCTTTCACTTTCAGGCTGTGCGAATCATCATCAGGGGGATTCTCAAAGTTGACTGTCTAAGTTTACATGTCATGAAATGTTTCGGAGAAGGCAATGGAGCGCTTTTCTTCATGAATATGTTTCGGGTCCCTCCAACAAAATATGATTTTCCCTGTGCATCTAACATGTTCAGAGTCCTTGATGTTGTGTCATACAGATCATTATAAATATTATCTGTGATTCCTTTGGATGGCGTGTCATAGCAAGATTAAACATTTTGGAAGCATAATCTCCCCATGTATAAACAGAGGAAGAGGCTTACGCATCATACACTGCCTAAACTGGAACATGGAAACATTCAAAATTACAAACTAGCGCACAAGATCAAATGATATAATTAATGTATAATTGGTTTCATCTTGCTTCTCTATATCTTCATGGTCACAATCAAATTCGTTCATGCATTAATCTAGATCTTGAACCCAGCGCTCATCTAACATCAGCCTTGTGGTGGTGTTCTCTTGGTGGCATTGGAGTACTCTTCAAGATTTGCTAATGTATGAAGGGAAGTCCTTACCTTACGTACCGAGTTAGCAGTTCTTGTATGGGTTAACAGCATTTTCTCATTTTTCAAATTAATCTAATGCACTCAAATTTACAGACTTGACATTTAGTATGGTATATATCTTAACAAAGTGCCAAGATTAATCTGATAAAATATTTATTAGGGTGTGTCGGGAGATGGCGTCAAATAATATTTATATCCTAGCGCCCTCATAAAAACTCCTGACGCATAGCAAACTATACATGTTTGGAGTCCTCAGGACCGTACAAGTAATTTGATATATTATTTGACATAATTGGAACATTCTGAAAATTTGGTCAACTTTTGACCTTGATTGACCCCTCCCTGGAATGCCCGGAAGTTTCAAGAGGTGAGCCCAAGCTAAATTAATTCAGAATCAGTCAAAGATCACAAAATTACTTTCAAACCGTTGTTCTATGAATTGGTCACAGGATCTACAGGCTGGTCTTCTACTAATATGAAGGCAAAATATGAGATAAATTGATATTATCAGTAGTTATCACACCCATATTCAGCAACTATCTGTTTGTTAGAAAATATTAAAAATATTGTAAATGTTTGTAAAATCCAATTCCAAGTGAAAAACGTAGAAACTCCAATGCAAAACTCCAAAATGTCGGAAAACTCGTAAAAGTTTAAATCAGTTGTAGTTGATTGTAACATTGCGCAGTTGTGAAAATTCATGTGAATGTTTCTGTTTTGTTTGTAACTTGCATAGTACTACAACTAGACATGCTAGGTATTTGTTGTGGTGCTTGTACAGGCATGACAGGTAGATCCCCTACCCAAAATTCTATACAGCAAAGACTGTAATTGGAGCTTAATGCACCCATTCCATCGGTAAGAAAAATGGAAAATAAAACACAAAAATGACAATTACCAATTGCAATTTTGAAATCAGTGATGATCTGCAACTTCAACGGTCCTTCTCGCCACTTCTCCTTCGGGCAGCACGGGCTCAAAGCGGTAGGGACGACCGCCCAGTTCTTTGCCATCTTCGCCTAGGGCATCTTTGCCATCTTCACAGCCTCTTCACCCTCCACTACTGCCACTGCCAGATTCTGATTCAGAAGAAGATGAACGATCTTCCCCTTCAAAGGGGAATCAGTGCATTCACCTTCTATCACTACTTCTCTTCCATCTTCAATATCTTCAAAATTCCCTGCCATTGTTGGGTTTTTAGACTTGGTTTATTCCCGCAGTTTATTATTTAATTTGACATGCAGTATAAAAGTAAGTGTACAGTGAAGTTGAATATGCTAATTAGGCCTTAAAAATAAGTTTGTATAGCCTTTAATATTTTTTACACATACAATATTTGGAAAATGCAAGTTCACCACAAAATACAATTGAAAACAATTCAGACTCGTTTATAAAATATATTACAACCTGAGCGTGCAGTACTAGCTACAGACTTCAGGAGTCAAGTTTGTCAAATGTACATGCCTATCACCTTAATTTATATCCAGACCTACCAGCTCTATCGGGTTCAGTTCCCAGTGGTATGGTGGTGTAGGAAGGACTTCGTGACCTGCTGCTTTAGCCATTTTGTCTATTTTTCGTTGGTCGTATTGGGCTTGAAGAGGCTTTACCAACTCCAGCAGTTCTGCAATGATCATATTTTCTGCCCACATGATACCTTTGCTGTCTAGCTGCAACTGAATATCTTTCATCTTCCAACCATGGCGAGGTAGCAGTTCCTTCTTAGTGGAATGGTATGATGCATTGTCTAAGATAATGATGGAATTGTCAGGGGTATGAGGCAGCAACTGTGTAGAGAACCACTCTTCATATGTCTTTGCGTTCATTTCATGATGATAGTCACCATCCCCCTTCTTCACCTTGAAAATCAACTCTGCCTCATTTACAAACCCATTTTTCCTCCAGCGTTTGTCACGATCAGACTCTCACCTTTACCTGATGGATTTTTGAGTCCTGTTGATGTTCTTATTGATGTGTCCTGCCAGGTTTTTGATTTTAAAACATGCCCGACGTTCACCCATGTTTCATCGGTATAAATTAACCACCTGACATCCTTCCTGTGCTTTTTCATCTTTCTCAGATATTGGTGTCTCCATGGATGATTTCTGGATGCTCTAGCAGTATGAAGATTCTGTCCTTGAGGAATATACGAACCCAAGCTCACATAAAATTCACCGAATGGAGCCGATGCTCAAATTTGGCTGGTCGGGGTCACTACGGACAGCTGCATGAACTTTCAGCAGTGTTGGTTGTTTGTTCATGTAAAAAAAAATCCCAATGGATTTTGTTCCTAATAATTGCACACATAAGGAAATCTTCATATTTCCTAGTACCCTTTTGGTAATCAGTTGCTTTCTTCTTGCCATCCTTAATGTGCATCCTCATGGTTCTGTACTTGTTTAATTTCTTTTTTGATTCTGTATACCGATGTCTTTGAGATTTCAGTGGCAACTGCCTTACATTCAGCAATCTCATTGATAGTGCATGCAGGATTTCCCATCTAAAGTAATTTATTTCTCACATTTTCGAGAGTGCCCAACCTTTCAGTCGTTTAGCAGATGATGAAAGTAAATAACTCTTTTTTAATTATCATGAATATTCATAATATATTTACCGTTATCGTACAAATATCATGCGCTCTATAATGATGTCTCCCTCATCTATAATCCATTCCAAATGTTCTTCTAGCAAATTGAATCATTTGCAGGACGAAGAAGGTTCAATGAGGATTCTGCATCTGCATCTGAATATAATAAAATTAGAATTCAAGATGAAATAAAAATAAATAAACAACAATAAAATAATAAATAAATCATTATATAATAATATCTAATGTTATTAATTTTAAATCTGTGAACACCCCATACATGTAGGTACATCATAACAATGCCTGCATGTGTATAAATGATGTCACTTGTATCAGCCTATATTTCCCTGGTATGGCCTCAGCCACCAGCCCCACAGGTGAAACAGTGAAATTTGAAATAGGTCCTTGCTTGAAGGGTCTGCTGTTCTTCCCATTTGCATATCTTTGTTAATTTTCTCTGAGACTTTAATCATGCAGTTACGAAACTGATCTCAAATTTGGTGACTCTCTCGCAACCTGTTCCCCAACATACCCCAACCTAAACCCTTTAGAGAAACTTTCCCTAAGTAGTACTGCTGCCTGCTTTATGGGGTATAGGTCCAACAAAGGAATTAGTATTGCTAACTTCATTGGCGGGGCATTTTGCAAAAACTTCAAAACACTGTGCATTAAGAGTTGTCTCCAGCTCTACTTGCTTTTGTGCAATTTCTTGCCCTATGCCCTGACTCACTGCAATGGCTACATTTGTGCAAACATTTGCATTGTGCCCTGGAACATCTAGTGCTTTTGTAGTCGAAGCACAAGCCACTGGTGACCGAAAGCTTGAAATTTTCCTTGCAATGAGATAGGCTCAAAGATTTCCCTGCATTGAGGCTCAAAAATGTCCAGACTTTGTGAGCGTCATTTCTTATTTGAGGCAGACAATGTGGATTTAAGCTTTGTGTTTTATGGGCGCAGAACTTTGCTTCACTCCTTCGACAAATATATATGGAGCTTGTCAAGTGTGCCAAACATGTTCCTGTTGTATTTCTGCACAAACTAACAACTAAAATTCAAAGCATGTGTGTGACAATGTGTGAATGCAGCTTGTGCCTCAATCTCTTTTCCATATTTGTCTTTGCACTCCTGTGTTTTTGCCTGCCATTGCTGCTGTGCCATCGTATGTTTGACCTCGACATGTGCATACGAGGGGTATCAAAAAGTTTTAGAAATCGCCCAGAAGTGAAAGAGCTATATCAATGAAATTTTGTCAGTGCAATCACTGGTCCTTTTGTACACTATGGTCCAAAAATGATCTCATAGGTATGTTTACTTTTTTACAGGTGGCACTAGATGCCAATAACCTGCTGCCCCAGTTACTGCGCATAAACTGCAAGATTGAGAAAATTGAGGCAAGCAGCATTATTAAGATCCTGCTTTTGAAGGGTTGCAGTGCCTAGAAAATTGATGATGAAATGAAAGTTATCTTCGGTGGTGATTGTGATATGTCGATCACTGTCGCTTTTTGGAAAAGGAATTTTTATTTCATCACAGAAATTAGTATGCGGTTACATAGGCAGGTAGTGACATCTAGCTCCTGTAAAAAAAAGTAAACATACTTATGAGACCATTTTTGCACCAGTGTACATAAGGACCAGTGATTGCACTGACGAAATTTCATTGATATAGCTTTTTCACTTCTGGGCGATTTCTAAAACTTTTTGATACCCTCTCATATGTATATCCGATCCATTAGACTTCAGTTCACTTATGATGGCATTGGTAGTCAAAGTAGCATCCTGACTCTCTAATGACACCATATTTAGGGTACGCTCTTCAACTGATTGGTTACTAATTTGGTTGACAAAATCTTATTACAAGTGCTGTCTGTTCTATATGTTGGATATGTCTTGGGGTTTATCTGCAAGAAAATAACCCTTACTAACTAGAACAAGACTTGCACAAATCGCACATTTGGTCAATGAATTTGTTTGTTTGAGAACTTTTTTCCAATGACAACAGAAGAAAAGGTGTTAGATCTTTTGTCCCCATCATTGTTAATAACATCTCTGTGAAAAGAAAATAACACTGTGTATACTTTCAGTCATCTGGGATTTGATCAATTAGTAGATAATTAAATCTGGTCAACCAGAAAAACTCACTTTTTGGTCAGATGGAATCACCGACGCTTGCGGCCAAAACCTTTGGCCTTCAGCTGGGTGGATGATCTTGGGTCATGTGAGGTCAATCGATGAGGAAGTTGCTTGAAACCGGCCAACCCCTGCAGAGTCGCATGTCCCAACATAGACGCGCCAGTTCAAGTGGCAACGATTCGGCGGTCTACAAACATCTTGAGGGCAGCGGCCACAGTTTTGACATTGACGACGTGGTCATCTTGGATCGGGAACCTCGTTGGTTTGAACTGGGTGTCAAAGAAGCAGTGTGGGTGCGAGCCGAACTACCGTCACTCAACAGGAGTGGGGGCGTTAGAGTGAATCTGTCACATGGTTGGGATCGGGTCATCAAGCAACTTCCTCATCGATTGACCTCGGATGACCCAAGATCATCCACCCAGCTGAAGGCCAAAGGTTTTGGCGCAACGTCGGTGATTCCATCTGACCAAAAAGTGAGTTTTTCTGGTTGACCAGATTTAATTATCTACTAACATCTCTGTGGTATTTACGCATGTTGTTGACCAGAGCAGTAATGTTCTGCTGGGTAATACTGTTCCCAGCTTGTTGGATGATGCCTGTAAGCTGTGCAAGTGTCATTGCTGCATTTGTGCTTGTCTGCCTCTCTCTTCACCTGATCCCATACATTTTCTATGGGATTTAAATCATGCAATCTGGCAGGCCAGTCAAGGGTATGATCTATAACCTGCTCCTCAAGAAATGCAGTGCTAATTCTAGCTCTGTGCGATGCTGTAAATTATCCTGCATCAGAAGGAAATTATCTCCAATGGCTGCTCTTAATGGAATAACATGAGGCTGTAGAATTTCAGCAACATAGCAATGAGCATTCAATCTTCCTGGTGTGGCAACCATGTCATGTTCTGCCATTAGTGTTTATACCACCCCAGGCCATCACACTCCCATCTAGGGTTTGGCATTCTGCAGACAATCTGGATTCATGGCATCTCCATTCCGTCTCCAGACTTGATCGCACTCTTCCATCAACTCTTCTGTGACCCCAACGCATCCGCCTATCTTCTCCTATCTCCTGTGTCTTCTGGCAAATCTTAAACAGGCTAGCTTGTGTTCCTCTGTCAATGTCATTTTCTTGCTTGGATGTCTGGCATGTAAAGCCAACTTCATGGAGTCTGTTCCTAATAGTCTGGGGGCACATGGTATGTTGCCTTTAACCTCTTCTGCGATGCACTTGTTTCTTTATCTATCGAGCCTGTATATCTGTGTGGGTAATGACATGTATGTTTGTTAACTCCGCTCCACTTTACAAGTTTTGTATGCCCACTTGTAATATATTTCTAGTACATCTAAGCCCTGCACCACCCTTTTTCTTGTCAAGGTATCCAAAGCCATGGTAAGATATTGGACCATTTATAGTGTGTGGCAATAACTCTCTTAATCATAAGTGCTTTTCCTTAAACCTTTTCTTATTTCTTGAGAACATCATTTGTGCCCATATGTAAATTAAGTGGCTGGATGTGTATTTCCGAAGTCATTCTCACGACTCTATAATGATGTCGTTCCCATGCTATGTCTTTCACCTTCTTTGGAAGAATTATTTTTGATGTGTCAATCCAGCTGCTTGCCACTGAAGTGCATGCAGGCTTGGATAAAAGCCATACTTCCAAGCATGGTCTAATTTGAATAGTACCCTGCCACATGATTGCAAATCTTGCCTAGATTTTCAGGACGTTTGGAGAAAATACTTTGAAAGTTGATCTTCGTAAGGCGTAGATTCTGGAAAATTGCTGTTTTAACTTGCTTGCTCGGTAATGATTGAGCAAGTGGTGAACCAGTAGAGATGAGCTTGTGGAGCTATAAGTGGAATGATCATCATGGCTGGTCAGATGGGTCTAAAATAGTTGAGTCAAAAAGCCCAGATGAAAAATTTGGAAGACAACATTTGTAGCACTTCCAAGCCAAGGCAAATCACTATGGCCTAGGGCATTTAAAACAAAGTCAGATACATGTAGCCCCACATATTCCAAGTGGAACCAAACTTCACACGATTCACAGAGGATACTTGCTGCTCCTCTGTATAACTTGTGCATGCTTTCTTACACTCCCTGTAAGGATATTTGGGTACACAGGGCATAGTGATGACACGGGTAGTAGACTACACAATCATAAATACTATATAGGCTAGTGAGTAAACACATGATGATCATAAATAATATTCATTATACAGTCTTATAAAACATCACATCAGTTTGGGTTACCTGAAGTTTGGAACGGAACTTTGGAGACAAGTTTCCCAGCAAGAGGTAAAAACCTGTCAGCTTGTAAGTGTGTGTTCGTGGACCCAATGGATTAATATAACCACTTGAAAATCGTCATAATATCTTCTTGTTTCATTACTTTGTATTTATTTTTCACTAATGTCTTCAAATTGAATCACTTGATTGGCAAAATTTAGTATGAGAATTTTCAGGCTTTTGCCTGAATTCAGACTATTTTGTTGTCCAAATGTATGTGTTTTTTTAATTTTTTTCAGCCCGTTTTAGGCCTTTTAATCCTAAATTCACACTTTTTCAGGCTATTTTCAAAAAAGCCATTCTCAAGCTTGCGAAAAGAACTCTTGTGTTCCCTGCCTGCAAACAATCTGACAGAAATACAGCTACCTCCCCTTATGATTTGGATCCAGCTAGGTCTTCAGCCATTTGTTTGGATGCAACAATGCCAGATGTAAGGTGTACAAGCTGAATATGTTGGTGTCAAATGGGTTGACCATGGCCTATAGACATGATTGATTTTATGTCTTTTTCATCTTTCCCAGTTCTTGTAGCTTTTTTGCTGCCTGGACAGTTCCAGCATCAACTGTTGCAGATTTGCTGTATGTAGTTGAGATAGTTTTCTTTGTTGCATGTTGCACTGGGCTTTACCTGCAAATATAGACATAGGCCTAAATTACAAAAAGGGTGGTAAAATAATAGCTAATTATTACTATATTAGCATAAAAGTGGGCAAGTTGGGTGGGGATTGGTTTGAGACCCATTTTTTCAAAACTTTAACCAAAATCAAAACACATGATACAGAAATAGTGATTACATTGGAGTTTTAGAACTGAACTTGTTCAGGCAAGACAAAAATAGTAACTTGTACTAGAATTTTGACAGTACTAAAAGTGGTCTTCTCAGCCAAATATGCTATTTTATTTCATGCTTTCCAAAAGTTTCAATTCATATTTTGATCTTATAGTTGAATACAATAGGTCACTATAAAACACAGACTGAAGATTGTTTAACAAATTTTGTCACTTCAGGTAATTTTAACAAAATTACATTTTTGCTGAAAAAAACCTCAACAGCACCTAAAATTGCAGTTTAGAGCAATTATATTTGTAACATTTCCATAAAAAAAGGCCAACAAAGTTTTGTCAAAGGGCACCGATCAACCTTGATGCAATGGCCTTGACTTTCATGCTTTGGTGCATAGGTGACCTATTCGAGTCTTGGATTGGTATTGAACCTACATTTTTGTACCCTATTCAAGGAGGGTTGGTATGAGAGGATTTGAACATAGTATCAGAGTTTCCATTTCTAGTACAAACCTAATTTCATAAGTTTGGTACATATGAATGGCAAGCATTGGAATGTATTTTCAGACAATAGTTACAAAACTCTGAAGGGATTGGAAGAAAATCATACCCTCACTGCCCCTCAGTGTTCATAAAAATACACACAACATACATTGTACACAAGTTCAAGTTCCAATTTGGCAATTAAGCTTTAAGCACAACCCTTAATAACACTGTGCGTAATAATATTGCTTTTTTTAAAAAAAGAAATAGACTGTAAATTAAACAAGTTTTTTTGATAATTTTTCACAATTTTACAGAATCAATTACAACATTTACATTGGTTTCATATATGCTGTCTTCTAACAGTGTTGTCACCACATGCTGGACTCTGCTCAGCTGAGGTACTCTTGCCTGGATGATGATGGCGTATACCATACCCAGGTGTGGCAGGATATATCCTGAATGGCCGACTCATCAAAGTGATTTAGGTAGCATGATACTTATTATCATCCTAACCAGCAGTGGAAAGAGAGAAAATGCCTCCTGACATATCTCTTCCCACTGCAGTCCACATAAGTGGTCTAGAGTCCTTGTTTCTTTGGGCTTGCGCAAAACTGATGGTTTGTGTAGAACACCCTTGGGGAACTCAGCATCAGCTTTCTCGACCATACATCTTGTTAACTCGGGTGCAAATTTGTTTCTGAGGTCAGTTGTTATCATTTGTGCAATGTTTCTAGTGGAGCCCTCTTGAACAGCCTTGATTAATGTCCATTGTTCTCTTTCTTTCAACGCTGTTGGGTATATGGAGAAAGACGCTGCTATTGGTGATGACACTGTGGCATCAGATTTGGGGGTTGGTGCTCTTTGGGGTGCTAATTCTAACTGTGTGCGGTGCTGTGTTGTCCTGCAGAAGGAAATTATCTCCAATGGCTGCTCTTAATGGAATAACATGAGGCTGTAGAATTTCAGCAACATAGCAATGAGCATTCAATCTTCCTGGTGTGGCAACCATGTCATGTTCTGCCATTAGTGTTTATACCACCCCAGGCCATCACACTCCCATCTAGGGTTTGGCATTCTGCAGACAATCTGGATTCATGGCATCTCCATTCCGTCTCCAGACTTGATCGCACTCTTCCATCAACTCTTCTGTGACCCCAACGCATCCGCCTATCTTCTCCTATCTCCTGTGTCTTCTGGCAAATCTTAAACAGGCTAGCTTGTGTTCCTCTGTCAATGTCATTTTCTTGCTTGGATGTCTGGCATGTAAAGCCAACTTCATGGAGTCTGTTCCTAATAGTCTGGGGGCACATGGTATGTTGCCTTTAACCTCTTCTGCGATGCACTTGTTTCTTTATCTATCGAGCCTGTATATCTGTGTGGGTAATGACATGTATGTTTGTTAACTCCGCTCCACTTTACAAGTTTTGTATGCCCACTTGTAATATATTTCTAGTACATCTAAGCCCTGCACCACCCTTTTTCTTGTCAAGGTATCCAAAGCCATGGTAAGATATTGGACCATTTATAGTGTGTGGCAATAACTCTCTTAATCATAAGTGCTTTTCCTTAAACCTTTTCTTATTTCTTGAGAACATCATTTGTGCCCATATGTAAATTAAGTGGCTGGATGTGTATTTCCGAAGTCATTCTCACGACTCTATAATGATGTCGTTCCCATGCTATGTCTTTCACCTTCTTTGGAAGAATTATTTTGATGTGTCAATCCAGCTGCTTGCCACTGAAGTGCATGCAGGCTTGGATAAAAGCCATACTTCCAAGCATGGTCTAATTTGAATAGTACCCCTGCCACATGATTGCAAATCTTGCCTAGATTTTCAGGACGTTTGGAGAAAATACTTTGAAAGTTGATCTTCGTAAGGCGTAGATTCTGGAAAATTGCTGTTTTAACTTGCTTGCTCGGTAATGATTGAGCAAGTGGTGAACCAGTAGAGATGAGCTTGTGGAGCTATAAGTGGAATGATCATCATGGCTGGTCAGATGGGTCTAAAATAGTTGAGTCAAAAAGCCCAGATGAAAAATTTGGAAGACAACATTTGTAGCACTTCCAAGCCAAGGCAAATCACTATGGCCTAGGGCATTTAAAACAAAGTCAGATACATGTAGCCCCACATATTCCAAGTGGAACCAAACTTCACACGATTCGCAGAGGATACTTGCTGCTCCTCTGTATAACTTGTGCATGCTTTCTTACACTCTCTGTAAGGATATTTGGGTACACAGGGCATAGTGATGACACGGGTAGTAGACTACACAATCATAAATACTATATAGGCTAGTGAGTAAACACATGATGATCATAAATAATATTCATTATACAGTCTTATAAAACATCACATCAGTTTGGGTTACCTGAAGTTTGGAACGGAACTTTGGAGACAAGTTTCCCAGCAAGAGGTAAAAACCTGTCAGCTTGTAGGGGTGTGTTCGTGGACCCAATGGATTAATATAACCACTTGAAAATCGTCATAATATCTTCTTGTTTCATTACTTTGTATTTATTTTTCACTAATGTCTTCAAATTGAATCGCTTGATTGGCAAAATTTAGTATGAGAATTTTCAGGCTTTTGCCTGACTTCAGACTATTTTGTTGTCCAAATGTATGTGTTTTTTTATAATTTTTTTCAGCCCGTTTTGGGCCTTTTAATCCTAAATTCACACACTTTTTCAGGCTATTTTCAAAAAAGCCATTCTCAAGCTTCGAAAAGAACTCTTGTGTTCCTGCCTGCAAACAATCTGACAGAAATACAGCTACCTCCCCTTATGATTTGGATCCAGCTAGGTCTTCAGCCATTTGTTTGGATGCAACAATGCCAGATGTAAGGTGTACAAGCTGAATATGTTGGTGTCAAATGGGTTGACCATGGCCTATAGACATGATTGATTTTATGTCTTTTTCATCTTTCCCAGTTCTTGTAGCTTTTTCAGCTGCCTGGACAGTTCCAGCATCAACTGTTGCAGATTTGCTGTATGGAGTTGAGATAGTTTTCTTTGTTGCATGTTGCACTGGGCTTTACCTGCAAATATAGACATAGGCCTAAATTACAAAAAGGGTGGTAAAATAATAGCTAATTATTACTATATTAGCATGAAAGTGGGCAAGTTGGGTGGGTATTGGTTTGAGACCCATTTTTTCAAAACTTTAACCAAAATCAAAACACATGATACAGAAATAGTGATTACATTGGAGTTTTAGAACTGAACTTGTTCAGGCAAGACAAAAATAGTAACTTGTACTAGAATTTTTGACAGTACTAAAAGTGGTCTTCTCAGCCAAATATGCTATTTTATTTCATGCTTTCCAAAAGTTTCAATTCATATTTTGATCTTATAGTTGAATACAATAGGTCACTATAAAACACAGACTGAAGATTGTTTAACAAATTTTGTCACTTCAGGTAATTTTAACAAAATTACATTTTTGCTGAAAAAACCCTCAACAGCACCTAAAATTGCAGTTTAGAGCAATTATATTTGTAACATTTCCATAAAAGGCCAACAAAGTTTTGTCAAAGGGCACCGATCAACCTTGATGCAATGGCCTTGACTTTCATGCTTTGGTGCATAGGTGACCTATTCGAGTCTTGGATTGGTATTGAACCTACATTTTTGTACCCTATTCAAGGAGGGTTGGTATGAGAGGATTTGAACATAGTATCAGAGTTTCCATTTCTAGTACAAACCTAATTTCATAAGTTTGGTACATATGAATGGCAAGCATTGGAATGTATTTTCAGACAATAGTTACAAAACTCTGAAGGGATTGGAAGAAAATCATACCCTCACTGCCCCTCAGTGTTCATAAAAATACACACAACATACATTGTACACAAGTTCAAGTTCCAATTTGGCAATTAAGCTTTAAGCACAACCCTTAATAACACTGTGCGTAATAATATTGCTTTTTTAAAAAAAGAAATAGACTGTAAATTAAACAAGTTTTTTTGATTATTTTTCACAATTTTACAGAATCAATTACAACATTTACCTTGGTTTCATATATGCTGTCTTCTAACAGTGTTGTCACCACATGCTGGACTCTGCTCAGCTGAGGTACTCTTGCCTGGATGATGATGGCGTATACCATACCCAGGTGTGGCAGGATATATCCTGAATGGCCGACTCATCAAAGTGATTTAGGTAGCATGATACTTATTATCATCTAACCAGCAGTGGAAAGAGAGAAAATGCCTCCTGACATATCTCTTCCCACTGCAGTCCACATAAGTGGTCTAGAGTCTTTGTTTCTTTGGGCTTGCGCAAAACTGATGGTTTGTGTAGAACATCCTTGGGGAACTCAGCATCAGCTTTCTCGACCATACATCTTGTTAACTCGGGTGCAAATTTGTTTCTGAGGTCAGTTGTTATCATTTGTGCAATGTTTCTAGTGGAGCCCTCTTGAACAGCCTTGATTAATGTCCATTGTTCTCTTTCTTTCAACGCTGTTGGGTATATGGAGAAAGACGCTGCTATTGGTGATGACACTGTGGCATCAGATTTGGGGGTTGGTGCTCTTTGGGGTGCTAATTCTAACTGTGTGCGGTGCTGTGTTGTCCTGCAGAAGGAAATTATCTCCAATGGCTGCTCTTAATGGAATAACATGAGGCTGTAGAATTTCAGCAACATAGCAATGAGCATTCAATCTTCCTGGTGTGGCAACCATGTCATGTTCTGCCATTAGTGTTTATACCACCCCAGGCCATCACACTCCCATCTAGGGTTTGGCATTCTGCAGACAATCTGGATTCATGGCATCTCCATTCCGTCTCCAGACTTGATCGCACTCTTCCATCAACTCTTCTGTGACCCCAACGCATCCGCCTATCTTCTCCTATCTCCTGTGTCTTCTGGCAAATCTTAAACAGGCTAGCTTGTGTTCCTCTGTCAATGTCATTTTCTTGCTTGGATGTCTGGCATGTAAAGCCAACTTCATGGAGTCTGTTCCTAATAGTCTGGGGGCACATGGTATGTTGCCTTTAACCTCTTCTGCGATGCACTTGTTTCTTTATCTATCGAGCCTGTATATCTGTGTGGGTAATGACATGTATGTTTGTTAACTCCGCTCCACTTTACAAGTTTTGTATGCCCACTTGTAATATATTTCTAGTACATCTAAGCCCTGCACCACCCTTTTTCTTGTCAAGGTATCCAAAGCCATGGTAAGATATTGGACCATTTATAGTGTGTGGCAATAACTCTCTTAATCATAAGTGCTTTTCCTTAAACCTTTTCTTATTTCTTGAGAACATCATTTGTGCCCATATGTAAATTGAGTGGCTGGATGTGTATTTCCGAAGTCATTCTCACGACTCTATAATGATGTCGTTCCCATGCTATGTCTTTCACCTTCTTTGGAAGAATTATTTTTGATGTGTCAATCCAGCTGCTTGCCACTGAAGTGCATGCAGGCTTGGATAAAAGCCATACTTCCAAGCATGGTCTAATTTGAATAGTACCCCTGCCACATGATTGCAAATCTTGCCTAGATTTTCAGGACGTTTGGAGAAAATATACTTTGAAAGTTGATCTTCGTAAGGCGTAGATTCTGGAAAATTGCTGTTTTAACTTGCTTGCTCGGTAATGATTGAGCAAGTGGTGAACCAGTAGAGATGAGCTTGTGGAGCTATAAGTGGAATGATCATCATGGCTGGTCAGATGGGTCTAAAATAGTTGAGTCAAAAAGCCCAGATGAAAAATTTGGAAGACAACATTTGTAGCACTTCCAAGCCAAGGCAAATCACTATGGCCTAGGGCATTTAAAACAAAGTCAGATACATGTAGCCCCACATATTCCAAGTGGAACCAAACTTCACACGATTCGCAGAGGATACTTGCTGCTCCTCTGTATAACTTGTGCATGCTTTCTTACACTCTCTGTAAGGATATTTGGGTACACAGGGCATAGTGATGACACGGGTAGTAGACTACACAATCATAAATACTATATAGGCTAGTGAGTAAACACATGATGATCATAAATAATATTCATTATACAGTCTTATAAAACATCACATCAGTTTGGGTTACCTGAAGTTTGGAACGGAACTTTGGAGACAAGTTTCCCAGCAAGAGGTAAAAACCTGTCAGCTTGTAGGGGTGTGTTCGTGGACCCAATGGATTAATATAACCACTTGAAAATCGTCATAATATCTTCTTGTTTCATTACTTTGTATTTATTTTTCACTAATGTCTTCAAATTGAATCGCTTGATTGGCAAAATTTAGTATGAGAATTTTCAGGCTTTTGCCTGACTTCAGACTATTTTGTTGTCCAAATGTATGTGTTTTTTATAATTTTTTCAGCCCGCTTTGGGCCTTTTAATCCTAAATTCACACACTTTTTCAGGCTATTTTCAAAAAGCCATTCTCAAGCTTCATGAAAAAAGAACTCTTGTGTTCCCTGCCTGCAAACAATCTGACAGAAATACAGCTACCTCCCCTTATGATTTGGATCCAGCTAGGTCTTCAGCCATTTGTTTGGATGCAACAATGCCAGATGTAAGGTGTACAAGCTGAATATGTTGGTGTCAAATGGGTTGACCATGGCCTATAGACATGATTGATTTTATGTCTTTTTCATCTTTCCCAGTTCTTGTAGCTTTTTCGCTGCCTGGACAGTTCCAGCATCAACTGTTGCAGATTTGCTGTATGGAGTTGAGATAGTTTTCTTTGTTGCATGTTGCACTGGGCTTTACCTGCAAATATAGACATAGGCCTAAATTACAAAAAGGGTGGTAAAATAATAGCTAATTATTACTATATTAGCATGAAAGTGGGCAAGTTGGGTGGGTATTGGTTTGAGACCCATTTTTTCAAAACTTTAACCAAAATCAAAACACATGATACAGAAATAGTGATTACATTGGAGTTTTAGAACTGAACTTGTTCAGGCAAGACAAAAATAGTAACTTAAACTAGAAATTTAGACAGTACTAAAAGTGGTCTTCTCAGCCAAATATGCTATTTTATTTCATGCTTTCCAAAAGTTTCAATTCATATTTTGATCTTATAGTTGAATACAATAGGTCACTATAAAACACAGACTGAAGATTGTTTAACAAATTTTGTCACTTCAGGTAATTTTAACAAAATTACATTTTGCTGAAAAAACCCTCAACAGCACCTAAAATTGCAGTTTAGAGCAATTATATTTGTAACATTTCCATAAAAAAAGGCCAACAAAGTTTTGTCAAAGGGCACCGATCAACCTTGATGCAATGGCCTTGACTTTCATGCTTTGGTGCATAGGTGACCTATTCGAGTCTTGGATTGGTATTGAACCTACATTTTTGTACCCTATTCAAGGAGGGTTGGTATGAGAGGATTTGAACATAGTATCAGAGTTTCCATTTCTAGTACAAACCTAATTTCATAAGTTTGGTACATATGAATGGCAAGCATTGGAATGTATTTTCAGACAATAGTTACAAAACTCTGAAGGGATTGGAAGAAAATCATACTCTCACTGCCCCTCAGTGTTCATAAAAATACACACAACATACATTGTACACAAGTTCAAGTTCCAATTTGGCAATTAAGCTTTAAGCACAACCCTTAATAACACTGTGCGTAATAATATTGCTTTCTTTTAAAAAAAGAAATAGACTGTAAATTAAACAAGTTTTTTGATTATTTTTCACAATTTTACAGAATCAATTACAACATTTACCTTGGTTTCATATATGCTGTCTTCTAACAGTGTTGTCACCACATGCTGGACTCTGCTCAGCTGAGGTACTCTTGCCTGGATGATGATGGCGTATACCATACCCAGGTGTGGCAGGATATATCCTGAATTGGCGACTCATCAAAGTGATTTAGGTAGCATGATACTTATTATCATCCTAACCAGCAGTGGAAAGAGAGAAAATGCCTCCTGACATATCTCTTCCCACTGCAGTCCACATAAGTGGTCTAGAGTCTTTGTTTCTTTGGGCTTATGCATAAAACTGATGGTTTGTGTAGAACATCCTTGGGGAACTCAGCATCAGCTTTCTCGACCATACATCTTGTTAACTCGGTGCAAATTTGTTTCTGAGGTCAGTTGTTATCATTTGTGCAATGTTTCTAGTGGAGCCCTCTTGAACAGCCTTGATTAATGTCCATTGTTCTCTTTCTTTCAACGCTGTTGGGTATATGGAGAAAGACGCTGCTATTGGTGATGACACTGTGGCATCAGATTTGGGGGTTGGTGCTCTTTGGGGTGCTAATTCTAACTGTGTGCGGTGCTGTGTTGTCCTGCATCTCCAATGGCTGCTCTTAATGGAATAACATGAGGCTGTAGAATTTCAGCAACATAGCAATGAGCATTCAATCTTCCTGGTATGGAAACCATGTCATGTTCTGCCATTAGTGTTTATACCACCCCAGGCCATCACACTCCCATCTAGGGTTTGGCATTCTGCAGACAATCTGGATTCATGGCATCTCCATTCCGTCTCCAGACTTGATCGCACTCTTCCATCAACTCTTCTGTGACCCCAACGCATCCGTCCATCTCCTCCTATCTCCTGTGTCTTCTGGCAAATCTTAAACGGGCTAGCATGTGTTCTTCTGTCAATGTTGTTTTCTTGCGTGGACGTCTGGCATGTAAGCCAACTTCATGGAGTCTGTTCCTAATAGTCTGGGGGTACATGGTACGTTGCCTTTGACCTATTCTGTGATGCACTTGTTTCTTTATCTGTCAAGCTGAAAGAAATGTGGACAAAAGGAATACTAAATAAATTTTGCTCAATTGTTCTGTTTTTTACTAATAATTAAATTAAATTCATTTTAAAAAACAATTTAAGAAATTAATAAATACCCACAGGTATGTTCTCTGAGTTTCTGCTTTATTGACAATGGACATATCCTGTTGTACCGTGGTAACTCTTGGTCTGCTAGGTGGAGGAAGATCCTTCACATCACCAGTATTTGCCACATGATTGCAAGTCTTGCCTAGACTTTTGAATTAAAAAAAAAACATTAATGGATTATTAACCATATTAGCTGAGACCAAAATACATAAATAATACTCCAAGTGAATTGTAATGCATGAGAATTTCCTAAAGGTTTACTAATGAGTCAGAGTTCAAATTTCTCAGTTATACTTCTCATACCCATCTTTCCACTTGCACTATACACACAAAACCTCTCTGTTGTTCTGCAAAGTCTGCCGCAATTTAGATTTTCAGTCCACTTTGATGCAGAAGAGCTAGTTGTAGGCTTTGTCCATTTTAAGATGTCCTAATAAATTAATCAACTCTGCTCCTTTGCTCTTCGACTTTATATCGCTTTCACATAGCATGCATAATGTCGCCAATGTCAGCACTTTCAAGGCAAATCACTATGGATTAGGGCATTTGTAGCACTCCCAAGGCAAATCACTATGGCTTTGGGCATTTAAAACACAGTCAGATAGCCCACACGATTCGCAGAGGATACACAATCGAGGCATCGCTAGGAACTTATTTTCGTTTGGTCACCGGCTCACCGTTGATGCCACTGTTTGCTGAAGCAGGAGACTGTAAGAATGATGCCTTGCTACCTGACTGGGGTGAAATCCTAGTGCAATGGATGTTGGAGTGCGCCTGGATTCATATGCATCATCCTTTGTTCTAATGATCGACTTCTGTGTTAGACTTTATCAACTGCTTTCGTAATGCAGAAATTAAATCCTTTTAGATGAGAATGCTCTCATGACATGCCCAAGCACATTGGCATAGTGAAAGTGAATATTTCAGTTACATCAATTGAAAAGAAAAATAATTGAAAAAATGATAAAATAGTACATATCAGGTTAAGGTTCTTTTTTTTTTAACTTTGAGATTTTTGTCCCTTTGCATCAAAAAATATCAGCCATGAGACATGCTGGGCAGTCCTTGAAGGTCTTTGGCAAGAAGGTGGAAATTGTGTGCCCCGCAAATTATTGTTTGAGAATAAGAAGTATAAGAAAAATAAGAATTAGCAGCCAGCGAAAATCTTAATCTATATCATTAGCAGCCAGTGAAAATGTTATTAATACAGCAGTAACAGCACTGCACACAACATTATATCTTACACTGACAACCTCCAATAATATTTTGCAGTTTGAATCAGTGAGAACTAAAATTATGTGAACAACTTTAACTTGTGCATTAAAAAGTGCTGGTTTAATAATTTTGTTTTTAAATTTCAAAGCATGTACATGCATGAAGGAATTAAAAATGTTTGCATGATTGTGGACTTACCATGATCGACTTATGTGTTAGACTTTATCAACTGCTTTTGTAATGCAGAAATTAAATCCTTTTAGATGAGAATGCTCTCAAGACATGCCCAAGCACATTGGCATAGTGAAAGTGAATATTTCAGTTCATCAGATCCATGATACTCACTCAGAATTCCATCCTAGCTTTCTCAATCTTCAGGAACTCTTCCTGAACCTTCAGCAACCTCATTTCAGTATCCCTCTGCCATCGGTGTTATTTTTGAGAATGATGTTCATTGTTCCCCTTTCTTTGCATTAAATTTAAAGTGCTTGCAAATCCAGTTACAAGACAATAAGTAATTTAGAATAATACGACATTCAAAAATATAAATTAAAATGAACACAATGTGATGAAATTGGAGAAAGAGCTTACAGACTCTCATAATAAAGACAGCTTAAAGTTTAAGAGGTTTTGTAGTACATGTAGTAAGAAATTCATGGTAAAAATCTGGCAATCAAACAAGATGTAAAATGTTTTTTGTCGCAAATTTCCAGTGCTATCTTCAAGAGATAGCAAAACTTCATGACTCCTGCAAGTGTGTTTCCCTGTTCCCTGTCTGGAATTCATGTTGCTGCTCTATATCTATGTAACTTGTGTAGGCCTACATTGTAATCAGATGAGGGCCCACCTTGCCTCTTGATCTTGATATGACAGTCATCAACCTCCTTTGTCAAATCATTGTTAGCCTTGGATTACCGAGCACACTCCTGTTTTGATAAATCAATGTTCCTTGCAATATTTTAACGTTCAAGTCATAATTCTCCTTTATAACACCACATATAGTTTATCCTCCTTCCAAATCTTGCATGGCTTTGATGCATTGATACTGAGCGTAGATAAATTTTTCATTTGCGCTTGCAGCTCAGCTATTGTGAATACATTTTCTAGCCACTCACCAAGAATGCTTTACTTTTTGGGCTGTTCTCTGGTCTGCCAGTTGATGGAGTTTTAGTGCAGTTATTTTGAACCACGTATACGCCCAAACGAAATGCATCATAACAAGAGACGTGGTAAACTGCACCTGCAGCAACAAGGTCATCAACTGTTTGTAATTTACATTTCACTTCTATACAATATTCGTCATTTCTCAGCATTTTGTTTCGCTGATGAACCGTGTGTGTTATCTACTATCTTCATCGGTGACCTTGGTATAGAAGCACTTGTGGTAATTGATACTGATGATTTGGTCTACTTGTGGTACTTGCTTTCTGCTTCGGAGACATCAAATCTAGTTGTCTGGGTGTTTTCATCACTGATGTTCATTGTTGATGAGGGGCTGCCACAACCGAGGCATCGCTAGGAATTTATTTTGGTTTGGGCATTTGCTCAGTTGATGCCACTGTATGTGATGAAGCAGCAGACTGTAAGTTGATGATGCCTTGCCACCTGACTGGGATGAAATCCTTAGTGCAAATGGACGATTTAGTGCATCTGGATTCATATGCATCATCCTTTGCTTTGACCTATGGACTGCCACATCGGTCAGTCCATAGGTTGATGTGTCTGCTAGATCATTGCCCCCAATATGGATTATGAGATTTCTCTGATATCTGAAAGTGCAGTAAAATTAGAAGGTAAATTTAAAGGTGTGGTCTGGTGGAGGACAAATAATTAATATAATTAAAACTAGTAAATGAAACATTGCATAAAATATATTGTAAGACAGTAAGTCATTTAGAATATATACAAGATTCAAAAATATAAATTAAAATGAGCACAATGTGATAAAATTGGTGAATGAGCTAACAGACTCTCATGATGAAAATAGCTTAAAATGTAAGATGTTTTATAGTACACATGGTAAGAAATTCATGGTAAAAATCTGGCAAATTTCCAGTGCTATCTTCAGGAGATAGCAGAACTTGATGACTCCTAAAAGTGTGTTTCCCTGTTCTCTGGCCTATTGTAATCAGATGAGGACCCACCTTGCCTCTTGATCTTGATATGACAGTCAGCAACCTCCTTTGTCAAATACCTTTACTTCCTAGAACTATTTTACTACAATCAATTGGCAAGTAGCAGAACATAGTATACATTGCTGAACGATATCTTCGTCTTCCATCACAGGCTGAAAAATGTAAAGAAAAAAAAGATTCATCATCAAAATTAATTAAATCCTGGGTAAAAATGTGTTAACCATGTTTGGGAAAATGTGGCTTAACAGTCGGAAACGTTCCTGATTTGTGTATTTTTACTGCATGCATGTTTGGTGGACATGCCACACACAAAAATACCTATTTACGTAACATATACCTCTGTTGCAGCATTAATTTGCTGAACAGTCATCGTCTGTCATGATTACATTTACTTTTACATCTGGGCATTTATCTTTGATGGATTGTAAAAAAACTTGGAAGTGATGCAGATGTTTCTTTAGATGAAATGCAGAAGGCTGTTGGATATCCATGGCGATTCTCATCAGCTACCATGACAGTAATTAGTTATAGTGATAAACATTTGTTTTATGGCTTGCATTAATACAAACAATTGTTTCAGAGAACTTATTAATCATCGAAGCCTGTTCTTTTGTCATGATCGAAAGCCAACATAAAGTCCTTGTTGCCGAGTGCATGGGATAGGATTTTATTGACTACTCCCTGAGGCTTGTAGATTAAGATTGGGTCATCTTTCTCAGCATTTTGTTTAGTTTCAAATAAACAGATGTTGCATTATCATGGTCATTTTGGAAACTTGAATTCTTCATGGATTTTTGTATATGTGACCCGTTCTGACAAAACCAGGAACAAGTCGCATTCCTGGTATTTCATAATTTGAATACAAATGTAAGTACTAGACAATAAGCTTTAAAATGATACCAAAATTATAAACATCAATACTTTTCAAGATATGGATAATTTTGTAAATGATACCTTGATATTTTTTCCAAGTTGCTATTCTGAGTAACAGGCTAATCAGTTTCTTGCCTTACAAATTGAATAGGGATTATCATGGTTCAATTGTTAATTATTGATTAAATAAACCTTCAAGGTTTCACTTCAAGGAAACACTTTCAAGGATTTGAAAGTCCACTTAGTCTCGCAGTCAAATACCATGAAATTAAGAATTCCAAAATTTGATATTTTTTGTATGGAAATGTCATCTTTAAAGGCCTATAACTCAAAAACATGCCTGGCGACTTGTTCCGGGTTTTGTTGGAGCTGGTCACATATTTAAAATAAATTTGCGATCAATCAAGTCTTGCTGTGAAAGGTGCTGACGAATTGTGTCTCTACTATCAAGCAAATCAAAGGAGGATCTAACGGTATCAAGAATAATGTCTATTGGAATATTGAGAGCCAACTTGATTGCAATCTGTGGAATTGGTACAAATTTTGTTTGTTCAAACAAAGTTGTGAGCATGATTCTGTATATACTTAGCAGTATTAAACCTCCGCTTTGCTGTCTGCCTCAGAAACAAAAAACCGTGAGGGACACTAGGATCCACAACATGCTCATCTATCAGGGCACAGTTCTTGTTTAATAGTATAGATGATGATAATAATAATAATAATAATAATAATAATAATACAGCATTTATATATAGCACATTGTGAATCGCATATTCCTCAATGCACTTAATTACAATAAAAACAAAAATCATAATCACAAAATAATGAAATCAGTATAAAAATTTAAAAAGGCTTAAAAAATACTACATCTATATACATCAAGCATAATTATATATATTTTAAAAACCAGACCAGCTGTGAAATACAATAAAATAATTTCAGAATTAAAGAGCACACTACATGTAGCACAGAATTGCACAACAAGGAAATAAACATATACAAAAACATCACTAAAATTAACTTTCGCAACAAATTTTACAGCCCTTGAAAGTTGCAACTTCAAAACTTTATGCAAGTTTAATTCCGAAGACGTAAATCAAAATACAATTGCGCATTGTGGTCGCATTGCATTTGTAATTTATGTTTCACTTCTAAATCCCATTCATCATTTCTCAGCTGACATTGCTTCAATATTGTTTCTTTGAAACTTAATTTGGTGACTTTATGATATAGCATCCTATTAGGGTGTTTGGTATTGTTTAGTATGTACATTACGAACATATGGGTGAAATAAATGAATACCCAGTTATTGACATGGAAAAACTGTCATTGAGGCAATAGGCCTGCCATATTTGTTTGACTCGTCGTTATAGCATAGCCATTGTAAAAAAACTTGAAGTGATGCAGATGTTTATTTAGATGAAATGCAGAAGACTGTTGGATATCCATGGCGATTCTCATCAGCTACCATGTATAGTTTGTAGTGATAAGCATTTGTTTGCATTAATACAATTGGTTGCATTAATACAAACAATTTTTTCAGAGAATTTATTAAACATTGAAGCCTGTTCTTTTGTCATAAAGGCCAGCATAAAGTCCTCTTTGCCAAGTGCATGAGATAGGGTTTGATTGTCTTCTCCCTGAGGCTTGTAGATTAAGATTGGGCCATATTTCTCTGCTTTTTGTTGTTGAACTTTCAACAGTCCTGTATTCACTATTTATAAATAGCTATTTATATCACCATGGGGTACATGGGCGCAGCCATTACACAACATCGTATCAGCAAAGAGTATCTAGATTTACATTCACTCCATACAAATGAATTGGAAAACAAGATGTCGGTATCATGAATTTTGTTTGTTCAAACAAAAAGTTACCCGAAAGTTTCTTGACAACGGCATCTGCTAACTTCTCCATATCCATGGGTGTTACCAAAGTATATTTCTTAGTGTCTATTGCTTGTGCTGTTTCCTCTGTCGTAGCTGCAGTTATGGCCTCCTCTAAGTCTGCCAGCTGACTTCGAATGACCTGTTGTTGAACGGGGCCTCGTATTCCTTTAATAAAGGAGTGCAATTGGCCCTCCTCGTCAATGTTCAGCTGATGACATAGTTGGGCCACTTCATCTGCATAGGCTTGTACATTTCTTTCGCCTTGTGTCTTGTTAACTAATTGCTGGCGTAATTTGAAAATCCGTGACGGCTGGAGTTGATATATAGTGCTGCCTGCAAGGCCGCGTATGTGTTAACATCTTTAGGATTTAAGCGGCGCAGATATTGCGCCGCGCTACCCTGCAACATGTTTCTTAACCCCGTGTATAGTCTATGTTCATCCCATTTGGCAAATTTGCCATATCTCGATCTGAAATGCGTCCAATCACTCTTCGATGTCATTGTTGGGTTGCCCCAGAAATGGTTGTGGTTTAAATGAGTTTGCCATGATGTTATTTTAACTATTTAAGTACTCACTCACCATCACACTGGCACGACCATTCTCATTCATGCATATTTTGTAGTCTGACTAATACATGGGGTACCGGGATCAAATATGTATCATGGATGGTATGCAGCGATGCACATTCTTGTTTTGACTTGACCTTTGCTGGCCTACCCAGCTTCTCCACCATATGTTGCGACGCATAAAAACGAAACACGACAGGGATATCATTTATTTTAATCTTTCATTTATCCTAAACCATACATGCATACAAACCACGCCAGAATCCATTCCTCTTCTATTCCTCCGAATCTGGGAGAACCCCTCGGAATTGAAGAACCCGCCAGGGGGAAGGGGCCTAAGATTGTATCTTCACAATTCTGTATATACTTAACAGTTATTGTTTTAAACAGAATGTTTAACATAAATACAAAAGAATACCAACCCTAATTTTGGAAATTCCAAAAAGTTTTTTTTCTGGTGTAGGTTCAGACTTTTGCTCTTCTGAAGGCTTTTCTTCTCAGTAACCACTGCTTTGCTGTCTGCTTCAAAACCAAAAAAACTGTGAGGGACACTAGGATCCACAACATGCTCATCTATCAGGGCACAGTTCTTTAACCCTGATACATTTGTACATTCATTGAATGACCTTTGAAAATTTGAGTACAAAAACTCATACTCTGCAACTGGAGGTCAAATTTTGCTCTATGATTTTTTATTTGAGGTTATTGAACTATGCCATTGGGATGAGGCCATTTCTTTTTGGTCCATAGTGGGACAGAGGCCATTTACTTGACAAGATCCTTTCTGATTTGAACTTAGGGTGCCTTTGTATGACTGTCCTTTTTTCAGATGTACCCTTGAATATCCGTCTCTGTGGCAAATGTATTGTGTTGTCATTGATGATATTGCTCTTTTTTCCGATCCTTGTGGCTTAACATAAATACAATTTGTCTTTCTCCTCGCAATTATATATATATCACATCAAAATACTAGTAAATGGTTATAAAAAAGTTTATATGAATTATATTTGTAAAAGTAAAGTTTACGTAGGCTTATATTATTGAATGCAACATATTATAATGGCATAATTATAATGCTTACTTGAATACTGAACAATTTTGATTTTAGAATGTACCAGTTTATTAATCACAAACTTTTTAGCCTGAGAAATTGACTATTCAGTGATTTATAAATGCCTGTAGATTGTTTTGCCTAGGGTGGATTTTGGTCGATGTTGGATATGTAATATTTGAAACCACGTCTGCCAGTACAAAAATTGTTGACTGAGGAAATAATTCCAGCAGACAGTCTATCTTTACACTAAATAACATATCCAGGAATGTATATTTCACTGTCATGAACAGAATTGATTATCAAGCCAAGTTTCAGAGAGTGAATTTTTGTGCTGAAAGTCAGTTTAAACTTTTGGAAATTGTTTATTACCAGCACGTATGAACTTACATTCGTGTAATAATATGATAATATTAGTTTTTTCCTCAAATTTAACCTAGCTATTTAACATGTTTAGGCCTAAGGCTCCTAATGACAGGTTTTTTTAACAATTGACTCAGCAGCTGTTACAGGAAATGCGTAATGTTCACTAGGATCCACAACATGCTCATTGCTCACCCACAAGGACACAGTTCTTTAACCCCAATACATTTGTACATTCATTGAACGACCTTTGAAAATTTGGGGACAAAAACTCATACCCAGTAACTTCAGGTCAAATTTTGCACTATGATTGTTTAATTGAGGTTATTGAACTATGCCATAGGGATGAGGCTATTGTGATCTATAGTGTATTTATTTCCATTGGCCACTCATCATTGATGTCAATTTGGTCTATATTGTGTGACAGCTGTATGTGCATGCGGATCCTGGGTTTCTCTACCCTTAGTCAGTTTGCACCAAAATTCCTTCTCAATAGACATGATAGATAATAGATGTATTGCATTATTCTCAGTAGATACAGCTTGGATACAGTAGATACAGCTTTTGAAGCGAAACTCCCAAAATTACGTAAAATTCCACTTTTTTTCAAGCTAAGCATACCATTTACATGATATGAGATATCACACAGGGCCTGCCGCATAGTTTCTATTCTACGATTTGTGCATGATCACTACCACATTATGGTGTTGCCAATATAGAAAATTTGATTTGTTGTCAGGTAAAACGCAGGTTTTGTTTCCAGTACACTAACTCGAAAAGCAATACACTAATTAGCGGGGCCTTGCTGTTTGCTCTGGATATATTTTACTGCATTTTATAAGTAAAGATTTTGAAATCCAAAGTAAAAATTGTGATATATTCAGCTATTTGAGAAATGAATTATACAAAGGAACCCGTGTAAGATCCAGCTGCTGTATCAATAATTCAATGTACATTATCGACTTTCTTTATCTGCGTCAATAATAGAATATCGATTTCAATTGAATTGAATACATGTCTCCATTTTGAGTTTGTACTACACCTCTGAGCGATCAAGTGATCGATTTCTAGCCAATCAGATACGGTAGGCCTCCTTTTCTTGCGTGCGGTGAAATACCAATCGCCCGTCGCTCACCAATGGAGTATTAAGTTTATATTTATAACACTGGCTGTTGACACTGTGCGCTATGTCACTGGTGGGATACATTAGACTATGAGGCATGAGCATTTATCTTTCACTTCTGTAGTCCACTCTTTAGAACTACATGAAAACACAACAAATCAACAGTAAAGATATGTCTGAATTGATATTCAAAAAGTTCCCACGTTTTACTTCGAACAGGGTTAAAAATGTGTTTTTCGTGATTTTTTTCCATTTTTGCCCAAAAATATCAAATATTAAAATAGCTGTAACTTTCAAAATAAATTGAGTAGAAATTTCATTTCTATTGGAGATGTTACATGTCACATGGATTTCCAACACTGATGAATAAAAATGTCACAGCACAACTCTAAAATATAAAAAAATGGCAAAAAACATATTTTTGTGCTATTTTGGCCATTTTTGAGCTAAAAATGTAATTTTTGCATGGGGAAAAAAATAAATATATATTTTATTGATTTAAAAAATATGTCATTATGTCAACCTAGTTATTCTGAACAAAAAAGTTAATGATGGTGAATGTCTGTGACCTATAGTTTTTGATCTATGGCCCTTTCAAATTTACATATGGACTAAAATAGCATGTTTTTGTCAATTTTTCCAATATTAGGCTGAAAATGGTACTTTTTTGTAATTTTAACAAAATTTTCAGTGTTTGGAAAGTGGGAACTTCACATATATTATGGATATATTATAGTACTTTCATTTTAAGCTATTTGTAGATCCACTGGTCGGTTTCCATGGCAGCAGCAATTATATTGGTCAATTTTACTAGTTTCAATGCAGCAAAATCATTTTAGTCATCATTTTACTGCATTGAAAGTAGATAAAATTGCTGCTGCCCCGGTAGTGGGCATACTAGTGGATCTTGAAATAGCTTAACATTAAAGTACAATTGCATGTTCATATTTTTAAGTGAAGTTCCCACTTTCCAAAAACTAACAAGTTGGTTAAAATGGCCATAAAGGACCATTTTTGGCATAATATTGGAAATATTGAACAAAAATGTGCTATTTTAGTCCATATGTGAATTTGAAAGGACCATAGATCAAAAACTATAGGTCACAGACATTCACCATCATTAACTTTTTTGTTCAGAATAACTAGGTTGACATAATGACATATTTTTTAAATCAATAAAATATATATTTATTTTTTTCCCATGCAAAAATTACATTTTAGCTCAAAATGGCCAAAATAGCACAAAAATATGTTTTTGCCATTTTTTTTATATTTTAGAGTTGTGCTGTGACATTTTATTCATCAGTGTTGGAAATCCATGTGACATGTAACATCTCCAATAGAAATGAAATTTCTTCTCAATTTATTTTGAAAGTTACAGCTATTTTAATATTTGATATTTTTGGGCAAAAATGAAAAAAAATCACAAAAAACACATTTTTAACCCTAAATAACTCCTAAATGTTCCAAGTAAAACGTGGGAACTTTTTGAATATCAATTCAGACATATCTTTACTGTTGATTTGTTGTGTTTTCATGTAGTTCTAAAGAGTGGACTACAAAAGTGGAAAACCAAGGGCCGTAGAGATGCATGCCCCATAGTCTACATGATATGCAAAGGATTTGTCTCCAAGTGATTCACAAATTTTGGTTGTATTGTGATCTCATTACAATATCTTTGTTGGTAATTTGGTATGACAATGTTTAGTATGAATTTATGTATATGCCTATGTTATTTTATCAATTTTTCATCACCAAAATGATATTCAAAATGCACATTAAATCCATGTACGATATTATAATATTTTTTTTTTAAACCTGATTTTTTGTAATGTTTACACATGCCCAACTTACACCTAGATGGAATCAGCCAGATACTTTTGTGTTTCGTTTGTCAGGTCAGCAGGGCAATTTTGACAATGTTATAATTTGCACATTAAAGTACCATAGAACTCCTCCAAAATAGGTAGCGGTGTTTCATTCACTTTGCCTTGTTAGATCGGTTTAAAAAGGGGCAAAAAACCTTCCTGACAGTTGTTACTAAGATTATTTCAGCATTTTGAGTAAAGAATAACCAAATCAAAATTTGATGGAAATTGTACATTGTCTAAGGATAAGTCATTCAAATTATCATATTTTTGAAATGAAAAATTTGGCAAAAAACAAAGAAAACAGCAGTATTGACAAAGTTGAAGCTCCATTCAAATATGTGTAGTTAATTTATTTAAGTACTGTCAGTATATAAATTACAGATTCATGTAAATGCCTTATTTTGTCTTAAATAAAGGGCTTTTGGCTGAACCACTAGCATCTGAATTTTGATGATTTTTACGATCGAAGTTATCTGTGAATTCTATTTTTGTATGCGCAAGTTGTGTAAGGTAAATGATATTGGATGCAGTGAAATGAGTTTCAGTTTAAGGGAAAGTCATAAAATTTGGATGTGAAGTATTTAATCATTTCCCTGATTAAATTTCGGTGTTTGAGAATAGATTCAGCTAAATGGGCTATTCCAGTTGAAATCCATGCACCATTTATGGTTGACATGACCTTAATCTGATATCTCCCACACTGGGAGTGTGAATTTCAAATGAGGCTAACAGAATGAATGGCTCCATTCACACACTCTGTGTGGAAGATAAGGTCATGGGGGTGTAAGTTTGTGTATGGATTTCAACTGGAATAGCCCAATGTATGAAGTCAGCAGTGCCAGTTGAGAGTTGGCTGTGCCCTCCGCATGTCAGATTTCAAATAAAGGAACAACCCAAAAGTTTGAAGTCCTGTAAACGAAAGTCATTTTGTTAGAAGGCTAACCCCCTCCCCTCTAACATAGGTGTTTCATAGGATATAGGGCTGTCGCTATGGTGGATGAGGTTGTGGAGGGGGTAACAGTGCTAGAATATTGATCACATTTATGGAAGAAACAAATATTCTATGTTTAGAATATTTTTCTTCATACCTTTTTTGGCACAAAAAATAGGACTTGTTGTATTTTCAAATTAAAAAAGAATGAAAGTGCGGTACAGCCGCTTTAAAAATGAACTTACAAGTTGCAGGTTGCGAGTACTGCACTCTATATTGATTTGAAATCATTTTGAAGCAACCGCTGGAAAATGTCAATATCGTACTTCATAAAATGCTAGAATTTTAAAATCATATATTAAAGGGAAGGGGTATGAAGGTTTGGACAGAATTTATTGTGGGACATTAGAGCACATCAGACATATCGAATTGCATTCTGAATGCAAAGAATGTCCTTCTGATATCAAATAATTTTGATTTTTTGAAATTTGCAATGTAATACACATTTTATGGCAAATGATTAAAAATTGATATTTTTGATATTTAACAGTACTCAAATTAAACTTTATAAATCTGATGATTTATACTTAAAGTGTATGTAGGTGGGATGAAAAGCTGATGATCAATTGAAAATTTTGACCTTTCGTATTGAAGATATGGATTTTTTCCCCAAAACACCAAAATAAATAGGTCTTTTGGGAAAAAATTGGTATCTTCAATATGAAAGGTCAAAATTTTCAATTGATCGTCGGCTTTTCTTCCCAGCTACATACACTTTAAAATATATCATTAAATTTATAAAAATTTACTTTGAGTACTGTTATATCAAAAATGTGAAAAGTAGCAACTTTTAATAATTTGTCATAAAATTTGTATTATACCATGAATTTCAAAAAATGAAAATTATTTGATATCAGAAAGACATTCTTCGTATTCAGAATTCAATTCTATATGTCTGATGTGCTCTCATGTCCCACAAAAAATACTGCAGAAACGCTCAAAATGCTCATTCCAGATCCCTTAAATCCTTTTAAAAAAATCAACTTTGACTGATATAACGTATTCGATTTGAGACCAAAAGGACTTTTGTTTATACCTTTTGGGTTGTTCCCTAATGATTGCCTGGTTTTTAGATGTTTATTGATCAACTGCTCAGTGCCAGCGGTTACCTGCAATAGCTGCCCTGTGAACATTTGGCAATTTACACAAAGTATATTGTTTTCATCTACACATGGCAGCTATTGCACTTGTACAGGTCTACTTCTGGCACTGAGCAGTCGTTATATGTGACCATCCACCACGAAGTGGTAGTTTCGTGGTAGTAAAGTTGGCTCTAGATAATTTTCTGTTTATTGCAATTTTTGAAAGAATGCACTTTCAGCTTTACACCTCAACCAGCTTCATCGGACATCTAGAAGTAAAGTTATGGTTCATCCAAGGTCAAATTCCTAATATATTTTACATAGAAATCCAATACTGTTTTTGATTATATCTCAAAATGGAAAATGCAGACTTTACGACCAGTTTGTGGTGGATGGGCACATATGTGCTTAATTGCAGAAATGTTTTATTATGTTTATGTTGTATTTTGATTAAATGTATTATTATGAAGAAAAATCAAAAGCTTATAAAAATGTGTTATTCTTTAGTTTTTGTCTTGCCTGAACTTTATTCAGGATGGGACTTGGCAAGAGTACTATTTCTGTCTGTCCGTGTGGATGGATGGGGTGTGTGTGTGTGTGTGTGTGTGTCCGTCCGGAGCTGCATCTGGGAAACTGTAAGACATACAGGGACGCTACTTGGTGGGAGGAAGGATATCCAAGTTTGCTCCATAACCGTATGTTTTTGGTGAAAAATATGCAAATTAACAAAGCTAATTTGCATAATTTATGCAAAAATCTCTGTAAATTGATAGTCAATATTTAGAGCCAAATTTTTGGAAGGTCATTTCGGGGTCACCCAGGGGTCATCTGAGGTCAAATTACTAAAACTGTCACCATGGGCATGAAACTTGGTGGGTACAGTAATCATTTAGAGCCAAATTGGACAGTCATTGCAAGGTCATCTGAGGTCACTCAGTGGTCATCTGAGGTCAAATTACTAAAAACTGTAGTATGGGTATGAAACTTGATGGGTACAGTCAACATTTAGAGCCACGTTTTTGGAAGGTCATTTTGGGGTCATTTGAGGTCAAATTAGTAAAAACTTTCAGATGGGCATGAGACTTGGTGGGTACAGTCACCATCAGCCAGGTAATTTAGGGGTCAAAGGTCAAATTTCAATATTGGTCCAATCAAGCTCAAATTGAACAGGCAAATCACCATGGGTTGTTGCCGGTTCATTTCTACCAAAAGTAATCACGAAAGCAGGTGGCCGCGAAAGCAGACAAGACTTGTTCGAGAACCGTCTTGTCTTGTGTTAGAAATCAATCTTGTATAAATGGGGGCACTCCCACTTTGGAGGTGACTTATAACTTATATGTAGGACTGTTAAGCCCCCCCCCCCCCCTTCAGCATCACAGCCATCGCTGAAAGACACCATTTTGTTTTCAAACACATGCTAAGTTACCCAAAGACCCCTTATATTTCCATTCGATCTGCCACCCAAAGACCCTTTTCAATAGAAATTCAATGTTTGAGGCTTTTTTTGGCTCTCACCCAAAGACCCCATTTAAAATAGGTCATATTCTTACCCAATGCCCCCGAATTTAGGTCCAAATGGGTCTGCTGCTTGCCCATGCAGTGACCCCATATTTTGCTCTCACTGAATGCCAAAAATCATCACTCACCTATTGACCACATTGCTCTCACTGCAAAAATGTCAGCCCTACACCTATATCCATTTCATATTGAAGTGCCCCCTGGTAATACCTTGATATCTCCTCTTTCGTGTCAGATACTTGTCTTGACATTATATACAAGTTTTATAGTACAATTTACTTTAAAATAACCATGACGTCATTGCACTCAAATTGCACTTAAATATCGTGGGTTGAGAGACGGCTGTTTTTATTAGTCAATATGGTCAATATGAGTTATTTTTAAATATAATGCCATTTGATTCGTGCTTAATAATTATATAAGGCATAATGTTGTGATTGCTGGAGACTTCCTTTAACAAGTTGCTTTATACCATTTAAGATGGTTTGGCACATACAATTAAAAAACACTTAAAAAGATTTGTGGAAGCATGTTTGAACAAGTTCACTGCATGCTTTTCCCCACGATTGACTTAAACATGGGCATGTTGTAGACGGGAAACTTTGTGCAAGCATGTTTTCAGATGTTAATACAGTTAAAAACGTAATAATGACTCTGTTCATTGTCATAACAAGATCAGGCTATTTGCCTCTGAGAAAGTAACTTAACAATATTTACACTGATATGGGTTTCTCTGTGATGTGCTGTCTTGTTACGTGTGGCTGTTCAAAATAACTGCATTGGATCACTTTGGTGTGAATCCTTTCATGCTTGGTTTTGCTATATCTGCTTGTGAGACAGTTCTTTTCACAATTTACATTGGTATGGTTTCACTTTGGTATAAATCATATTGTGTTTTATAGTCCTGCTAAATTCTTACATTTGTAAGGTTTCTCTTTGGTATAAATCCTCTCATGCACAGTCTTGTCTCCATGTGAGAAACACTTTTTACAATATTTACATCAATTGGTAAGGTTTCAATTTGGCATACCTGGTCTTTTTACCTGCCTCTGAAAAACGTTTTTCACAAATGTTACATTGGTATGGTTTCTCTTTGGTGTGAATCCTTTCATGTACTGTTTTGTTGCCTGCCTGTGAGAAAAAGTCTTTCCACAATATTTACATTGATATGGATTCTTCTTCGTATGAATCATTTCATGTTTAATCTATTCAATTTCAATTCAATTTTATTTTTTTCCTTCTCATATAACAAGTTATATTATAAAACAAGATAATACATATACGGATAAATAAATACAGTTTAGCAAACACAAGAAATTGTAAATATCTTTAGTTTAGCAAAAACATATTAAATACATGAGATGTGGATGCCATCAAGAACGCTAGGCGTGTGGCTGATGGCACCCAAAGTTGCAACGAATATAATAACACTAGAAAAAAAAAAACTATGGATGAATAAATAATTTAACTAGAATAAGTGAACTAGTGTATCAATGAAACAATAATAACATGAAGAGGATGTCATATTAGGTACATGCGTGTACCTCATGAATAATATGAAACAAATATTGATTTGAATAAAACTAGAACATCCAGAAAAACGAGGGTGCAGGGGGATAATGGAATTTACATGATTGATGCGTACTCGTTATTGATTTTTTCAGAGTGATATTGATCTAAAATGTGATTTGTCATTCTTTTTTAAAGGAAGAGAGGAATGCGAGTTTTTATTTCGTCTTTCAGTGAATTCCAAATAGTAGGTCCCTGGGTTTTGATTGTATTTTTTGCAAGTTGGGTATTTGTTGTCGCGATGTAAAGGTCAAGGGCCTGTCTGGTCGCGTAATTATGGACATCAGAATTGGTTATAAACTGATTATTTGGTAAGTCGTGTGGGAGGAGGTCATGGTGGTAACGATACATATGAGTTGCAAGCTGAAATGTGTAGATATCACGGATTTTTAATTTTTTTAAGGAAATGAAAAGAGGAGTTGTATGATCCAGCCAAAGTGAATAAGTACAAGTTCTGATGATTTTTTTTTGCATGATGAAGAGGGATTCTAGATTACTATTATTTTTGTCACCCCATACCAGTGTACAATAGGACAAGTATGGTAGGACCAAAGTGTTATATAATGTTTGGAGGGAATCCTGGTTTAAGAAGGGTCTGACGTTTCTAATTATACCATTATACTTTGAGACTATTTTAGAAATATGGGAGGTATGGGTCTTCCATGAAAGGTTGTTGTCAATTAAGATTCCTAGAAATTTAGTTACTTCAACTTTTTCAATGTGTTTATTGTCAATTTCAATGTTAAAATTTTGGTCAGGTTTATTGCTATATTTATTTTTAAAGATCATGAAGTTAGTTTTATCTATATTTAATGAAAGTTTATTTAGTTTAAACCAGTTCGAGATTTTCTTAAGCTCTATATTAATTATTTTTTCTAATTGTTCAGGGTCTTTGTGGGAAAAAAGAATATTAGTGTCGTCAGCAAAAATAATAAAATGGGATGAAGGTGATGATAGTGGGAGGTCGTTTATATATAAAAGGAATAAAAGTTGTTTTCTTTCTGAAAGATAGTTTTTTATCCAGAGATTGGCAAGACCTCTGATACCGTAACTATTTAGTTTGTGGAGAAGGATATCATGGTTGAGGGTATCAAAGGCCTTGCTTAGGTCTAGGAATATTCCAAGACTATGGAGTTTTTCATCTAGTACACTGGTAATTTTGCAATAAAGATCATTGATTGCCATATATGTGGACCTGTTTGGTCTGAAACCATATTGGTGGGAGCTCAAAATTTTATTTTTATCAATGAATTCAAAAAGCCGGGTGTAAATTATTTTTTCAAGTATTTTCGAGACAGCAGGTAATATTGAAATTGGCCTATAGTTACTACAAATCTGATTATCACCCGATTTAAAAATTGGAATTACTTTGGCGATTTTAAGTAGGGATGGGACAATGCCCGTTATTAGGGATCCATTAAATATATGTGTGATAACGGGGGCTATTTCATTGATTATTATTTTGAGTAGTTTAGTACTTATATTATCAAAGCCACTGCTGTTGCTGTCCTTAAGTTTTTTAGTAATATTAATTATTTCCTCGGGAGATGTTGGGTTTAAGAAAATACTGTTATGTTGATTTATTGAATTTAGTGGAGAAATGTAGTCATCGTCGGGAGTAGTTATTTTATGAGCTAATTTGGTGCCTATGTTGGTAAAAAAGGTATTGAAGTTATCGGCTATTTCAGTTGAATCGGTAATTTTGTTGCCATCTTTATCTTTAAAGAAATCTGGTAATTTGGGCACCTGTTTCTACCTAAAAAGATTATTTAATGTTTTCCAAGTTTCCTTCATGTTAAATTTATTTGATTCAATTTGGGCGGTAATGTGGGATTTTTTGGCTGTACGAAGTAAGTTATTTAGTATATTTCTATATTTAGTATATTTTAGTTTATTTTCATCTGTAGGTTTAGTGATGTACTTTTTATATAATTTATCTTTGGTTCTAATTGATTTAACAATGCCTATGGTGATCCAGGGCTTACGTGGTGATTTGCGTTTAGACATTTTAGTTGTTTTTATTGGGCAGTGGATATCTAATAAGCTAGTGGTTTTATTAATGAATTTCGTGTAAGAGTTTTCGGAATTATCATCGTGGAGTACAAAATCCCAATTCACGAGTGATAAGGAGTTTTTAAGGGCTTTAATATTATTAGGTCTTAATTGCCTGGTTTGTTTTGTGGTGGGTTGAGAACTATTATCAAAACGAGGGCCTTTAACAGAAACAAAATTTGGCTACTTGGGTCTGAGAAAGTCATTTCACAATCTTTACATTGGTATGGTTTCTCTTTGGTGTGAATCCTTTCATGTAGAGTCTTGTTATCTGGCAAATCCGTTCATGCCTAGTCTTTACCTGCCTCTGAGAAACTATTTTCACAATGGTTACATTGGTATGGTTCGCAACATCAGAAGAATACAGCATCATTTGGATACGGACACTAAACATCATGTTGTTCGGGCCCTTATACTTTCGCGTTTGGACTATGGTAACAGCCTTCTCTATGGACTCAAGTCTCAAGATCTACGCCGCCTTCAATCCCTTCAACACAAAGCATGCAAGCTAATTTTCTCCATTCCTATACGTAATGATCCAAAACCTCTCATGAACAATCTTCATTGGCTTCCGATTAGCAACCGCATCCAATTTATAAGTGCCTGACTGACTCTGCTTCGCAATACCTCATCGAATTAATTTAAATAGTCTTAAGCCAACGCCTTCCAGTGGCCCTGTTACAAGATCTGCTCTGGACAGAACTCTCCTAAACATTCCCAAGTGCAAGTTAACTTGTGGTGATAAGTCATTTACAGCTGCTAGACCGTCCATCTGGAACAGCCTGCCGCGGAACATACAGGAAGCTTCATCTCTCACACAATTCAAAAAGCTGCTGAAAACTCACTTGTACAACTTTATGTATTTTTCATTTTGTCTTTGCGTTGACTTTTCTTGTTTTTCACTGGCTGGTTATTGTTGTTCATATTGCAGTTTTGCGCGTTTAGATCAATTTTTTGCATAAGCGCCTTAAATCACCTTTATGTATGTATGTATGTATGGTTTCTCTTAGGTGTGATTCCTTTCATGTCTCGTCTTGTTGCCTGACTGAGAGAAAGTCTTTCCACAGTATCTACACTGGTATGGTTTCTTCTTCGTATGAATCATTTCATGTTTAATATTGCTACTTGGGTCTGAGAAAGTCTTTTCACAATATTTACATTGGTATGGTTTCTCTTTGGTATGAATCCTTTCATGTATTCTCTTGTTTTTTGCCGATGAGAAAGTTTTTTCACAATATTCACATTGATATGGTTTCTTGTTGGTATTAATCCTCTCATGCTTAGTCTTATTACCTGCCAGTGAGAAAATCTTTTCACAATGGTTGCATGTGTATGGTTTCCCTTTCGTATGAATCCTTTTATGTACTGTCTTACTAGTTATATCTGAGAAACTTTTTTCACAATATTTACATTGGTATGGTTTCTCTTTGGTATGAACCATTTCATGTTTATTCTTGTTACCTGCATGTGAGAAACTCTTTCCACAATATTTACATTGGTATGGTTTCACTTTGGTGTGAACCCTTTCATGCATTGTCTTGCTGTATACCCGTGAGAAAGTCATTTTACAATATTTACATTGATATGGTTTCTCTTTTGTGTGAATCCTTTCATGTTTAGTTTTGCTACCTGCCAGTGAGAAACTCTTGCTACAATATTTGCATGTGTATGGTTTCTCTTTGGTATGAATCCTTTCATGACTAGTCCTACCGCCTGCCCGTGAAAAAGTCTTGTCACAATATTTACATTGGTATGGTTTCACTTTGGTGCAGGGTTTGATTTAGAAAATAAAATTTACATGCACAACACTGATTTTTTCCTCAAAATGGGCTGAATAACACAAAATTTTGCATGCACAGGCAAAATTCTACATGCACAGAGCCAAAGTTACATGCATTTGTGCATGTAAAACCCCTCTAAATCGAACACTGCTTTGGTGTGAATCCTTTCATGCATTGTCTTGCTGTATACCTGTGAGAAAGTCATTTTACAATATTTACATTGATATGGTTTCTCTTTTGTGTGAATCCTTTCATGTCTAGTTTTGCTCTCTATCCGTGAGAAACACTTTTCACAATGGTTGCATGTGTATGGTTTCTCTTTGGTATGAATCCTTTCATGCCTAGTCTTGTCTCCTGCCTGTGCGAAATTCTTTTCACAATATTTACATTGGTATGGGTTCTCTTTTGTATGAATCCTTTCATGTACTGTCTTGCTACTTGCCTGTGAGAAACTCTTTTCACAATGGTTGCATGTGTATGGTTTCTCTTTCGTATGAATCCTTTCATGTACTGTCTTGCTAGTTGTATCTGAGAAAGTTTTTTCACAATATTTACATTGGTATGGTTTCTGTTTGGTATGAATCATTTCATGTTTATTCTTGTTACCTGCATGTGAGAAACTCTTTCCACAATATTTACATTGGTATGGTTTCACTTTGCTATGAATCCTTTCATGTACAGTCTTGTGACCTGCCCGTGAGAAACTCTTTTCACAATGGTTGCATGTGTATGGTTTCTCTTTCGTATGAATCCTTTCATGTACTATCTTCCTAGTTGTATCTGAGAAAGTTTTTTCACAATATTTACATTGGTGTGGTTTCTCTTTGGTATGAATCATTTCATGTTTATTCTTGTTACCTGCATGTGAGAAACTCTTTCCACAATATTTACATTGGTATGGTTTCACTTTGCTATGAATCCTTTCATGTACAGTCTTGTGACCTGCCCGTGAGAAACTCTTTTCACAATGGTTGCATGTGTATGGTTTCTCTTTCGTATGAATCCTTTCATGTACTATCTTCCTAGTTGTATCTGAGAAAGTTTTTTCACAATATTTACATTGGTATGGTTTCACTTTGGTATGAATCCTTTCATGTACAGTCTTGCTACCTGCCCGTGAGAAACTCTTGTTGCAATATTTACATTGATACTGTTTCTCGTTGGTGTGAATCCTTTCATGTGCAGTCTTGTTACCTGCCTTTGTAAAACTCTTTTCACAGTATTTACATTGGTATCGCTTCTCTTTGGTGTGAATCCTTTCATGTGTAGTCTTGTTACTTGATTCTAAGAAAGCCATTTCGCAATATTTACATTGGAAAGGTTTCTCTTTGGTATGAACCCGTTCATGTACAGTCTTGCTATCTGCCCGTGAGAAAGTTTTTTCACAATACTTACATTGGTGTGGTTTTGTTTTAGTATGAATCCTTTCATGTACAATCTTCCGATATGCATCTGAGAAACTATTGGCGCAATATCCACACTTAAACTTGTTTACTTTATACACAATATTATCTTTCATATTAAAAATAATTGTATCAGATTTCATTCCTGTCATCAGAATCTGTTTACAACTGTACCAGTACCGGTGTAATTTTGCTCTATGCCTTACCACATGTTTCACATAATATGTGAAATCACTGTAAAACCGTCTGCAGTACATACATCTGTATGGCTGAAAATGTTTTGCATAATTTGACTCTAGTTGTACTTGACATGTTCTGCTCCATAAACGCTGAAATTTGTGTCTAGGCTTCATGGCTCTGAAATGAGAAAGATATTTTATTAATGAGTATAAAGTGAATTGTTTTCGAGGTAATTAACTGCATAGACTAAGCAGATGAAGCAACTTGATACCTACCATGGAGAAAATCAGTTGACCAAAGTACAAGGCAGGGGCTATTTTAACGGGCCTCCTGGCAAGTTTGTGCAGTGAGATTAAAAATCTGTGCAATTTATGAGTATTAAAATAGGGTGGGTGAGTGCATCTTGACCCTAGACAGAACAAGTTTGTTTTGGTTAGTGGAGCAAGGTCACCCGATGTCATCCAGGGGTCATCTGAACTCAAATTAGTAAAAACTGTTGTATATATGGTCGAATCCAACAAAAAGTGTCCACGGGCCAAAAATAAAAGTCCGAAATAAAAATGTCTCCACAATTTTTTCCTTTTGCCCATTGATTGATGACATATTGGCCTTATAGGAACCAAAGGTGCCATTACTAATCTTGAAAAATAAATCCAGGACGTGTGATAGTAAATGTGATGTCAAAACCCAATGTTACCTACGAATACCAGGATGCTTTCACTATCGCAATACTAATCAAGCTAAAACAAATGAAATATTCCCATTAACGCTTTTTTCGTGTAATGTAGACCACAGGGTGTCAGGAAAATGCTAGCTCAACCAGAAAATATTTGTTTTTATTTTTATAACGCGATCATTATGATCTTAGTCAATTTATGCTAGTTTATTTTTGAAAATGAAGTTTAGGTAATTTCTGTATTTTATTTATCAAATGAGTATGAATCAAATTACACATTGTATAAGAACGAGTAGGATATATGTTTTCAAGAATATTAGGAATTATACGCATACACCTAACGCTTTATACAATGAAAAGGTGAAGAAACCGGTATTAAGTAGGTAACATGAGCGATTTAACAATATCTATATTGAGTTTAGAGGTTAAAATTTTGCTATTATGGTAATGAATTAATAAAATGGTAGTTTTTAGATGTCTTTCAGATGGTACGTCCAAATGAATAAATGCTATTACCTTAGATCCAAAAAATTGATGCTTTTAGCAAGATTTTGACCACTTCATTTTGATATACAAGTAGTTAATCAGCCATTTTACATAATAAATAATTGTTGAATGAATCCGTATATGGGTAATAATAGTGTCCTGGGGTACCGCTTAAAGTTTTTGACAATTAATTTCCATTGGTAGGGACACTTCATTACACATGTCATGTATTATGTTGTATTCGTAAGTAACATTTCGGTATTTGTAGGTAAGAATTAGACTTTTGGTTGATATACATAATCAAAACTTCATTTTATAAAGCACTTTGAATGTATTATTTTCTTTATGTGCGTTTATTGATACTTTAGACCCTATTATGTATTAATAATGTCGGTTCACAGCGGTTGAAAGAGGATTGAAGTAAGAAACAAAGGCACTAAAGTGACTTTAATTTGCTTAATTGCACACAAATTGCTTAAAACCGTTATTGCAGACTTGTGAAGTCCATCTTGGAGTCAGTTACGTCTTGTGGCCTTTCGTTTGAGGGCAACTACAATTAGCTTTATACCAGGGTCCATCACTGTGTTGTCTAGATCATGAGACAATGAGAACAGTCGTTTTTTCCATGGTATTCGTAGGTAACCTTAGCGAAAACGTCAAAAGTTACCTTCGAATAAATCAATTTGGACACAAATTACTCAGAAACCAGGCGGTCGGTAAACATTTAAAATGAAGCACACATGACAGTTGACAAATCCAAGTATTTATCCCCTTCTAATCTTCTTGAATCTGATTTTTCTTTCAAATGAGCAGACCGTCGTCTATTTCAGTACATATTTTTCAACAATTAAGCCGTATTCAGTTTTGTATGGTGGGCATGTATGTGAATTCGCAACTTTCATTGACATATGATTTGATAGCAAACATACAGGCCTTCGTTATGTACCAATATGGGCATTGGCGTGAATGGCGGTGTTTCACAATACTGTCTTGATGTCAAATTGTATTCGTAGGTAACATTCGGTTACCGAAATTTACCTACGAATACTACCTTTTATTGTTGACATCTCAGAAATATTTAACGCAGGCTATTGAAACTTGGTAGAAATAAAGAGTGTATTACCCTGAACCTATTGCTTAACTATTGTTTACTATTCTCTCAGTTTGTGAAAATGACACAGCTTTTAACATGTATTCGGAGGTAATGCATATTTTTTACCAAACCTACCTTTGTGCCATTTAGAATTTCTGGCAGCTAAACAAAATAATAAAGATGTCCGAATGCAATGCATTTCAGTATTGGACATATCAAAGCTTGTATAAATTGCGCATTTATTAGTGATTTCCATTTTTTAAAGATATATCTACTGCTATGAAAAATTGTATTCGTAGGTAATGTAAAAAAATACCACTCGAAAAATTATCACAAAAATTCATAATTATGTACAAATATGTGAAAAATTGAACAGGCAATCTTTGAATACACACCTTTCAGGAAATCAATTTAGATTCAATCCAATGACTTCTTTTCATAACTGATTTAGATGTTTTTAAAAATACTTTAAGAAATATTTTGAAAAATTGGGTAAAAATAGCATGTTTTGGGGTCTCTGTGTCTACGTTTTTTCACAGAAGGGGTCTTATTATATATGGCGCGAAGCGTATGATCAAGGCGAATAAACACAATACAAAAACGAATGCCAATTGATTAACACTTTTAAGTTATGGCTCTGAACATGCCGTGTACACTTTTGGTTGGATTCGACCATATATGGGCATGAAACTTGGTGGGTACAGTTAACATTTTGAGCCAAATTTTTCGAAGGCCATTTCGTGGTCATCCGGGATCACCCAGGGGTCATATGAGGTCAAATTACTAAAATATGTCGTATGGGCGTGAAACTTGGTGGGTACAATCAACATTTAGAGTCAAATTTTTGGAAGGTTATTTTGGGGTGATCCGAGGTCACCCAGGAGTCAGATATCTGAGGTCAAATGGGTATGAAACTTGGTGGGTACAGTCAACATTTGGAGTCAAATTTTTCGAAGGTCATTACGGGGGTCACCCAGAGGTCAGCTGAGGTCAAATTAGTAAAACCTGTCATATGAGCATGAACTTGGTGGGTACAGTCAACATTTTAGAGCAAAAGTTTTGGGAGGTCATTTCAGAGTCAAATTACAGTAAAACCTCATTATAGCGAAATCTGACACAAGAAAACCCCTGTTATTAAGAAGTATTTTTCCAGAACCAAGATACAAAGTTCTTTTTGTTATTTGTTGTTTTTACAACCCTGATATAACGAACTTTGGCTATAAAGAACTAATTTCTCTGTCCCTGACAACTTTCTTGTAATGAGTTTCCACTGTACTAAAAACTGTTGTATGGGCATGGAACTTGGTGGGTACAGTCAACATTTTGAGCTAAATTTCGAAGGTCATTTGGGGGTCATGCAGTGGTCAGCTGAGGTCAAATTAGTAAAACCTGTCATATGGGTATGAAACTTGGTGGGTACAGTCAACATTTTAGAGCAAAATTTTTGGAAGGTCATTTCGGAGTCACCAGGGGTCATCCGAGGCCAAATTAGTAAAAACTGTCGGATGGGCATGAAACTTGGTGCGTATACAGTCACCATTTAGAGCCAAATTTTTGGAAGATCATTTAGGGTTCATCTGAGGTTAAATTAGAAAAATTTTGGATGGGTATGAAACTTGGTGGGTAGTGGTACATGTACAGTTACCATCAGCCAGCAAACCTTGACCTTTGACCTTTTTGCTTATAACTTTTAAGAACCGTACATCACAGATAGATCAAACTGTACTTTTTCTGGATCCTTCTGACCAGGGGAACACGTTGGCATGGTTTATTACTCAATTTGAACAACTTTGAATTTTTTCCCTGTATAAAGTTTGATGACCTCTATGATGGCCATATTGGACAAAATATATTTGGCCCTCACCCTAGAGCCAAATTTTACATTTTTAACGAAACTTTAACAAAAGAGTCTGTAAAGGTGTGTAAAGGTCTAAATCGTTTGTGTCTCTATATGAGGGAAGGGTTGTTTGTTGGGGTGGGTGTGATTGTGTGTAGGCCTAACCTTCGTTCGTGCATGTGTATGGGGCTGGTATTGGAAGGTCATAATTGGCATACGTATATAGCTTTTATTTATGGCCGTGTGTCCTGAACTCGCCACCCTTAGCGTTACATGACAAATATTATGAATTTTTACACCAACCGGGTTTCTAATTAGATAATCTCGACAATCATCAACCCTAAACTAGCAAAAGTATACATTTTTGGCAAGCTTTAAAGGCATAAGCAATTCAAATATATACATTTCAACTCATTATACAGGGTGACCTGCAAGTTATACAGATGCAGATTACGCACTAAAAATACCAATCCCATAGAGTTTATGTGTACCACATCCTCCACCACCACACCCCCCCCCCACCACCACCACCCTGAGCTACCCTGCCCATTCTGAATTCTATGAAGCACAGTGTCAGTATTTAAAAAGTTTAAGTATTTCTTTTTACAGGGTTGAAAGAGCATCTTATTTAGCAATAAAATGAGACCACAAGCATGACAATACCTTCTTGCTTGACAGAGATATCATCATTTGTTTTGAGTCGACTTTGGCAAAATGTAACAACGACAACTTTTTTTAGTGGAAAGCTAAAAAAAAAAAAAAAAAAAAAAAAAAAAAAAAAAGGTTTGTCTCAAAGCTGACGAGAAATTTAAAAACAAATGCGAAATGCGATTTTTTTTTTTTTTTTTTTTTTTAACGCCCGAAAATACGAAAATAAAAAAAAATAATTAAAAAAAAATATTGCCTACCTGGCCCTCTGTTGATCAGATTAGGTCAGTTTAGATTGTCATGTAATTTGTGAACAACTCACTGAACTCCCGGCCCAGCGTGAGTCGAAGAAAAAGTGACAAAAATTTGACCATGAATTATGTTTTATAGTCAAAATATTCCACTAATTCAATTAATATAATGATATTTGGCCTAAACTTGAACTCATTTGAAATGAGATGTCAGTTTTTATTGAGTTTTTACACTCATCCATGTGCTTGCAATGCTGCTGAATTCTGCACTTTGGCGAAGTCGGAACTGCATTTTATTGAATTCGGCGAACTTTTATGGCATAAAGCAACATTTTTATAGTAAGTGCACTGCTTGGAAACTTTCTTAAAAAGCGAGATAGTTGGTTTAGAATCACGGCGAGAAAATTTTGAGAAAAAGTCTGATTTTCGCCGATTTTTCTGGAAAAACTAAAAAAAAAAAAATTTTGAAATAAAAAAAATTTCCGCATTTGTTTTTTGTCAAATCGTGGGATTTTACAAACGCGCGCGTCAGCTTTGAGACGAACCTTTTTTTTTTGGCCTTATAAGAAACAATTTTGGGGGTTTTGGCAGGAAAAGTTGTTTATGTTAAATTTTGTTTTCTCTTCTGGCCTCTGTGCACATGAAAATGGCTCCTGCAATGAGGAGGCTTTTAGCAATTTTCTTCAGTAGAATACAGCTTTCTGTGAAGGGGTCAATGCCGTGACCTTTCCGGCAAAGCAGCCAATCAGCAACTTTTATTGCGCGCAAGAATGTTTTATTGGAATATGTTTTCTGTTATCGAGTGGTCATAAAATGCTCTGAGATTATGTAAACATGGTATTAAATGAGTACATCAACCGAGGACTAGTACTTCGTTAGAGATTTCGTTAAGCCTACGTCATTGCTAATTTTGCCAGAGCTTGTTTTATTTTTCATTTATGATTGACAGCAGTGGCGGACTTATACTTTGTTTTGTGAGCGGTACAAAAATGTGATTTCCAATATAAATTAATAAATTAAAGAATTTGGACCGTCTCTTCCTGACCTCTATGTACATGTAGGACTCTCTGGTCTCTTCTCATTACACAATCGTAGTAAGACTTGGCCGGCGACGACGCTTGCAAATTGCCTGTCTTCAACTGCGGTATAGGCCCGGAGGGGTCACTCAGCTATATTGGTGTACACATGCGTGTACAACGGTTTTAAAAACACCTAAACAGGTTCTACCCTGTTTTTCAAAATCACCCCTTTAAGGTTACACGAAGAAACGTATAAAAAACGTATAAAGTTGTTCTCTAAACCCGCGTTTTCTCAGCAATCAAATATTGCAGTGAGTCGAATGTTGGTGCATGGATGTATCTTTACATTATTTTTGTGTGTTTATACAAAATTTTAGAATCCGTTTGAAAATCCTTCGTTTAAATCATTTTTACGCACCATGTTCACAAGATCAAAAACGTGTTCCATGCAGTTTTTTCAAATGTTCGCTCCGTATAAAACTACGCCTGGTGATTGTTTTCTCCTTTTTTTGTATTGTACTACAAATCGACCAAATAAATAATGTTGCCATGGGGAAGAACCAAATACAGTACCGATTAAATTTTATTCGCCCGTTTTTGGGAACAATTTTCGAGAATCTTGTACCACAAAACACTGTTATGTTACATTATCGATATCTTAATTTTGATTTTTAACCGCCTACATTATTTCTCAAATGTCTGTCGCTTACTTTACCATTTGAATTTCACTTCAAATTTAAGCTACTTTTGCAAAAAAACAAGGTTTTTCGCCATCGGTACCTCCGACATTTACAGCGGTAATGAGCTTGTTTATCATAAGAGCTTGTTATGTACTATTCCATAATAGTCAGTTTGAGATCAACTGAATCAATTTCATATGTCCCTCAGTAGCTCAATCGGTTAGCGCGCCGGACGTACATCCGACTATATAATACTTTGAGCTTGAAATTTTTGGTACGTGTTCGAGTCCCTATGTGGTCCATTCCATTTACTTTATTTTATTTTTCTCTCACTTTTTTCTTGTTCGTTTCTTTCTGACTGCAGCGATTGATTGTTTTTGCCTGTTTTTTTTTCATGATGTAATTCAGGAATTTTTAGGCTATATATTAGTCTAATAGGTGCGGCCTATGAATATATTTTTACAACTTAGATTAACAAAATATTGGTTGTTGGTTTTGTTATTGTTGTTGTAGTTATTGTTGTAGGCCTATATATTGCATAATCAGGGTATAAATAGGCCTATTATAGCCTATAGAAGCATTGATTTATTTCACGACAGATATCATCCAGGATCATTTTAAAAATTGAAAATTTAGAAAATCCAAAGCAAAATTGCAAAAACGGCTGCCCACAATCCCCCCCCCCCCCATCAGCCCATATGGTCCTATCATGGTCGCCCCCTCCCTATCCCTGCAACATATAGGACGACTCAGGGCCACGGTTTGTCCGTGGCCCTAGTTCAGATTGATACACTATTGTACGTGTGAGTTCATTCTTTTCTGCATGGCTGTTTCCATTATTAACTTACGCCCCTCTGGAATCAAGCCTTGAAAATCAATATTGTATTTAACCTTAACAGGTTTTTAGCGCGCTTTCCCCCCAAAAAGTACCCTCTAAACAGGTTCTGGTAAAAATTGGACCCCTTAGCAGGTTTTTTATTAATATCAACAATACACTTTAATGGAGAGGGTCACAATGGCTAAAAAAAAGGAATTACAATGTACACATTCTTTTAAAATTCATCAGGTAAGAATTCATTTCAAATAGAAAGCAATATATCAAACTATGAACTTCCAAATGGCTTTCATACACAGCAATCATCAATCCTTTTGAAATAAATCATACCCTGGAATTTGTATCATGAATAGATAAAAAAAAGTTAGTAGTACTAGTAGTACAATAACTTCGTCGACCGAGCTAGTAAAAACGATCGAGATCGAGCATGTGGTGGAGGCAATGGGTGGAAAATTCATCTGTTTCATGCAGAAATGAACGCTATAGCTAGTATGGGGGACGGTCATCAATACACTGTATTGGCATACATGGAGGGCCGGGATGGGGCGCTGTATTATCATAACGATTGGTACGATGCTAATTCTTAATTGGGAAAATTTGTGAGGGGATTGACAAGTGTTCAAATCTGGTGCTACTTACTTCCTAGAATAAATTCCGGAATTCCTAGAATAAATTCCTTAACACGGAACACACATTACACGTTCCTCAAAAAAAAAAAAAAGACCCCATTTTACGTGTTTTTTCTTTCACGCATGTGTACACCAATGTAGCTGAGTGGCCCCCGGGGGTATAGGCCGCTGAATCCTTCTAGGCCCAGAATTGCGGCGCCTTTTATTACCCACAATCCTTTACGTTGCCTTATTCAGCACAACCCGATGACCGTGCGTAGATGTTGAAGGACTGGGGGATTTAGTCGGGGATTTAGTCTATATAGTCTGTATTTAGTTTATACAGAGTGTTTTATCTCATAGAGTACCGAAGTGATGACGTCACAAAAATCTTTTTTTGCATTTCAGCATTTTCAATTTCATGACCATATTTCAGTAGAACATGATGAAAAACATCCACAGTCCAAATTTGGTGGGAATCGGATCATGAGGGCCCGAGATATGGCCGCATGAATACCTATTTAGCCCCATTGAAATCAGTGTTAATTGGCCTGGTTCCAAACAGTTATGAAGCGAGGTGAAGTTGGCTCGAGATTAGAGATTAGACATTCGCAATTGAATAATTCTATGCGTTGAATATAAAGTTTTTGAAATTCCTTATTTTTATGAATTTTGACCTAAAACAATTTTTTATGTATACTTCAAGTCATCTACAGTTTTTTGACACTATTTTTGGACATCGGAAAATTTTTGCCAAAATATTAAAAATTTTGCATTTTCGTTATTTGACCAAATTTCGACTTAAAAACAACTGTTATGTATAGTTTAAGTCTTCTTAAGTCTTTTGACACCATTTTTACACATCCGAAATATTTGGCCAAAAATGTCAAAATTTTGTATCTTCGTTATTTGACCAAATTTCGACCTATAAACAACTGTTATGTACAGTTTAAGTCTTCTTAAGTCTTTTGACACCATTTTTGGACATCCCAAATATTTGGCCAAAAATGGCAAAATTTTGTATCTTCGTTATTTGACCAAATTTCGACCTATAAACAACTGTTATGTATAGTATAAGTCTTCTTATGTCTTTTGACACCATTTTTGGACATCCGAAATATTTGGCCAAAAATGTCAAAATTTTGTATCTTCTTTATTTGACCAAATGTCGACCTATAAACAACTGTTATGGATAGTATAAGTCTTCTTATGTTTTTGACACCATTTTTGGACATCCGAAATATTTGGCCAAAAATGTCAAAATTTTGTATCTTCGTTATTTGACCAAATTTCGACCTATAAACAACTGTTATGTACAGTATAAGTCTTCTTAAGTCTTTTGACACCATTTTTGGACATCCGAAAATTTTTGCCAAAATATTCAAAATTTTGCATTTTCGTTATTTGACCAAATTTCGACTTAAAAACAACTGTTATGTATAGTTTAAGTCTTCTTAAGTCTTTTGACACCATTTTGGACATCCGAAATATTTGGCCAAAAATGTCAAAATTTTGTATCTTCGTTATTTGACCAAATTTCGACCTATAAACAACTGTTATGTATAGGATAAGTCTTCTTAAGTCTTTTGACACCATTTTTGGACATCCGAAAATTTTTGCCAAAATATTCAAAATTTTGCATTTTCGTTATTTGACCAAATTTCGACTTAAAAACAACTGTTATATATAGTTTAAGTCTTCTTAAGTCTTTTGACACCATTTTTGGACATCCGAAAATTTTTGCCAAAATATTCAAAATTTTGCATTTTCGTTATTTGACCAAATTTCGACTTAAAAACAACTGTTATGTATAGTTTAAGTCTTCTTAAGTCTTTTGACACCATTTTGGACATCCCAAATATTTGGCCAAAAATGTCAAAATTTTGTATCTTCGTTATTTGACCAAATTTCGACCTATAAACAACTGTTATGTATAGTATAAGTCTTCTTATGTCTTTTGACACCATTTTGGACATCCGAAATATTTGGCCAAAAATGTCAAAATTTTGTATCTTCGTTATTTGACCAAATTTCGACCTATAAACAACTGTTATGTACAGTATAAGTCTTCTTAAGTCTTTTGACACCATTTTTGGACATCCGAAAATTTTTGCCAAAATATTCAAAATTTTGCATTTTCGTTATTTGACCAAATTTCGACTTAAAAACAACTGTTATATATAGTTTAAGTCTTCTTAAGTCTTCTTAATGACTCCAGTACCCTTGATCGATGCAGAAAAACGATTAAAAGTGTAATATTCAACGTAATAACGAATGTCTAATCTCTAATCTCTAATCTCGAGCCAACTTCACCGTGCCAGTTATGAACCAGGCCAATTTACACTGATTTGAATGCCCGTTTGAATGGGGCTATATATTAGGTATTCATGCGGCCATATCTCGGGCCCTCATGATCCGATTCCCACCAAATTTGGACTGTGGATGTTTTTCATCATGTTCTACTGAAATATGGTCATGAAAATGCTGAAATGCAAAAAAGAAAATTTCATGACGTCACACTTCGGTACTCTATAGTGTAAAATCTCTGACAATCCCGTGTCGCTTTATAAACCGGGTATAAACTATTGCACGTACACAACAAGTTAAAGCTTACCTCATAAAGTTTATGACAAACTCAGCTGAAATACGAGTAAAATGTCAAGGCGGTTAAGGAAGCAAATTCTTCCACTGTTCTCGCTGGAATGAAGAGGGATTCTACAAATATACTTGGCAAATTTAACACGACGACACAGCCTCCTACATAGCGCAAGCAACAAATTATCAGCATGAGTAGGATCAAGGGGGTGACACTAAATTCACGGTTGTTCTATTAGCAACGCAAAATCTATGAAAAATTCAGCTGGTTTACTAGCTAGAAAGCAAGGGGTGACACTAAATTCACGGTTGTTCTATTAGCAACGCAAAACCTATGAAAAATTCCGCTGGTTTACTAGCTAGAAAGTGAGGCCAGTTATCGATCCGTTATGAATAATTCATGTTCGACCCCTTGGATCATGTTAATTGATATTGGCAAATAACAACGTTGTTAGTTTTGTGAACTTTGCCTGTTCAATGAGAGTATAGCGCGCCCTCAATACATCTGGGCGCAAACCAGGCGAAAACGATCCAGTTTAATGAAATGGCGGACGGATATTCCCATCAGGCACCAGTGATATGTTTGTTTCAAAGAAAGTCTACTAATTTGATATGAAATGACATTTTGCAATAGCAAAGTCAAAATTAGGACTTGAGGTCAATAACATGAAGGAAATACGTGACAGAGGCAAGGTGTGAAACACAAGTAGTATTTGAAGTTAAAATAACCTTTGCTACCCGACCTGACCTTCCATAGCTTTCCATCATGGCGCCTTATTCGTCTTTATGTATTTCTATATGCTCTCAAGTAAAATAAAATACCAATATGCACTAAGCAGACAGAATGTTACTTGGCTCCCAGCATGAATTATTGATTTTATACGGAGGTAAAGAAATACACAGTTGCCTGCAAGCCGTGCACCATACTCCAAATACTTCGGTAAATCTGAATAATGGTCACATGTAGACATATCATGTGTTCGGAAATCACGTGGCAACATTTTAAGATTTCAGACTTGTTTACTAGTTAAATTGTCATTTGTACTGTTGATTATTTATCTTTGTTAATTAATATATCTTTTAAATGCTGATAAATCGTGGTTGGCTGCCCATATTATATGTTAAATTCAATGTTTTATGAATATAATTCTACCACGCAGAGGGGGTCACACAGCATAATTTCACACTACACGATTTAGCTAGATTTGGAGCTCTGCACTTCAAATTCACGTCAATTTCAAAGTTTATACACTTAATATATTTAATATAATACTTATTTTTTTGTTATAACAAACTGGAACACGAAATGTACTAGCTTATTACCTATAGGCCTACAGAAAGGGGATTTATACACATTCACTCAGCAATTTGACATGCCTGGCGCATCAAGACATTCTCTGTCTGGATAACATGACTGTCGCCCTCAATACGTCTGGGCGCAAATTTAAATAACAATACGCTATTTACATATGAATGCGGCTTCATGCTAATATCTAGTGCCGCTTCCAGGCCTATTCCGTGTAGAAAGTGAGGCCAGTTATCGATCCGTTATAGCTCGTTATGAATAATTCATGTTCGACCCCTTGGATCATGTTAATTGAGTTTGGCAAATAACAACGTTGTTAGTTTTGCGAACTTTGCCTGTTCAATGAGAGTATAGCACGCCCCCAATACATCTGGGCACAAACCAGGCGAAAACGATCCAGTTTAATGAAATGGCGGACGGGTATTCCCATCAGGCACCAGTGATATGTTTTTTCAAAGAAAGTCTACTAATTTGATATGAAATGACATTTTGCAGTAGCAAAGTCAAAATTAGGACTTGCTGTCAATAATATGAAGGAAATATGTGACAGAGGCAAGGTGGGAAATACAAGTAGTATTTAAGTTATAATAACCTTTGATACCCGACCTGACCTTCCATCATGGCGCCATGATTCGTTTTATGTATTTCTATTATGCTCTCAAGTAAAATAAAATACCAATCTGCGCTGAGCAGACAATGTTACTTGGCTCCCAGCATGAATTATTGATTTTATACGGAGGTAAAGAAATGCACAGTGTATGTGCATGATGTGCAAGCATACTCCAAATATTTACGGTAAATCTGAATAGTGGTCACATGGTGACATATCATGTGTTCGGGAAAACACGTGGCAACATTTTAAGATTTCAGGCTTGTTTACTAGTTAATTGCCATTTGTACTCTTTATTATTTATCTTTGTTAATTAACATATATTTTAAATGCTGATAAATCGTGGTTGGCTGCCCATGATATCTGTTAAATTCAATGTTTTATGAATATAATTCTACCACGCAGAGGGGGTCACGCAGCAGAATTTCACATCACCTGACTTAGCTAGATTTCGAAGCTCTGCTCTTCAAATTCATGTAACTTTCAAAGTTTATACATTTAATATATTTAATAAGATACTAATTTTTTGTTATAACCAACTGGTACACGAAATATACTAGCTTATCACCTATACAGAAAGGTGATTATCAGCCTTCACTCAGCAAATTCACATGCCCGGCATATGCAGCCATTCTCCGTCTGGATAACATGACTGTCGCCCTCAATACGTCTGGGCGCAAATTTAAATAACAATACGCTATTTACATATCAATGTGGCCTCATGCTAATTTCTAGCGCCGCTTCCAGGCCTATTCCGTGGTAGGATCTCTGGTATGAGTTAATACAAGCTGTCTGTTAAAAACTAAAATGTACGGGTGCACACCACTTAATATCTCAAATAATTACACGCAAATCCATCCAGTTTATTCTAAACACTGAAATATAATATCAGTAATATATTAATAACTGGGAAGGTTTCTGTCCATTTTGAGCCGAAATAACAAGAATCCATTCTGGCTATTTTGGTCTATTAAAGTTATAAATGTGGGAGACTTGGCTACGATCTTGTGTCAAAATTGCTTGTTTGGCCTATCAAAGGTGGAATAATAATGAGGATATTTCTGGAAATTAGGAAATGCTCTTACAATGCTTTAAATAGATTAACGGCTTGTGCCCCCCCAGCAGATCCGGTGCCCGCCCGCCCCCCCCCAATCATGGTCGGTGCCCCCCCATGTAATTACCCACGCTGCACCATTAATATGCTCATAATCAATGCATAAATGTTCAGGGCGGGGTATTTTCATTTTGCATATTGACACTTTTTCAAAGTGTTTATGTATTGTCTAGTAGCCACCCTCTAGGCTTAATTTGCATAATTAATTAGCTTATTTGCAGAAATGCTGCTGTAGTATTTATGCAAATATAATAATTACAGTGGTGTAGCGACGGGACCAATTCAGCAACGATTCAGTTGCACCCCTAAGTCAAATTTTTCACGTGTGAAGAGCGCGCATTTGAGCACAAAGCTTACATCAAATTAAGACCAATAGCTACCAATATTCAACTTCATTGTAACCAAAATTAATGTGTAATAGGCCCCGAATATACCCGATTTTTGTGCGCTCCGCGCTTAGTACTTTTTCACGAATTAGGGAGGGCGCCGTTTATGTATCCTTAGCCCTGATGTTTAATTAAGGTTGGTCTGAATCCTGGAATTATGGAAACTTTCGGGACTCATATATTTTTATCTAGTTTTTAAAAATTAATAATAAAAAAATTTGGCCCAAGAATTTTTTTGTTACGATGCACGAAAAAGAAGTGGGCCAAAAACCGTTATTTTGGGGATTTGGGGCCAAAAATGGCATTTAGGGCCAAATTTGACCTCACAGATGAACTTATCAAGTCTTTGCCATTCTAAAAATTTACTTTAGACCAACAATTTAGTAGTTATGAGGCCCGAAAGTTTCCATAATTCCAGGGTTCAGACCTTCATGTTTGTCTCCAGCCGACTTTATTCTGATTGGATCAGATCGTGTCATTATTTGAGATATACTTTGGTGGGGTGCGTCCATAGTAAATATCTATCAGACAGCTCGCAACCCATCAATGAATAAAGTTTATCATTTAATAGTTATCTACATGAATCTATAGTTAATCATAGACTCTGAAGACAGTCTATGAGTTAATACAGTACACCTACATGAATTTACTCAGGGTCTGAATTTACTCGTCAGTCGTCAATCGTCATTAACAGTACCTCGTGACTGTATGGTCTATACTTTAATGTACCTCTAGTTGTAGGCCTATACTTGTGGGGTGCATGCTGCATAACTCCCCGGCACAACTCCATTGGGTTCAAAATCGAAGGTGTCACTGAACAGCAGTATACCGGCATGACCGGTATCAAGGGGGTGACACTAAATTCACGGTTGTTCTATTCCCAACGCAAACCTATGACAAACCCCGCTGGTTTGCTCGTTAGAAAATGAGGCCAGTTATCGATCGGTTATGAATAATTAATTTCGATCCCTTGATCATGTTTAATTAGGGTTGGCAAATAACGACGCCGTTAGTTTTGCGAACTCTGCCTGTTCAATGCGAGTAGCAAGCTTGAAAGAGCGCCAGCTAGCAGAGCAGGGAGCAATCCGGTGATGGCGCACTAATATTTCCCATCAGGCACCAGTGATTTGTTTTTTCCAGAAAGTCTACTAGTTTGAGTCGGGAATGACTTTTTACAAAAGTAATGTTGAAATAAGGACTTGCTGTCAATAATGCGATGAAAACGCGTGTCAGATGCAAGGTATGAAATACAAGTAGTATTTCAAGTCAATAAAACCTTTGACATGACATCTGACCTTTCAACATGGCGATATATTAGCTTGTACGGGGGTATCGTATGTGTGTTTGTATTCCTTTCCTATTCTCATTAAAAAAATTATCAATCTGCAATAATCAGACATATTGGTGCTTGCGGCTATGGGCGTGAAGTAATGTTTTTACAAGTATGTAAAGAAATTTACATCATATTGCCATTTTAGTTATGTATATCAGCACCAATGGACCAAAAATCTGATTGGTCACAGTCTGCTTTAGGGCATAGGTGAGCAGATAGGTCGTATCGCCTTCAGCTACATTTGTACAGACCACAGAAAAAAAGAGGATCTACTAACTGTGTCATTGCACACCTTGATGTACGCCAACTATCTACTGGTCAGTTCAGACTGTTGACAAATCTATCTGTGATTGATTCTATTCCGATCGGGAGAAACGCGTGTGATCATGATCATGGGAAATAAAAACAAAATTTTAAAAGGAAGCAAGTATAGGCTAGGGGCCTACCCACAAACAAATCTCGGCCTAAATACCCGAGTCTAAATATCAGAATCACCGATTCATTGTGTAATATAAAACATATGCCTACCCAAGGCCCGGGCCCAAGGCTCATTCTCATGAACATGAGCTAACACTAACAGGGATGTAAGTTTGTAGGTTTAATCCTATGATTATTGTGCCAGTGATGGCGCGGCGTTGTTCAGTGGCGGATCATAAATGAAGAGTACTTTATCCCTTATTCATAGGTCTATCATCAAACGCGTGCTGTGGAAATTACGTAACCCATGTCCTTGAACTTTTGAAGATCTATAGCTGCTTTAACATGATTGAATGACATCGTGATGCTCGATTATATATCTTTAGGAATTAACATTTCTTTTAAATGCAGGCCAATTGTGATTGCTTCAAATTTATCGGATATAATTCAATATTATTGGAATTGAATTCTACATGCAGCCAGGGACGGGCACGTTGCATACATCGCCTAGCTTAAGTCGCCAGAGCTCTGCATTTCAGACAATAACAAGGCTACTATGTCTTAATGTCATACACTTCAATACATTGAATATTACATTCTGTTTTGTATAACCAAGGTGCACGAAATATACTAGCTTATACATAACACAGAAAGGTGATATTACGCATCAATTTAACATGCCTGCACACTTCCATTTAGTTCGGACAGGCTCCGCCTGCATGCTATGAATAGCGCCGACTATAAGACCAGGGAGCAAATTTGAATAACAATACGTTATTTACATAACAGTGCGGCTCATGCAAATGAGCTATTGCCGTTTCCAGGATATTGTTCCATGCCGGTATCCGCGCGCGGCAGTGTTAGCACAGAGAACCTATTCTTGAGAGGGCACTCTATTCACGTGGTTTCTTTTCCAACGCTAAAAGATCACGAATTTTGGTGGTTTGCAAATGAAAAGTGTCCGCACTATCGATCGATTACGTAACTGTTATGAATAATTTATTAGGTTTTTCAATGCAATCGCCTCGACCCATTAATACATATTATCTGTATTATCAAAGTACTTGGAATAGCAATCTTGTGAATTCACTGAACTACGCCCTAATAGGCCTACTGATGGAGTTTTAATGGCGTTAATCCTCTCCATACACAGATGAACAAATACAATAGGAGAAGGTCAACACATATGACCTCCTACATGACATGTTATATGAGATGTACAACCAGGTACAACAACCTGAATATCATAAAGATCAGTGTTCGTTTGTGCATATGAACTGCATATTTATTTACAATACTAGTATTACTCGTTATATATTATGACTATTATGACAACACGGTATATACATTGTATATAAAACGACTAATAGATCCTACTATCATGGCGTCAGGTCAATGTTCATCATATCCCGTATGTTTCTTAAAATTCATTCATATTTGAGACAAATTGCTGTGCCCATTTTATAGGTGCACAGGTAGATCCGTGTTTTTTTTAAATTTTCATTTTCTTTTAATGAAAGAATTTTAAGCACGGGGGCCACAAGGGTGATACTAATTTTGATGCTAGGCCTATATTTTCAAAACGAATACGTGTTCTCGATTGGCTCTATAGCGCTTTCACGGTATTTCTAGTGCAATGCAGCGTCGGACTCTAGCTGAGAGCGTAGCCTAAGTCCAAACGGACTCCAAGAAGGGCTCTCCATACACAAATGAACAAACACAAAGGAGAGTAGTCTCCTCCGTGACCAGCTTGATTTCGATGGAGCGAAACCAAATTGGCTGCAGAGGAGACGGGTCATTTTGCTATGCAAATGAGCTGAGTAGCATAGCCCTGGTGTTAGTTTATAGCATTGGTTAGTTCATGTGCATATGTGTACGTGTCAATGCCTCACTGGTTCTGGTTCTAGTTGAGTCGGCATTGCATTGTCATTTGTACATTTAGCGGTTTATAGGTTTACTATACGCAGGGTCGACTTACTAATTCCGAATGTTTGGAGATTTTCAGTCTGATCGAGCAACTTCGGACCCCTGGGCTTCGGACTAAAAAAAACCTGAACAGGTAAGGCTAGCTTTATAAATCAGGAAGTGGGGGGGGGGGGCACTCGAATATATTGGTATGTGGCATGTGCCTGTCAATAAACCCCCTTTTTTGAGGCAAATCTTCCACCCGATGACCCCTCTTTTTTTGTACAACTATTTTTTAAGGCCTACATTTTTGTACATTTGTGACTACAATTGGCAAATTAGGGCTTACTGTCCAGAAAGTTCATTTCTCACGGTCTATGACATCCAATTCTAAGCGTTTCAACACATTACCCCCATTTTCTTGGAACCGCCACTGAATGACCCTCTTTAGTGACAAATGTCGCCACCGATAGAACCTATACTGTCGTACTCCGGTAGGTATACAGGTAGGCCTACGTCACTTTCATATCACATTTTGACATGTGTGCCCAGATTTAGGGATTTTTGTACCTAAAAAACGGCTCAGTGATTTTAATCGCGAGTACCACCAGGGCTTTATGCTTAATTAACCTTTGGAAGTCACATGCATGCTTTTCAGACCTAGTACCGTACCAGAAAGGTGAACATGCCAAGGTGGATGGATTCACCCTGACTATTTTGCACATGCATACGGTCGAATCCAACCAAAAGTGTCCACGGGCCAAAAATAAAAGTCCGAAATAAAAATGTCTCCACAATTTTTTCCTTTTGCCCATTGATTGATGACATATTGGCCTTATAGGAACCAAAAGTGCCATTACTAATCTTGAAAAATAAATCCAGGACGTGTGATAGTAAATGTGATATCAAAACCCAATGTTACCTACGAATACCACTAGGATGCTTTCACTATCGCCATACTAATCAACCTAAAAGAAATGGAATATTCCCATTAACGCTTTTTTCGTGTAATGTAGACCACAGGGTGTCAGGAAAATGCTAGCTCAACCAGAAAATATTTGTTTTTATTTTTATAACGCGATCAATATGATCTTAGTCAATTTATGCTAGTTTGTTTTTGAAAATGAAGTTTATGTCAGTTTCTGTATTTTATTTATCAAATGAGTATGAATCAATTTACACATTGTATTAGAACGAGTAGGATATATGTTTTCAAAAATATTAGGAATTATACGCATACACCTAACGCTTTATACAATGAAAAGGTGAAGAAACCCGGGTATTCGTAGGTAACATGAGCGATTTATCAATATCTATATTGAGTTTAGAGGTTTAAATTTTGCTATTATGGTAATGAATTAATAAAATGGTAGTTTTTAGATCTCTTTCAGATGGTATGTCCAAATGAATAAATGCTATTACCTTAGATCAAAAATTTTGATGCTTTTAGCAAGATTTTGACCACTTCATTTTGATATACAAGTAGTTAATCAGCAATTTTACATAATAAATAATTGTTGAATGAATCCGTATATGGGTAATAATAGTGTCCTGGGGTACCGCTTAAAGTTTTTGACAATTAATTTCCATTGGTAGAGACACTTCATTATTACATGTCATGTATTATGCTGTATTCGTAAGTAACATTTCAGTATTTGTAGGTAAGAATTAGACTTTTGGTGGATATCGCAATCAAAACTTCATTTTATAAAGCACTTTGAATGTATTATTTTCTTTATGTGCGTTTATTGATATTTTATACCCTATCATGTATTAATAATGTCGGTTCACAGCGGTTGAAAGAGGATTGAAGTAAGAAACAAAGGCACTGTAAAGTGACTTTAATTTGCTTAATTGCACACAAATCGCTTAAAACCGTTATTGTAGACATGTGAAGTCCATCTTGGAGTCAGTTACGTCTTGTGGCCTTTCGTTTGAGGGCAACTACAATTAGCTTTATACCAGGGTCCATCAATGTGTTGTCTAGATCATGAGACAATGAGAACAGTCGTTTTTTCCATGGTATTCGTAGGTAACCTTAGCGAAAACGTCAAAAGTTACCTTCGAATAAATCAATTTGGACACAAATTACTCAGAAACCAGAAGGTCGGTAAACATTTAAAATGAAGCACACGTGACAGTTGACAAATCCTTGTTATTATCCGTTTCTAATCTCCGTTGATTCGGATTGTTCTTTCGAATGAGCAGAGCGTCGTCGATTTCAGTACATATTTTTCACCAATTAAGCCGTATTCAGTTTTGCATGGTGGGCATGTATGTGAATTCGCAACTTTCATTGACATACGATTTGATAGCAAACATACAGGCCTTTGTTATGTACCAATATGGGCATTGGCATGAATGGCGGTGTTTCACAATACTGTCATGATGTCAAATTGTATTCGTAGGTAACATTCGGTTACCGAAATTTACCTACGAACACTTGCTTTTATTGTTGAAATCTCAGAAATATTTAAACGCAGGCTATTGAAACTTGGTAGAAATAAAGAGTGTATTACCCTGCACCTATTGCTTAACTATTGTTTACTATTCTCTCACTTTGTGGAAATGGCACAGCTTTTAACATGTATTCGGAGGTAATGCATATTTTTTACCAAACTTACCTTTGTGCCATTTAGAATTTCTGGCAGCTAAACACAATAATAAAGATGTCCGAATGCAATGCATTTCAGTATTGGACATATCAAAGCTTGTATCAATTGCGCATTTATTAGTGATTTCCATTTTTTAAAGATATATCTAGTGCTATGAAAAATTGTATTCGTAGGTAATTAAAAAAAATACCACTCAAAAAATTATCACAAAAAAATAATAATTATGTACAAATATGTGAAAAATTGAACAGGCAATCTTTGAATACACACCTTTCAGGAAATCTATTTAGATTCAATCCAATGACTTCTTTTCATAACTGATTTATATGTTTTTAAAAATACTTTAAGAAATATTTTGAAAAAATGGGTAAAAATAGCATGTTTTGGGGTCTCTGTGTCTAAGTTTTTCACAGAAGGGGTCTTATTATATATGGCGCGAAGCGTATGATCAAGGCGAATAAACACAATACAAAAACGAATGCCAATTGATGAATACTTTTAAGTTATGGCCCTGAACATGCCGTGTACACTTTTCGTTGGATTCGACCATACAGGCATAGAATAGACTTGAGTGTCCATCCCCGGGCCCATCCCTAACCAATTGCAGTAGGTGAAGCCACATATCCAAGGTGCTATTTTGCCCGGGTGGCCAGAGTTACTAGGCGTGGCGAAATATTGCGTGCATGTCGGGAAAGAAAGACGTGCTCGTTTGTGTGATATCGCCCGCGTCAAATGCAACATGTTCCGTAGCACTCAAAGCCAAACTGGAGTCAGGGTGACTCTAAAAGCAGAGTCAAATTTACTGAAATAAGATAATTGACAAGTTTCCACAATATTTTATGGCATTTTAATGATAAAATTCAAGAAAAAGGGGGTCATTTGGGTATCCGAACCTAAAAAAGGGGGATCACTGGGTATATTTGAATCAAAGCCTAATCACAGGCTCATACCCGTTTCTTCTAAAGTTGAGTGCCCCCTCCGCTGAAAACGAGTCATAGGAGTAGAACTAGAAAAGATTGAAAATAGGCCTTAGATCCTAGCTGTCCGAGTCATGCACAGTCGAGCCCGTGTACAAGTGCTTGAAATAGGACTTGAGACTGGACTCAAAGTCTGAGTCCCAAGTCCTCCAACACTGGTTGTGGGCCATCGAAACGTGGGTGTTTCCCACCAACGCACTGTGGCCTAGAAATAAGCTGGGGTTTTCTAGAACCTTCTGGGTATAGATTATATAGATTCTCACAAATATTTTTCAGAGTTGATTTTCGTAATTTTGAAAGTCTACACTTTGTTCCTGCTTGACTTGTCTATATTACTCCAGTCAACTGTAACATTCTTCATCATCGGTATCAAGTAGCTTCATCATGATTAATCTATGCAATTTTTTTAAACAATTATCTTTTTTTACTGATATCTTTCTTTCTTATTCTTTTCAGAGTCATGAAGACTAGACACCAATTTAAGCATTTACTGGGCAGGAAATATCAAAATCATCAAGAAGATCTTGAGTTAAATTATGCAAAGTGTTTTCAACCGTACAGATGTATGTACTGCGGACGGTTTTACAGTGATTTCACATATTATGTGAAACATGTGGTAAGACACAGAACGAAATTGCATATGTACTGGTACAGTAAACAGGCCATACTTCATACAGAATTCAAAACATACCAATGTAGATATTGTATTAAGAGTTTCCGACACTCAGGAAACAAGAGTGAACACGAAAGGATTCATAATGAAGAAAACCCTTACCAATGTAAATATTGTGAAAAAGGTTTCTCTTGTCCAAGTGCACGGAATATACATGAAAGGATTCACACCAAAGAGAAACCGTACAAATGTCAATATTGTGAAAGGAGTTTTTCACAGGGCGGTAACAAGACTAAACATGAAAGAGTTCATACCAAACAGAAGCCTTACCAATGTAACTATTGTGAAAAGACTTTTTCGGATCAAAGCAACAAGATTAATCATGAAAGAATTCACAGCAAAGAAAAAACTTTTCAATGTAAATATTGTGAAAAGAGTTTCTCAGGGGCAAGTAGCCGGATTAAACATGAAAGGATTCACACCAAAGAGAAACCTTACCAATGTAAATATTGTGAAAAGAGTTTCTCATGGGCAGGTAGCAAGACTAGACATGAAAGGATACACACCAAAGAGAAACCATACCAATGTAAATATTGTAACAAGAGCTTCTCAGCGGTAGGGGACAAGACTGTACATGAAAGGATTCACACCAACGAAAAACCATACAAATGTAAATATTGTGAAAAGACTTTCTCACAGGCAGGTAACAAGACAGCACATGAAAGGATTCATACCAAAGAGAAACCATACAAATGTAACTATTGTGAAAAGAATTTCTCACGGGTAGATAACAAGACTAGACATGAACAAATTCATGCAGAAGACAATGCGAATATTGTGAAAAGAGTTTCTCACTGTCAGGAAACCAGACTAAACATGAAATGATTCAAAACCAAAGAGAAACTATTTTAACAATGTACTAGTGAACCAATAGGATTTATACTAGAGAGAAGTCTGCCTTGCTTTACCTGTTTGAAGTCCTCAGGCCGGTGTGGATGTGGCTCTTTGGTCAACTACCGGTATGTTATTTTATAAATGAAGAGTGTATGCAAAAATGTACTGGTTCATCTATTTTAAAACTCTACAAAATGAAGTTCACTTTTCCAAACAAAATCATTGAAAGTGTATTGCAAATATGAGTTTTAATACATTGTAATTCACAAGTCATCATCCATGCAAAAGCTAGGCTATATGGGTTAGCATTAGGGTATGAGTAGGTTAGGAATAGAGTTAGGGTTAGGATTTGGATTATGGGTACTGAGGTTTGAATTAGGTTAGGGTAGGTTAGTTTAGGAGTGTTAGGGTTCCCCGAGGTTCCCATGTATCTCACAGTACACGTAACCTGCATGGCGTGCATGGATAAGGCGATATTATAGCCTACCTGTGCAGTGTGGTGGTGGGGGTCGGTGTATAAAGGTGTGAAGTTGACTGGTTTATTACCGGTATATTATGAATTGCTTACAAACAAGTGTATTTATTTCCAATTATTATTTTGTCGGAAAAGACGACAGCAATAAAAGAATTAACCCGTAATCTAGTTACTGCTTTTTTATTCAATACTGAACAGGATGACACATGGATATAGATACGATGACCGTGATCTTTTATACAAGACATACTATAGTCCTGCAACAAGATAACGTAACATGATTGAAATAGTGGGTAGTATACAGTAAGCCAAAGAATTGGTGAATTTGAGTCGTTTTTGGTAAGGGAAATAAGAGGCTGAAATGAGGTATTGTTGTATTTTTTACATTTTCTCGGGAATTAAAGAATGGAGAATGCTGCTTTTTGGAACAGTAATAGAACACAAACTACCAGTTCATTAAACCATGTTTGTTGGGCTGTAAAGGTTTTTGTTTGTTTAAAATGCATGGTCAAATATGTCTTATTTTTGACACATTACTGGTCGATCACGATAGGATTTCAGTTATTATTAGATAGAAAATATTCTAGCCTTTGGGCATATTCGGGCACTCTGAACATGTGTGAGCCCTCACTAGCTTTTGAATCAACAAGCTACTTGAGGGGGGGCGGGGTCCAACCTTCATGTAATTATTTTGTGTAAGCTAACCCTAAGCCCTTTCATAACCCTAATCCTAACCCTAAACTAACCCTAACCAATCAATGACAGTGCCTGTTTCAAGCCTATAAGCCTCCTTGCATGATCGCCTTCCGAATTCAACTAGCTGCTCTGACCGGAGACTAAGTTTCAACCCCAGCCCTATTGGGTAGCCGTGTTAACGTGGTTAATGACCGAAATCCTATCGTATTCGACCAGGAATGGCGGAGGCGATGGGAATGGTAGAAGATAGCTATACCGGTAGCATGATCTTGTCTGCATTTAATCAATAATCAATCACTGATCACTACTTGATAATCAATAATCGATATTCAATAATCGATTATCAATAATCGATTACCAATATCAATCATGATTGGGCCTGCTATTCAAATAGCATTACAAATGATGTGGGGGGTGATTTTCAAATCATGTCTTTTCCTTACGTAGGCCTTTTACTTACGGACTGTCTATGTGTATGGCGGTGTCAATCAATAATCAATAATTGATAATCGATAATCAATAATCGATTGTCAATTATTATTAATCGATTATCAATATCAATCATGATTGGGCCTACTATTCAAATACCATTAAAAATGATGGGGGTGAATTTCAAATCAGGTCTTTTCCTTATGGACTGTCTATTTGTATGGCGGTGTCAATCAATAATTGATAATCGATAATCAATAATCGATTATCGATTACCAATTATCGATTATCAATAATCAATTATCAATCAAGATAATCACAATTTTCAGAACGTTAAAGATTTTTTTTTTAATTTTAAAAGTAAAAATTTGGAACATTTTTAAAAATTTCTAAAATTCCCATTTTCACCTTCACATGCATAAAATGACAATTTTTTGCAAATATTTGTTGAAAATTTTGTTCTGAATTCGAAAATTGGAGCGCTTGTCTTGAGGTCTTTCCAGAGTTCAAAAGGTGTCATTGCCACTTTCAATTATAACAATCTCCATGGCAACAACCACGTGATCCCAGAATTTCAAGGGTACCAGACAAATAGTTTTAGAGATAGCTCAACTTGAAGATTGCATTTAATACAGCAGTGAATGGAGATTTTTTCATAAAATTGCGATTATCTCGAAAAGTGTGTCACCAACAAGCAATGAATTTTTGCTAAATTTATTTTTTGAACACGCAATAGGCGTTTTTTAACTTTAAAAAAAAAAAAAAAAAAAGGAAAGACATTACTGGTCGATCACGATAGGATTTCAGTTATTATTAGATAGAAAATATTCTAGCCTTTGCCTGACGGGCACTCTGAACATGTGTGAGCCCTCACTAGCTTTTGAATCAACAAGCTACTTGAGGGGGGGGGGGCGGTGTCCAACCTTCATGTAATTATTTTGTGTAAGCTAACCCTAAGCCCTTTCATAACCCTAATCCTAACCCTAAACTAACCCTAACCAATCAATGACAGTGCCTGTTTCAAGCCTATAAGCCTCCTTGCATGATCGCCTTCCGAATTCAACTACCTGCTCTGACCGGAGACTAAGTTTCAACCCCAGCCCTATTGGGTAGCCGTGTTAACGTGGTTAATGACCGAAATCCTATCGTATTCGACCAGGAATGAAAAACAAGGCTTTTCTTTCTATACAAATCTTGATATTGCCAAAAATAGCAAACGTGGAAATTTAATTTTTTGGCCAGTTCTGTTGACTAATCTCTAAAAATTAAAACGGGAGTCTCCCTAGAAAATATTTGAATCCGTGATTAAAATATAACTGTTATTCTACCATTGTTACATTTATACAAAAAGTAGTGGTACAGAGAGAGAGGCCATAGTTTTAATAAGAAATTTATTTTTAAAACTTTTCTGTTCATTTCAGGTTGAGATCATCCATAAAAATTCATATAAATATTTAAATTAAAATTTTCATAGCATTTTGTAATATTTTAGGCCCTATTTACATGGAATTTTGCCATTTTCGTGCATTTCCACCATGTTGTATCGGTCATCCTACCTACGCATGCGCAGATTATTGTTTGATTTGCACCAGTTATCATCGCACTGAGTACTAGCTCTCACACGTGACCAGTCATTATGTTTTAGTCTGTTTCATTTTGGAGATAATTAATGTTATTTGTAATAACTGCTTTTTCATTAACGCCATTTTTGTGTGACCCTTAAGGGTATCCGTAGGGAGAACACTTTGTTTTACGGCCAGGTCTGGCCAGGTGCATGTTTGTTCGCAGTCTACAGGTGTAACTAGGTTGTTGTATATTCTATAATTTTCCTGGTGTGTTAACTGTGATTACATCTAGACACCAGTTTATTTTTTATTTGAACGGGACCCTAATTTAATGAGAAAAACGCCGAAAAAGAGAGGCCCGGCAAAAGCCGATTTGCAGACAATTTTGTAGCTACAGACAGCTCGTATTCCATATAACAACTACGGAAACCAATCAGTGCCAGAAGTGTTGATTTATATTTCATCCACTTAGGTTTGGCTTAACCCACTAAAAGGTAAAACTTTAAGGCTGATCATTTTAATTATAAATGTAGTGTGTGTGTAAAAGTATATTTCTCAAAATGGAGGAGAGCGCCTATGACTATTGTCCGTTCTGTCTACATGGTCTATGATAATTATTTTCTTACCGAAATATATTCACTTAACACAGACCACGGTTGCCAAACAAATGAGGGCAAACCGCGGGTCAAATCATTGAAAAGTCGCCCAATATTTTTTTATCAACCGTTGGTTTCTATGAGATAAAAAACTACCAGAAGTCGCGTAAGCCAATGTTGAGAAGTCATGCAATATTTTTCTTAACCATCAATTGGTGTCTATAGGACAGGAAATTGTCGCGAGGAAAATCTTCAAAACTCATCCTATTGACCTAGGCCTATTACATCGCGGGTTTGGCAACCCTGCAATATATACAGTTATATAACATCGCACCGCATTGTGAGGTGAACGAACTGAATGTTGACATTGTATTCAGGATTTAAAACAAGAACTGTCTTTAACCAGACAATGCGGTTGGTATAAAACATAGCGTGTGATATCATGATATCAACTTCAAAATCTAAAAACAAAAGTAAAGAAATAATTTAGGGCGAAATAAATAAACAGCGTACAGCAGGTGCTATCTTGTCAATAATGATAAGAGGAACATGAAAAAAAACCAGCAGAGAGCATGCACCCCAGTAAAGAGTTAAATAAAGCAAGGAAAAATCATAATGTGCAGAAGGCCTACTTTTCGGATGATATTCACAGAAACAAAAATAAAGAACTAAAGATCTAAAACAAAAGTAAAGAAAATGAGGGCGAAATAAATAAACAGCGTACAGCATGTGATGACTTGTCAATAACGATAAGAGGAGCATGTACCTCAATAAAGAGTTTAAATAAAACAAGGAAAATCATAATGTGTAGAGGCCTACTTTTCGGATGATATTCACTGAAACAGAAAAAAAGAAATAAGTTTAAAGAATTATATATTTTAAGATTAGATAATGAACAATCATACATAAAAATTTGACAGGTGTCTGATGATATTTATACACTTCGAGCAAAAAATAAAGAACTACTTAACACGCGACATAAATAAATAGCCATATTTTATGAACGAACTGAATGTTGACATTGCGGACCAGGATTTGAAACAAGAACTGTTTTCAAAAAAGAAAACGCGGTTGGTATAAAAACATAGCGTGTGCTATCATGATATAAACTTCAAAATCTAAAAACACAAGTAAAGAAATAATTTAGGGCGAAATAAATAAACAGCGTACAGCAGGTGCTATCTTGTCAATAATGAGAAGAGGAACATGAAAAAAACCAGCAGAGAGCATGCACCCCAGTAAAGAGTTAAATAAAGCAAGGCAAAATCATAATGTGCAGGAGGCCTACTTTTCGGATGATATTCACAGAAACAAAAATAAACTAGACTTAGCTGTGGTCTAAGACCACGAACACAGCCGTGCTGTGACCCCTTATTGACCTTTGACCCCAAAATATATGAAAGTCCCATAGACATTGGCTAGTGTCAATGTACATTTGCATGTGGCATCACTATGCCATGTTACTTATGGCAGTAGGGGCATTTTGATGGTTTTTCGTCTCAGACCGGAAGTGACCCCTTGATGACCTTTGACCCAAAATAACAAAATACCACATATACACTGGGTAACCACAATTCATATATGAACATACCGTTACTGACCTTTGTTTTTCTTAGCTAATAAAAAAATTTTGAAGGTATTTCGTTTTATACCGGAAGTGATCCCTTAATGACCTTTGACCACAAATCTGTGTACACCCCATATACACTGAGTAACACCAATGCATGTGTGCAAGTGGTATCACTGTCCTACGTAATTTGTGGAAGAAGATGCATTTTATAAGTATTTCGTTTTATACCGGAAGTGACCCCTTAATGACCTTTGACCCCAAATTAAAAAATACCACATATACACTGGGTAACCACAATTTATGTGTGCATATACCGTTACTGTCCTCCGTTTTTCTTAGCTAATAAAAATTTTTGAAGATATTTCGTTTTATACCGGAAGTGACCCCTTAATGACCTTTGACCCCAAATCTGTGTACACCCCATATACACTGGGTAACACCAATGCATGTGTGCAAGTGGTATCACTGGCCTACGTAATTTGTGGAAGAAGATGCATTTTATAAGTATTTTGTTTTATACCGGAAGTGACCCCTTAATGACCTTTGACCCCAAATTAAAAAATACCACATATACACTGGGCAACCACAATTTATGTGTGCATATACCGTTACTGTCCTACGTTTTTCTTAGCATATAAAACTTTTTGAAGATATTTCGTTTTATACCGGAAGTGACCCCTTAATGACCTTTGACCCCAAATTAAAAAATACCACATATACACTGGGTAACCACAATTTATGTGTGCATATACCGTTACTGTCCTCCGTTTTTCTTAGCTAATAAAAATTTTTGAAGATATTTCGTTTTATACCGGAAGTGACCCCTTAATGACCTTTGACCCCAAATCTGTGTACACCCCATATACACTGGGTAACACCAATGCATGTGTGCAAGTGGTATCACTGTCCTACGTAATTTGTGGAAGAAGATGCATTTTATAAGTATTTTGTTTTATACCGGAAGTGACCCCTTAATGACCTTTGACCCCAAATTAAAAAATACCACATATACACTGGGCAACCACAATTTATGTGTGCATATACCGTTACTGTCCTACGTTTTTCTTAGCTTATAAAATTTTTTGAAGATATTTCGTTTTATACCGGAAGTGACCCCTTAATGACCTTTGACTCCAAATCTGTGTACACCCTATAGACACTAGGTAATTACAATACATGTGTGCAAGTGGCGTCACTGTCCTACGTAATTTGTGGGAGAAGATGCATTTTAAAGGTTATTTCGTTTTATACCGGAAGTGACCCCTTAATGACCTTTGACCCATGTAAAAAAAATATCACATATACACTAGGTAACTGCAACTCAGATGTGAACATACCGTTACTGCCCTATAGTTTGTTTAGCTAATAAAAGTTTTTTGAAGGTATTTCGTTTTATACCGGAAGTGACCCCTAAATGACCTTTGACCCCAAATCTGTGTACACCACATAGACACTGGGTAATATCAATGCATGTGTGCTAGTGGCGTCGCTGTCCTACGTAAGTTGTGGGAGAAGATGCATTTTTAGTTGAAATCACGTTTTTGACCCCTATGACCTCTGCGTGACCTTTGACCCCGTGAGTTTCATGTAACTTGTAGGTGCACGGTGAATGATCATTGTGACTAAGTTAGGTCAAAATCGATGTAAGCATGTGAGTGCTAGAGCAATGTAAAAATTGACAGAAGAAGAAGAAGAAGAAGAAGAAAGAACCTGTAAGAAAAAAGACACAGCCGTGACTAACGTCACGGCTGTGTAAGAACTACGTTAGTACGTTTAAAAAATTATATAATTTGAAATTAAATAATGCAAAATCATACATAACAATGTGACATGTGTCTGATGATAATTATACACTTCGACCAAAAATTAAAAAATACTTAACACGCGACATAAATAAACAGCCATCTATCAAGAATGACAAGAGGAACATGAAAAAAAAACCACCTAATATATGAGAGCATGCACCCCAATAAAGAATTGCTTTAAAATAAAACAATGAAAAATCATGACATGTGAAATGTATGTTGATACACTTATAAATAATACTCAAGGGTGAAATAAAAAACACCTTATCTACCGATATTTCCACAGTTAAACATACTCAGTGATCACTTGTACTAAAACAAAAATAAAGAAATACTTCACAAATGATAAGAGGAACACATAAAAAATAAATAAGCGAGCATGTCCCAAAAAAAATTAGTAAAAGATAAAATAATGATAAAACGTACAAGAAGGGCCAAAATATTTGTCGCAAAAACTTATTAAATGCTCATTTGCTCTAAGATATTTAATGTTTGCAATTTACTCCTAGTTTATCATTTATTTATTATTTATCTAGGCTTATATATCTTTTATTTATTTATCTATTAATTTATCTATTTATCAATTTATTTCAATATCATTATTATTAAGTGCCTATTTATAATGATATTTAAATCTATCAACATTATGCTTACGTCATCCAGGAGTTATTATCCCACTTGAAATCGCCATATAAACACAAATTAATAAAGAAATACCCAATGGGTGAAATAAAAGCATGATCTATCTTTTCAAGAATGAAAAGAGGATATAAAAATATAACAGAGCATGTCCTATAAACATGATAAAGAATTATTTAAAATCGTACAAATGTGAAACATGTAATATGACATATACTTAAGGGATCTGGAATGAGCGTTTTGAGCGTTTCGACAGTATTTTTGTGGGAAATGAGAGCACATCAGACATATCGAATTGCATTCTGAATACGAAGAATGTCTTTCTCATATCAAATAATTTTCATTTTTTGAAATTCACGATATAATGCAAATTTTATGACAAATTATTAAAATTTGATATTTTTCAAATTTTTGATATATAACAGTCCTCGAAGTAAATTTTATAAATCTAATGACATATTCTTAAAGTGTATGTAGCTGGGAGGAAAAGCCGACGATCAATTGAAAATTTTGACCTTTCATATTGAAGATATGGATTTTATTTCCCCAAAAGACCTATTTTTTTTTGGGGGAAATCCATATCTTCAATACGAAAGGTCAAAATTTTCAATTGATCGTCGGCCTTTCCTCCCAGCTACATATACTTAAAGAATGTATCATTAAATTTATAAAATTTACTTCGAGGACTGTCATATATCCAAAATATCAATTTTTAATGATTTGTCATAAAATGTGTATTACATTGCGAATTTCAAAAAATCAAAATTATTTGATATCAGGACATTCTTAGTATTCAGAATGCAATTCGATATGTCTGATGTGCTCTAATGTCCCACAATAAATACTGTCCAAACGTTCATACCCCAGCCCTTAACATAAAACAAAATAAAACGGTCATGATAATATGACATTAAGGGCGAACACCACTAATGAAGCGTCTTGGTTGAAATGCACGTGAAAATTAATGTCTTTCTTTGCTCAATTTGAGGCCTTTTTGGCTCTCATAGTTGCCTGATGTACCCCGTTACATTTTATTAAGAAACAAGGTAGTATAGTTTCTCTCCATTGATTTTGCAATAGCGTCTCCAGGAGGGGGGCTCAGAGGGCTTTCAGATTTATGCGGTGGGGGGCTTAATGGCTAAAATCGCCAAAAACCGCCTGATTTTACATATCCCTCTAGCGTTGGTTGTCAGTAGATTGCAGTCACTCCTCATCAAGTGTTGACAAAGACAACAGTGGTTGTTGAAACGTACACAGTAAGTGCATTTTCTTGGATCAGATACTACGAACTCTGGTTTACTAGTTTACTCTACCGATCCTGATGAATTTGTTCAATCAATAACGATATCTGGGGACCAATCACAAGCCAGATTCATTTAAAGATGCATTACATCATGACCAATTTTAGTTAGGCCAGAAATTGGCCTAACTCTCCATAGAATCCCGTGTTAAAAAGTTATCCGCAATCCAAAGTCAGTAGTCCACTTGGGAAGCTAACAAACAGAGGGCGTACGGTGACTGAAAAGATTAGATGTGAAAATCTATCAATTGTGCACAAATAATAATCAGAGTTTTAAGCTTAAATGCAATAGCCAGAAGCACAATTGGCAAGTGGAGTACGGAGAAGTCTAGCTACACCCTGGAAGGAAAAAACAGTATTTGAAACGAGGAAATGTGCAATATGACTTAATGTAATACATTAGAAAAGGCTTAAAAGGCAACTATTAGGCCCTGATTCATATTTAATCATCATTTAGGCCTGTAAATTAGATTGTCTGTGTAAATTTAGCAGGATCCGACTTTTTATGACGACTTTCAAAATGTGTTACATTTCAGAAACACCAAGCTGTTTGTGAGGTGGCGTTAGCTGTATGGGTTATAGGTTGAACTTTTTACAATATTTCTGGAAAAAAATCCTGAAATCCATATATTAATTTTTACAATGGATGTCGTCATCTGACCTTCTGCTTGCAGAAAGGGAAGTTTTGAAGAACTGAGTTGTTTTCCCGGCCCCTGTCTGTACAGAAAGTCAGTGGGGCTTATTTACTGGTGTGCACCCTAAAAGGCCCTTGTCATAACCAATGGTGGCGGCATGATTTTTCCCGTGCATGAGGGTTTAGGGAAAATTAAATTATATGTCTAAACTTGAGGTTGCATGTGTAAAACATGGTCTTTTTTTAACGCATGTTTGGGGTATTGAAATGATATTTTTTGGCTTGCACAATCATGGTAAAGATCCATGTCATACATAAGAGATTATAGGACATACAATACTTGGTAGGCCTAATGATAATGCGTAAACTTTGTACCTGTTAGGGAAGTCCTCGAAGTAAATTTTATAAATCTAATGACATATTCTTAAAGTGTATGTAGCTGGGAGGAAAAGCCGACGATCAATTGAAAATTTTGACCTTTCATATTGAAGATATGGATTTTATTTCCCCAAAAGACCTATTTTTTTTGGGGAATCCATATCTTCAATACGAAAGGTCAAAATTTTCAATTGATCGTCGGCCTTTCCTCCCAGCTACATATACTTAAAGAATGTATCATTAAATTTATAAAATTTACTTCGAGGACTGTTATATATCAAAAATATCAATTTTAATGATTTGTCATAAAATGTGTATTACATTGCGAATTTCAAAAAATCAAAATTATTTGATATCAGGACATTCTTAGTATTCAGAATGCAATTCGATATGTCTGATGTGCTCTAATGTCCCACAATAAATACTGTCCAAACGTTCATACCCCAGCCCTTAACATAAAACAAAATAAAACGGTCATGATAATATGACATTAAGGGCGAACACCACTAATGAAGCGTCTTGGTTGAAATGCACGTGAAAATTAATGTCTTTCTTTGCTCAATTTGAGGCCTTTTGGCTCTCATAGTTGCCTGATGTACCCCGTTACATTTTATTAAGAAACAAGGTAGTATAGTTTCTCTCCATTGATTTTGCAATAGCGTCTCCAGGAGGGGGGCTCAGAGGGGCTTTCAGATTTATGCGGTGGGGGGTGGCTTAATGGCTAAAATCGCCAAAAACCGCCTGATTTTACATATCCCTCTAGCGTTGGTTGTCAGTAGATTGCAGTCACTCCTCATCAAGTGTTGACAAAGACAACAGTGGTTGTTGAAACGTACACAGTAAGTGCATTTTCTTGGATCAGATACTACGAACTCTGGTTTACTAGTTTACTCTACCGATCCTGATGAATTTGTTCAATCAATAACGATATCTGGGGACCAATCACAAGCCAGATTCATTTAAAGATGCATTACATCATGACCAATTTTAGTTAGGCCAGAAATTGGCCTAACTCTCCATAGAATCCCGTGTTAAAAAGTTATCCGCAATCCAAAGTCAGTAGTCCACTTGGGAAGCTAACAAACAGAGGGCGTACGGTGACTGAAAAGATTAGATGTGAAAATCTATCAATTGTGCACAAATAATAATCAGAGTTTTAAGCTTAAATGCAATAGCCAGAAGCACAATTGGCAAGTGGAGTACGGAGAAGTCTAGCTACACCCTGGAAGGGAAAAAACAGTATTTGAAACGAGGAAATGTGCAATATGACTTAATGTAATACATTAGAAAAGGCTTAAAAGGCAACTATTAGGCCCTGATTCATATTTAATCATCATTTAGGCCTGTAAATTAGATTGTCTGTGTAAATTTAGCAGGATCCGACTTTTTATGACGACTTTCAAAATGTGTTACATTTCAGAAACACCAAGCTGTTTGTGAGGTGGCGTTAGCTGTATGGGTTATAGGTTGAACTTTTTACAATATTTCTGGAAAAAAATCCTGAAATCCATATATTAATTTTTACAATGGATGTCGTCATCTGACCTTCTGCTTGCAGAAAGGGAAGTTTTGAAGAACTGAGTTGTTTTCCCGGCCCCTGTCTGTACAGAAAGTCAGTGGGGCTTATTTACTGGTGTGCACCCTAAAAGGCCCTTGTCATAACCAATGGTGGCGGCATGATTTTTCCCGTGCATGAGGGTTTAGGGAAAATTAAATTATATGTCTAAACTTGAGGTTGCATGTGTAAAACATGGTCTTTTTTAACGCATGTTTGGGGTATTGAAATGATATTTTTTGGCTTGCACAATCATGGTAAAGATCCATGTCATACATAAGAGATTATAGGACATACAATACTTGGTAGGCCTAATGATAATGCGTAAACTTTGTACCTGTTAGGGAAGTCCTCGAAGTAAATTTTATAAATCTAATGACATATTCTTAAAGTGTATGTAGCTGGGAGGAAAAGCCGACGATCAATTGAAAATTTTGACCTTTCATATTGAAGATATGGATTTTATTTCCCCAAAAGACCTATTTTTTTTGGGGGAATCCATATCTTCAATACGAAAGGTCAAAATTTTCAATTGATCGTCGGCCTTTCCTCCCAGCTACATATACTTAAAGAATGTATCATTAAATTTATAAAATTTACTTCGAGGACTGTTATATATCAAAAATATCAATTTTTAATGATTTGTCATAAAATGTGTATTACATTGCGAATTTCAAAAAATCAAAATTATTTGATATCAGGACATTCTTAGTATTCAGAATGCAATTCGATATGTCTGATGTGCTCTAATGTCCCACAATAAATACTGTCCAAACGTTCATACCCCAGCCCTTAACATAAAACAAAATAAAACGGTCATGATAATATGACATTAAGGGCGAACACCACTAATGAAGCGTCTTGGTTGAAATGCACGTGAAAATTAATGTCTTTCTTTGCTCAATTTGAGGCCTTTTTGGCTCTCATAGTTGCCTGATGTACCCCGTTACATTTTATTAAGAAACAAGGTAGTATAGTTTCTCTCCATTGATTTTGCAATAGCGTCTCCAGGAGGGGGGCTCAGAGGGGCTTTCAGATTTATGCGGTGGGGGGGGCTTAATGGCTAAAATCGCCAAAAACCGCCTGATTTTACATATCCCTCTAGCGTTGGTTGTCAGTAGATTGCAGTCACTCCTCATCAAGTGTTGACAAAGACAACAGTGGTTGTTGAAACGTACACAGTAAGTGCATTTTCTTGGATCAGATACTACGAACTCTGGTTTACTAGTTTACTCTACCGATCCTGATGAATTTGTTCAATCAATAACGATATCTGGGGACCAATCACAAGCCAGATTCATTTAAAGATGCATTACATCATGACCAATTTTAGTTAGGCCAGAAATTGGCCTAACTCTCCATAGAATCCCGTGTTAAAAAGTTATCCGCAATCCAAAGTCAGTAGTCCACTTGGGAAGCTAACAAACAGAGGGCGTACGGTGACTGAAAAGATTAGATGTGAAAATCTATCAATTGTGCACAAATAATAATCAGAGTTTTAAGCTTAAATGCAATAGCCAGAAGCACAATTGGCAAGTGGAGTACGGAGAAGTCTAGCTACACCCTGGAAGGAAAAAACAGTATTTGAAACGAGGAAATGTGCAATATGACTTAATGTAATACATTAGAAAAGGCTTAAAAGGCAACTATTAGGCCCTGATTCATATTTAATCATCATTTAGGCCTGTAAATTAGATTGTCTGTGTAAATTTAGCAGGATCCGACTTTTTATGACGACTTTCAAAATGTGTTACATTTCAGAAACACCAAGCTGTTTGTGACGTGGCGTTAGCTGTATGGGTTATAGGTTGAACTTTTTACAATATTTCTGGAAAAAAAATCCTGAAATCCATATATTAATTTTTACAATGGATGTCGTCATCTGACCTTCTGCTTGCAGAAAGGGGAAGTTTTGAAGAACTGAGTTGTTTTCCCGGCCCCTGTCTGTACAGAAAGTCAGTGGGGCTTATTTACTGGTGTGCACCCTAAAAGGCCCTTGTCATAACCAATGGTGGCGGCATGATTTTTCCCGTGCATGAGGGTTTAGGGAAAATTAAATTATATGTCTAAACTTGAGGTTGCATGTGTAAAACATGGTCTTTTTTAACGCATGTTTGGGGTATTGAAATGATATTTTTTTTTCTTGTTTAATCATGGTAAAGATCCATGTCATACATAAGAGATTATAGGACATACAATACTTGGTAGGCCTAATGATAATGCGTAAACTTTGTACCTGTTAGGGAACTGAAATCAGACTGAAAACACAAACGTCATTCGAGGCTCTGTCTCACCAGTTGCATTTACAAGGCCCTTGTTATAACCAGTGGTGGCGGATTATTTTTTTCTGGGGGGGGGGAAGGGTCACACAAGGTTCTGAACAGAAACGTCACATACGGACCAACCCACACTACCGAGAACCGCGAATGCCGAGAACCGCGAAAGCCGAGAACCGCTCTAGTTGCAGAATAATTTTGCTTCCATTCAAGCCCTAAAGTTGTTGAAGTTTCCAGACGTCCCATTTCCACCACAGTTTAATGACAAGTCTCATATTTTACCATATGCGAACTAAGGACCTAGTGTTTATTCCTGCCAAAAACTAGCCTTATGCCCCTTGTACTTTTTCTGTTCTCGGACATTTTAAACACGTGTCTTTGCTGTAATTTAAAAGACCCGATTTTATGCTAATGCTGTTACGTAATCATGTGTATGATATAATTTTTTACATGTGTTGTTTGAAAGACAAAGGTACAGTGTTTATGTAATCATTGAGAAATGCCATGAAAACAATCCACATATGACGTCACGAGTCCACTCTTAAAACATACTGACTGCCCCTCGTAAGACCTCATTCATTGAAATTGGTTAAGAAATAAAGACAAGACGATCCAAAAACCCAAGGAATATGCGAATTTAAAAGTTTGCGAACAAGAACACTAACGCCATGCTTCCATTGATTAGCATGTTAAAGCAAACGTCGTGCTTTCATTGATTAGAACACAAAAGTGCAACTTTTGATTTCGTTCCTTCATTAGGTTTTAGATCACCGTTTCTTTAATTCTCAACCAACTGGTACCTTAATTCTTTGGCTTATTGTATAAAGGCTTGGACATTTTTAAGGGCCAAAAAGTTGTGATTTTAAGTTTATATACACACCTACATGAAGCTAGTCTCCAATTTCAACTATTTTAGCCCTTTCATTTAAACAGGTTTGCACTTCCCTGATTTAAATTACTATCATTCGTTGCCGCCGGAAGTTGTTATTCATGGTCAAACCAGCATTCCTCCGTGACATCTCCTCAAGGGGTCGGATAGCAATATTTGCACAGTATTTTTGTGAGACATGAGAGCACGTCAGACACATCTAATTGCATTCTGAATATGAGGACTTTTTTAATTCGCGATATATTAATACAAATGTTATGGCAAATGATTAAACGTTGATACTTTTGACATGAACAGTCCGCGAAGTAAACTTTATAAATCTAATGATATGTAAAAATATGTAAAATGCTAATACCTATTACAATACATCCAAAGGTCCAGGGAAATTAATGAGGTGTTACGCACAGCGTCATCATCCCTAAAAATTGCTGTGATAGTACGATGAATCCTCTCGTTTTTCAACAGCTACGCATGGCAATTTTGTTCGAGATAGCCTGAGCGACTCAGGCTAAGCATACCATTTACAGACGATATGAGATTCCACGGAGCCTGCCACACAGTTTCTATTCTATGTTTTCAGTATGATATAGTATAATTATGATCAGTATCCCATATGGTATTTCTATCACAAGAACAATTTGATTTGTTGTCAGGTAAATCCAAGGTTTTATTTTTAATACACTAACTGGAAATTAAATACACTAATTAGCGGGGACCGATATTTTGCTGTGGATATGTTTTACTGCATTTTATAATAACGATTTTAAAATCAAAAGTTAAAATTGTGATATATTCAACTGTTTGAGAAACGAAATATATAAATGAACCCGTGTAAGATCCAGGTGCTGTATTTATAACACAATGTACATTATCCACTTTCTTTATCTGCGTCAATAATAGAATATCTATTTCACCCGAATTGAATACATGTCTCCATTTTGAGTTTGTACTACACCACTGAGCGATCAAGCGATCGATTTCTAGCCAATCAGATAGGCTTCCTGTTCTTGCGTTCGGTGAAATACCAATGGCCCGTCGCTCACCAACGGAGTATTAAGTTTATATTTATAACACTGGGTGTCGACGTTGTATCACGTGGAGCCGGAATAGATGGGTCTGCACTGAAGTGCCCTTGTACTTGTAGAAGAATCTCTCATAGGAATTCCTCTACTTTATGTAAACGCTGGTTGAGTAAACGGGAGCGGTAAGTAAACATGGCAAACGGTGATGATAATCATTATAACCTAACCTTTGCAGTTTCCCCCCCCCCCAAATGTCAGGGGTCCTTTTCCGCACGTTACAGCCCGATCGGAGAAACTTTAAAGTTTACCTAACCTTTGACCTCGGATGACATTTACGCTTTCCTACTTCCCAAGTGTCAGGAGTCATTGTCCACAAGTTATAGCCCGGTCGGAGCAACTTAAAATTTGTCCCGACCTTAGACCTCGGATTAAAAACCTCGCGTCGAGGTTTTGCCAAGTTTTAAAAATAACGGTTACTTAATGAAATAACGGTTAGTTCATGAAAAAGAAGAAGTGAAATTTAGCAAAACGCGACGAGGTTTATTTGCCCGTAAGAGAGCTCTATTGTTCCGCTATTGTATCCGCTATTGTATCCACTATTGTATTCTATTCATAAAAGCTACTGCAAGAATCGCGGCAATCCCTGATATTGCTGGTGTCTACCGCCGGCGTTTCGTATTTATTAACATTCAAAATGATCCGATACTCTTTCATTTATAGACTTATTCCCACCTTTTATATAATATTCAGAAATTGCAATTATGAAAACTACAAACTTTGAAAGTGAAATTACCATCGAAAATATATCATACTTAAATTCTATAGAATCTATAGAGGCATTGCATGTGAAGTATCATCCCGTAAATATGGCAGACTACTCAAATGCATTCAACAAAAGCATGATTGCAATCTACCGTGACAGTTCGTCTCACACACATAACCCTGCACTACGATCAAATAGGTTGATGACAACATTTGATTGAATGGACTGTACTCCGCCATAACTACGGTGAAGGACACCGGTTCAAATTCTTTGTTTGGAGCCAATCAATAATTTCATGCAGGGCCTCTATAGATACCCAACCCAGAAGTGCCCATTTATTTTCTAATTTTTTGTAATCGCGCCCAAATATCCCCGCAAATATCTTATACACGGTTTTATTGATTCATTTTGGGCATTTCAAAAGTTAGAAGTCGTCAAAAATGGCAACATCCATTGATAGCAATGGTTGAGTAAACATTGTCTAAACACTAGATAAAAAGACAGCTTTGTACTACAGAGAAGATGTGAGGAAAAGGAGATAGATCCAGCTATCCTCAAACAAAATATGTGTGCTGCCGCTCATTCAAAAGTAATCACGCTATTCAGGTTTAACAATAAAATACAATAAAGGGGTTCGAACCCATGATGGCAGGGAACCTCTATTATTATCGGGAATTGCCTGTTACACATGATCGCACATAAGGTCGTAGGCAATTGGTCGGACCTCATCTGCCCAGAACATATTGACCCAGGTCAGCATACCGCCATATCCTTCCCGACATGCTTAGTAGCCAAGTCCGTAGAAGAGTGGATCCACACACTATGTACACAAATATACATTTGGCCACATTTTATTATACGATTAATACGAATTTATTAAACATGGTAACAAATATTCTCTAGCAAATCGGTTATAGATGGAACTGGTAGGCATATTATAAATTCGGGATATTAAATATCTTCCTGACCAGCCAGATCTGCGCATGGTCAAAGACGAGTATCAGACCGACGCAAACTGGCTTAGTCTCCACATCAGCCAGTTTGGTTCCGCCCTCCACAGGGAGCGTAACCTGTGTAGGAGACTCGGTCGGACCTGGTCGGACCTCATCTCTCCCCATCGATTGTGTCCTATAATCCCCGACATTGCCCTTTTATGAAGTCACATCGCCCTGATGATGGGTGTGATACACAACTTGCTGCTTAATAGTTTTAGGAAAAGGTCAATGTCTGTATATCATCATACTATGCAACCATGCATGCAGACCCTAACATCCAGTTATATTTCAAATAAAATATGACCGAAGTTCCATGTCAAATTATAATTTCTGACGCTTGTTGACTCTTTCAATACGATTTATGATAAAGACTATTTTCAATTATCAAAATATCTTTATTAGGTTTGCAGTTTAAAAACTACTAATCGCGAAATGAGGATATCGAACATAGGCCCCCGCAGGGCTACAAAAAACTGCTAACCGCAAAATATGGATATCCAACTAGTTTGCCCTCGAAGCTGTAAAAACCACTCACATCCAACTAGTTTACCCCGCAGGGCTACAAAGAACCACAAACCGCGAAATATGGATATCCAACAAGTTTGCCCCGCAGGGCTACAAAGAACTGTTAACCGCGAAATATGGATATCCAACTAGTTTGCTCCTCGAAGCTTCAAAAAACCACTCATCGCGAAATATGGATATCCAACTAGTTTGCCCCGCAGGGCTACAAAGAACCATTAACCGCGAAATATGGATATCCAACTACTTCGCCTCGCATGGCTAAAAAGAACCACTTACCGCGCAATATCTTTTTACCTCAAAAAAAGAATTAATATCTACCAAAACACGTTTCAAAACGTAAAAGGGGCCAAGTTTAAAAATCTTTCCTGTGTGGCTTTTCACCCTTTTTAAACTTGGTCCCATTTATGAAAGTTTCTAAAGACCCATACGAAGTCATCTTTAGGCTACTTGTTTGTTTTCTTAGTTGTCAGTGTTCATTTTGTAGAGTAAATTAATTAATGTTCGTGCTCGATTGAAGTTTTTCCGTAAAGACGTTATAATGTATTTTGATTTAAGCAAAAGTAGCAAATACTCACTTTGTTAAATTCTTTATCGTCTTGTGCGATCCTGCGCCTTATGTACAGATGTAGGGCCTATAATATGTAACAGGTTGACAGACAGTCAATTTGCTAAGTATATATAATACTCTACTACTCTTTATGAACACGCAATATAATGAAACATAAACCTTCAAATGTTTTTGATAATACATAGCCTACGTCATATTGCACCGCTTTCGAACAGTCTTAAACCTAATTGTTGCATGTAGAAATTAGGACGCATTCTTCATGTTATTACGGTACCACTTTACTGAATGGGACCAAGTTTAAAAAAGGGTGAAAAGCCACACAGGAAAGATTTTTTAAACTTGGCCCCTTTTACGTTTTGAAACGTGTTTTGGTAGATTACCTTTACAGTATCATACTCCCCAAGTTTCAGGGAACATTTTCTGCAAGTTACAGCCCGATCAGGGCAACTTTAAATTTGACCTGACCTTTGACCTCGGATGACCTTTGTGGTTTCATACTCCCCAAGTGTCAGGGATCATTTCCATAGAGTTACAGCCCAATCGGAGCAACTTTGAATGTGACAGGATTGATCTTTGACCTCAGATGACCTTTGCGGTTTCATATTCCCCAATTGCCGTGGATTGTTTTCCCCCGAGTTACAGCCCGATCAGGGCAACTCGAAATTTGACCTGACCTTTGATGCCCTTTCGGTTTCATACTACCCAACTGTCAGGGATCATTTTCCCCGAGTTACAGCCCAAATCGGAGCAACTTTGAATTTGATCTGACCTTTGACCTCAGATGACCTTTGCGGTATCATACTCCCCAAGTGGCGGTGATTGTTTTCCCCGAGTTACAGCCTGATCGGAGCAACTTAAAATTTGACCTGACCTTTGACCTTGGATGACCTAACAAATACAAACTTGCTCTGGTTTGGACCAAGACACACTTACCCACCAAGTTTGAGGGGTATGCAAATAATAATCAGGCCCTCGAAATCCGCGGTAACACGGCCGCGCCGTTCCCAGAAAAAAAATTGGAAATCCCAGAAAAAAATTTGAAAAAAGAAAAGAAAAACAAAACAGACAGACTGCCAGTATTGTTATTAAGTTGTTTCACTATGTTTACCTTGCTCAAGATGACAGAGACCAGCAAAGACACAAATATTGTTGGTGATAGTTTACATCAAAATTGCAAATAAGTAAACCGGTAAAATATGAAGTGCTGCTGTGTAATTGGCACAATCAGCAGTAATTTTTCTCTTAATTTGATAGATAACCTGATAGTGAAACCCTTTTAGTAACTTTATGGAGACAGATTATTTTAAAGGCAACTTTAACATGATTTCTTACCTTATTACTTGCTCATTCAACATGTTCAATATGACAGAAAACAACAACTATCCAGTGTGTCTCTAGTTGATATTATTTTATTCCAAAATTAATAAAATTATTATTTACCTCTCTCTTCATGACAAATAAAGTGTCCTGTATTCTAAGCCATATTAAGGGATCTGGAATGAGCGTTTTCAGCGTTTCGACAGTATTTTTATGGAACATGATCTGAGAGCACCTCAGACGTATCGAATTGCATTCTGAATACGAAGCATGTCTTTCTGATATCAAATAATTTTCATTTTTTGAAAATCACGATATATTACAAATTTTATGACAAATTATAAAAATTTGATATTTTTCAAATTTTTGATATATAACAGTCCTCGAAGTAAATTTTATAAATCTAATGATATATTCTTAAAGTGTATGTAGCTGGGAGGAAAAGCCGACGATCAATTGAAAACTGTTCTCGAAGTAAACTTTGTAAATCTGATGATTTATACTTAAAGTGTATGTAGGTTGGATGAAAAGCCGACGATCAATTGAAAATTTTGACCTTTCATATTGAAGATATGGGTTTTTTCCCAAAAGACCTAATTTTTTTTTTGGTGTTTTGGGAAAAAAATCCATATCTTCAATACGAAAGGTCAAAATTTTCAATTGATCGTCGGCTTTTCATCCAACCTATACATACACTTTAAGTATAAATCATCAGATTTACAAAGTTTACTTCGAGTACTGTTAAATATCAATTTTTAATGATTTGCCATAAAATGTGTATTACATTGCGAATTTTAAAAAATCAAAATTATTCGATATGTCTGATGTGCTCTAATGTCCCACAATAAATACTGTCCAAACGTTCATACCCCTTCCCTTAAAGTTTTAATATACGATCTTTTTAAATTTTCAGATTTTTCTTTTTTCTTCCAAAATGATAATATGCAATCATTATGAAAGTTCCCAATACATTTGGACGCGAAAAACATTGGGAATTTGCAAAGAAACAACATCATAAACTTCACCTCTATCACTCGAAATATCTCGTACTTTTTGGATTAGGACGGCGAGTGCGGCATCAGAGTTTTTCTCCTAAGTTTAAGTCTTATACCATAAACCAAGTCATTATAAAGGCTATAAATTATAGAAAAAAATTAAAAGATTATTGTCATATGGTTGTACTAAATTACAGGCATGAGAATGTTCCTGCTTTTTTGTGGTCCAAATTTCCGCACTTTATTTTAATTTCAGCCCATATTCATGATTTTTGGCCTTTTTTAGCCTCATTTCACGCGCTTTTTTCAGGTTTTTCATGGATGATCATTCTCATGCCTGAAATTATAAATTATCTGTTCAACTGGCTGTGACGTCACACGGGAGTCGTCGAAGGATTTTCCTGATGGTCGGTTCGAACCTCTTGGGCAAGTTGTGGCGTAGTTCCCCTCTGCGATTCAAAGATTATTGTCAGGCACTTGAAGTCCCACATGAAGTCCTTCATGCGCCTGTCTGATCCAAGTGAAGTGCAATCAGAGCACTCTTCCGGGTTAATAGGCGAGAAGGCGTTCAACTTTTCAATTAATTATAGCCTTAAATTGGAGCTGTACTAAATAAAATTAAGATTATTGTCCGCTTGCAGTCCGACATTCAAGTCCTTCATGCGGAATGCCTGGTCCGAGTGAAGTGCATTCAAAGCACTCTTCCGGGTCAATTGAGAGAAGGCGTTCAACTTTTGAATGATCTTCAATCGGAGCTGTACTATAAAATGAAATTAGGTTTTGTAGATGTTAAATCGAAGATGTTTCCTCGTGGTTCTTATCAAAGGGTGCTCCATTTTGCGGCAAAATGCCATTGCATATTATTACGTAATTAAAATTTATTAGGCTTACTCAGGTCAGAGACCGCATGCAGTCAAACTCAGGTTTGTCATCAATGTTATTAGTCTTCATAGTTCCCGATTAAATTGTGCCACAAGTACTGCAACTGTAATGTAGTAAGTCAGCATGATGTTCGCGTTTAGTCCTTGCCTATTTGTAGTATTATATCATGTGGCTATGAAAAAGGCCTATGGCCGAAAGCTCGCCCAATTTTATATACTTCACGGTAGTTTCCTACTTTTTACTTTTGTATTCTGTAGTACTAGTAGCCTACTAGTAATCCGTTGCGTTGTTATCCTTTGATGAAGATTCTAAAGGCCTCCACATCTTTGATTTTCTGATCAATAACCATCTTGCCATCCTTGAGACTACGTGTTACTGTAACACCTGCCTCATCATTAAGCATCTTGGTTACCAGCGAGTTACCATCCCAAGTAGACAGTAACTTATTAATCTTGTCCTGTATGGGATGTTTCTCTTCATATTCTTCTCCAACTTTGAATTTGGACTCCCGTGTCATAAACGTGGTGACGGTAGTAATGTGAAAATCATTCCCGTCCTGTTTTATGGTGATCTGTGGGCTCAAATTTACGATAGCTTTGCGCATCATAAAATTGATGTTCATTGCCTCGAGCAACTGTTCAAAATTTGGACTGGAACTCTCTAGCTTCCATGTTCCGCTGAAATCAACTGTTGCTGCCATAGCTGGATTGCAACTTCACTTTCTGTGATGTATCGGAATTGATGGTGTTCAACGAAAATACCAGACACGGCCGAGGATACGACTATTATAGCTACAGTAATGTATTGACCCCAAATGTAAAAATTACTAAATGCAAGTTGTGAAAACCGATAATACTTCCTTCCCGTGTTGGTTCAACCAATATTATTCCATGGTTCAACCAGAGGTTCGACTACACATCATTGGTTAGCCCAGCCCACTTTTCTATTGTGAATACGCTTATGCAAATAGAGAAAGTAATTTTATCAAATGCTTTGCTTTGCACCCTTTTGTTGAAAACCAATGCAGTGCAAACTGGGGTCATGTTATTTATAGCAAACCATAACAGACCATGCCTTTAGGGACGTACCATTATATATCCAGGGGGTCACCGGGCGGGTAGTTTAAACAACATTGTCTCACCACACAGTGTCATCGCCTCGATATCTTCATGGCAGAAATCGCCATGGTAGGTTGAATCCACCGCCACGAATGACCATTTTGTTCCGACCTGTTTAATAGTTTTGAGTCGCATAATGGGCCGAAGGACATCTGACTAAGGCTACTGACAATAGCCCGGTGACCATGGGTCACTGACCTCGCTGTGAGTTACCATGGTACGCCATATGTTATCTGCTTTTAGACTACCTCCACGATTGGCCTATACACTGCGCTATATAGTTGGCACATATAAAATCAGAATTATTGTCAGTTTTTGAGTTCAAGACACAAGCTTCTTTCTCAAGACGCTAGCTAACGACTATCATATCTATTCAAAACACATATTCAAGTACAAGGAACCACAGCTGGCTTCTTTAGACGAAATCATTTACGGGAGATATTCATCATTTTCTACCCCGGTATCCAAAGATTTTGGTCTCATATCAAACTCGTGCATAGCACATTCACGTGTATCGATCCCGGGTATTGATTTTAGTATCTCTGATGCACCAAGTAATTATTAGCCAGGCGATGTCGGTGTGCACCATCTAGGCAAACTATTAAAACAAAGTTTGAAACATTGCTCTAACTCGGACTAGAAAAATAGATTTGGTGTCGATGTCAAGGGTGAAAAAATGTGTCACAGTGAAGAAAAATTAACCTTTATTGGGCAATTTTAGCCAGCAGGGCTATAATTTGTCTTCATCGTCAAGAGTATAAAAAATATTGTCACACCGAGGAGTAAAAAGGTATATAAAATAATTATCTCCCGAATGCGACGGGTGTTAAACATATTAATAATAATAATTTGCTTCTCTGAGTCTGAAGTACTGTAAAAAAAGTCATGACCCCAACTACCCAGCCCCCCCCCCCCATGATATCAAATGGTGCGTCCCTTATGGTCTATAAACATCATGTTTAACATAGTCTGTGTTTCAGACTGAGGAATTACAGTGTACTGCTCACAGTAGAATGGTTCCCGCTAGCTACCAATGCGTAAACATGTGTAGGAATATAATAAACTGATCCACAATTTGAGAGCTGATTTAGGACATTTCCGAGAATTTTCATTCATTTAATCGAATTTCCAAGCTTTTTCAAGTAACATCGGCAACTGGAAATTCAGTTGTTTTCAGAAAGCAGACTTGGACATCCAGACATTTCTTTTATTGGAAAAGTTACTCCTCTATAGGGGTGTGCACTTATTTTCTGGAATAGCCCATTAGCATGATTAGAGCTCAATGACTTTGATTTTATCTGTTTATTATCAGGGCTGTGAACTCTCACGCATTGGCCGTGAGTCTCACGCATTGGGTCACTTATTCACGGTCTCACGCTAAGGTAGTATAATCTCACTCCTAGGTAGTAAATCTCACGCAAAATGCTGGAAAATAAATAAAATCTCACGCATCATCAAAATAATTTGTTGCTCCTACAACCCCCCCCCCGCTTTTCAGATTCTCGAACGCCTTGGCTCAAATTATAATCATGGGTCAAAATGAACATTTCGACAAATCCAGGTAGCTCTGTCTCACGCCAAGCAGTTCCAAAAAGTTGACAGCCCTGTTATTATATATTACAATTTTCTGCACATTATATAAAACAGAATAAAAACAAGGTGTAGAAGGGAAACTCAGATAACTAATTTGAAGAGTTCAAGTACATTACAAAACAATTTAACATTATGACATCATAAAAAACCCATAATAAATCATTTTAAAATATCATATGTTGAATTGGGCGGAATGTAAGGGTGTGCAATGATTGTGAGCTGGGGACAAGAATCCTTTGGTAATTGTTGGCAAGTCTAAAAAAGGGGGGAGGCGACTTTTGGCACACTTAATACATGGTATACCTAATAAAAACATGTTCTAAAAGGCTTAAAGAAAACAGTACAGTACAGAAACGTTTAAACATACAAATTTAATTAAATATGCAAAATAATTTATAAGTTAGAACCCAAACATTTGATATATACATGAATATTACAGGAGGGAAGCAAGGAAGCATTTTTGGTAAGCCGAGGGGCAATCATTTTTGGCATGCGTTTGACAATTTTACCCATAATTATCGCACGTCCTCTAAAAGAGCTCGAGATTAAAATTTAGATTAAAAGATTAATTTGTTATAGTTGACCAGTCTCCGACGTTCATTTCTTGAAATAAAGACAAAAAAATGTCAAAATTGGGGGACAGAGACGCCTATACAATTGAAAAATGCTCCAATCAGTGGCGCAGCTGGGATTTTTGCCGGCGAGGGCCAATTCTGTATGGGGCATGGCCCAAATTCACCAAACAAAAATGGGGTAGGCGACTAGGCGTGGGTGGTGCGACGTACCCTGCCCCATAAAAAGGTACACTTTTTGAGTAAAAGTATCAAAGAAGGTCCAAAGTAAAAAGAACAATTTAAAAAGGGACCACTTTTCATGCAGAACAGTTTAAAATGGCCAACAAAAGTTAATAAGGGACCGTTCATTATTTCCACCGGAGGGGGGGCCGGGAGAATACATGGGGGGTCAGATGGTTTTTGTCAGGCAAAAAGGGGGGGTCAGATGGTTTTTTAGTTATTGAAAGGGGGGGTCAGATGGTTTTGCATCTCAAAAATCCTGGAGCTTCCGGGGGCTTCGCCCCCTGGACCCCCATCTGGAACATTGCCCCTGGACCCCTGACCATTAGATTTGCGCTTTGCATGTCGGCCGACACTTTGGTCCTATAGTCCGGACTTAAGTCGGGCCTCACCTGTTTTTCACCTGCCACGGTGTGAATTGACATAAATTTGCACCAAAAGTAAGTAATTTATTATAACATTTTGAAAAAATGGGTCATTGGGTAAAAGATTCCAAAAAATTCTAGATTTTGCTTCTAATTTGGGTATTTCTCTGAAAAGGTGTACTATTTGAAGATAGGCAAATATGAATTTGAAAATGATTATAAAAATGTTTCCTTTACATATCTGTAAGGATGTAAGTCTCTAGTGCATGAAAACAATATTTGGCGCAATCTTTAGGGCGCCCTCTATATTATAGAGGGCGTAATCTGCAGGTTGTGCCAGGTGAGCATCATCTCCGTCACATTTAGGCCAAAAAGGAAATAAGGACAAAAAATTGTTAAAACTCTTAATTATGAGTTTTATGGATAACTTGTAAGTTGCTTGATTCATGTTTGCTTTTTTCATTAAAAAAAATATGATTTTGTACTTTCGTCATTTAGTTGGGACAATGAGAGGCATGCTGTGCGGAAAATGTCATGTCTGTTAGTATTTTTTTATACAAACTTAAGTATATTCATAATTTTGCTAAATAAATTTCTATTGACATAGTAAACACATACAATATCAATTACATTTCCAAATAGTAAATTCCATGTTGTCTGGGTCAAAGGTCAAATAAAGGTCAACAACAATTGTGATGGAGATGACAATGCTGTGATGGAGATGATAGTGATGTGACGGAGATGATATTTCTACACAAATTCCTATAGAGAATCATCTCCGTCACAGACATTTGATTTCAGTAATGTTTTCACACTACTTGACAATTAAATTCATACAGATGAGAAGGTCTAGAATTGGTAAGCATTTTCTGATGAACTAAACTGGACTTCGCTGTATCTCAAGATCCGGTGATGTGATGGAGATGATGGTGATGTGACGGAGATGATATTTCTACACGAATTCCTATAGAGAATCATCTCCGCCACGGCAAATTGTGACGCCAACTGATGTAGCGGAGATGATGGTTCAGACATTGCTTACGATTAATAGCAGGGTTAATCTTACCCACGTGTTACATATCACCACAACAGCTTGTGGGACATATTCAACCATCATTATTTTCCGGAAAATTTCAACAATAAGACTTATATCAAATTGATCAGAAACGTTTGGAGATGATGTTGAATAAAGGTACGCACGTGTATACTTGAAGATACCCTCCAAATTGGCAGGAAAAGAGTGCCAATGTGCACCTATTCCGGGTTGATGTTTTTCGTCGTCTGTAAAAGGCAGCGTACAGGGTCAAATTATTGACCTCTGATATTTGGTCTTCACCTCCAGTCGTTTTGATGCCAATGTGACGGCAATGATGCAAAACCAAGGGACAGCAACTTTTTGACACAAATTTTTGAATTATTCCATAATATTGACTTTAGAAGTGGTTTTAAGCATTTAAACCTTCTTAGACATGATATTTACCCCAGTCAGTGGTAATTTTCACTTCCCACACTTGCTCACAAAAATACTACAAAATCACTAAAATTCAGTGCGTGACATCGGGACATGGGGTTTTCAGGGGGGTCGTCAGATATTGAAGAATTTTTTGACACCAAGAAATTAATTTTTCCCTACTTGGATGTTCTTAACTGTTTTTATACATACAAAAGTCCATGACTAAGCCAAAAAGAAAAAAAAATCCGCTTTTAAAACTTTTATGAGCGCCGAAAGTCGCGGGACTTAAAAGTTACTCTTTTCAGAGAATCACCCATTTGCCAAATGTACAATACAAATTTGCTGAAATAAGAGAATTTTGAACCAATTTCATAAATATACATGTACACTGCCATTTTCGTAATAGAGAATTAAGAATAATCAAGCTGCTGCACAGTAATGCTGTGGTCAGACTCTTCTTTGTTCTTTTACAATGAAAAAAGATAACTACACCACCCCAAACCGCTCCCCCAATACACATCCACTATCAAACCCCACCCCACACAGGTGTCATTTCCATACCCTAGTTCAACTACAAAGACTCGCCCAAACCACCATGACAGTAAACTTGGGCAATGTATTCAAATACATTATAGAAAAATAACATCATCATCATCATCATCATCATCATCATCATCATCATCATCATCATCATCATCATCATCATCATCATAATAATAATACTAATTGCTGTGCAGTGACTGCCACTGACATGACTGAGTATGAACACACACAAACCACAGCCACCCTAGCCCTATGGATGGGGTGTACAGGGTGTAACAATAAAATTTGTACAATTTTGAAAATAGAATGACACAAGTGTGCCGCTTATTTTTTGGTTTGATATTTATATATCTGTCAAGATAATTTTTGTAGCCATCAGATAAGCTTTGTTCCAATAAAATCGATGGCTTACAAGTGAAGATATGGCCAATTATGTAACCTAGTCTTAAAACCGCTTGGGCCACTTTTGTCTAAGTGTTACAAAAGTGACTGAATAGAGTTGAACCATGGACCAGTTGGACAGTGCTCTTGTGATAGGTAGTTTTAAACAATGGGGTTTTCGAAGTGGTAGAAATGATTACATAATTGAGTTTTCGGAAATCACAACTAAGCACTGACATAACAACCTCATTTACTAGAAATCGTGGGTGCAGCTCAACAACTTCAACACCAATTCACGTTGGAAGAGCGTATTTTTATGGTTGTGACATTCGGTAACACATGGAGTCAACCAGAAACCATACGATTGTTTATAGCTCATTTTCTAAACTCACGCCTCCCATCAAGGCATACAATTACATATAACTGTGAGAAGTATGTAGAATTTGTTAACAGAAATACTGGCAATAGTGGTCGCCCTAGAAAAGCTACAAGCCCAGCTGAACAAAGTTCAAAATTTTATTGTTTTGGATGCAAAAACTGTTCTCAGTTTTACCAATGATAAATTATCTCAGGGTTATGAGAAATTATCTCAGGGTTATGAGAAATTACTTTATTTATAAGATTAATTGAAAGAACTTTCATGACTTCATTTATAGATTTTAAAGAAGTATCATAATTATAGTTTATGTTAAATATACATGTAAGTACAACACTACTTATAATTCTTTTGTGTCAGTTCTTTAATGTTTAATGCATGATTTAGCATATATACGCGGTTCAAACTTGATATGCGCAAACATTGCAAAAGTGGCCCAACACGTTTTCTAGACAATTTAATTAATCGGACATAACTTTTGAACCCAAACTAGTAAAGAACTCAACTAAACGTCTTCTTTTAGCCAATATATTACTGATTGTATTGCATATAACATTTGTGCCATAACTCTTTTAGTTTTTTCCTGAGAAGTCAAAATGCAATTGTATAACTTTTATTGTTACACCCTGTACATGTCTGTGTGCATGTTTTCTCTCTTTCAAGAGTTTAATGAATTAGAAAGTTCCGTGAAAGAAATTTTAGATATTTTTATATAGTCAAAATATTAATTAAAATATGTATAATTATCAATTATTTCATTAACGATAACAGTAATGATTCTGGGAAGTGACAGATAAATCTAAATAATTATGTCGGATAAATATGACAACAAATTTTGAATCAAATTTGAGATCTATTTTGACATTTTTAGATAATCATTTTACATTTTACATGGATCTAATTGGACCTTCTGTGTCCAAGTTTGAGCCGAACTGAGTCTGTTTGTGTCCGAGTCCGGCAAAAAGTGGACTTGAGTCCGATCAATACATCACCATAGGAGTAGATCTCCCCAATATTTTGCCGGGGGATGCTCCATACAATCATCCCCCCAATGTTGACGCCTGAATATAGGTTTCTGACCACATATTTGTCTATTTTAGCCTCATAAGTGCAATTTTCTGCGCGCTTTGTGCACATTTATTCCACTTTTGCACCATATTTCATCAGTTTAGCTTCAAAATATCAAAAAATTTCACGCGCTTCGCGCGCATTTGTACCATAAACTTATTTTGTTGCCAAAAGGTGCTGGATTCACTATACTTTTTTCCAACACCATTCCCCCATGTCAAAAAGAAATCTACACCACTGTACATCACTGATTTATGGCAAGATGTCGCAAACTACTTTTTATTCCTTTTAATATACTGATGAAGAAGATTTTGCAACTCATTCATTTTACACTAAAAGGGGCTATGTACTGCACCCAGCATCAACATGTATGAGAAGTTGATGCATACTTACAATTTAAGAGATTGAAAATTAATAAATCAGCTTGATAGTTTATTAAACTCATTTGATTTTTTATATTCTGTATGATTGAATTAAATTACAACTTAAAAAATGAAATAAATTCGTTTTACAGCCATTTTAGCCTAATTACATAAAACTAATGAATTACAATAACCTGCCACTTTGTTCTTGGTGCAAACAAAATGTAGTCATATGGATAATATCACTGTGCGGTTTGTTCAGGGACCTGTGGTATTGAAGTACATGTACATGTACTAGCTGGAGCACAGAGTGGCAGTTTGAACCAAAAACTGTGTACCCCGGCTGTGTACATGCATGTGAAATAAATAATATTTCAGAAAAATAAATAAAACAAGTTAAAATACCCTGTGGTGTTCTACCTAGTTGAAGGTATATGAGGATGTGCCACGATTTTGAGGTCCTTTTCAGCGATTTTGGTATATTGATGGGTGGCTATTCAGTAAAGACCACTATTTGGAGAAAAGTGCCCAATTACTGCAATTATGGTAAATTTAGGTGCTTTTTGTGAAAAATTGGTATACTGATAGCCGGGTGGCAAAAACAGTAAAGGCATAATTTTCCAGCCTGATATGTGGCAGTGATCCATGCGCGCATCTATTGCGCGTCATTGCGAGTGTGCATACGTCAGCGCTTTAAGTGTCCACTAGCTACTTGAAGCTGTGCATACATGAAATGCACACTGATATCACTGCTACATGGTGATGAAAAATGGTACAGATGCGAGAAAGTCAGCATTCAAAGGTCTGTGTGGCACATCCCTGTAACCAAAAATACAAAGACCCCACTCCTCCGCAGCAATACTTTCTATTTTGGTTGGTGGGGGGGGGTCATATGATTTTCATGTAGCTCGGAGGGGGGTCATATGGTTTTTATTATCAGAAAAGGGGGTCATATAGTTTTCGGCAGTGATTTTCTGTCTGCTCCCGGCCCCCCCCTCCGGTAGAAATAATGAACGGTCCCTAAAACGTTATAAAAATAGCGAACCTGGTGAAAAATTATGTTTATTGTTATAAAAATAAATTAAAAAACGTATTTACGATCTTTATAATAAACCCGATACTTTTGTGTTTCCTGGGTAACGGTCCCGTATAACCAGCATGCAGCACCGACCCCATGTAAACCGTGTTTTCATTGTAATAGCGCCCACATACAAACACAAGCATCGTTTGTGCTTTTTGTTGACGGTGGCAGTTGTCTGGATTTTTCTAAGGTTTTATTTTGTAAAACTATATAATTTCAATATGTTAGTATGCTAGCTGTTTTACCTTTAGATGAAGTTTTGAGCGAGGACATGAGAGCACATCAGACATATCGAATTGCATTCTGAATACGGAGAATGTCTTTCTGATATCAAATAATTTTCATTTTTTGAAATTCACGATGTGATACAAATTTTATGACAAATTATTAAAATTTGATATTTTTCACATTTTATATATAACAGTCCTCGAAGTAAACGTTATAAATCTGATGATTTATACTTAAAGTGTATGTAGGTTGGATGAAAAGCCGACGATCAATTGAACATTTTGACCTTTCATATTGAAGATATGGATTTTTCCCCAAAAGACCTTTTTTTTTTTTTGGTGTTTGGGGAAAAATCCATATATCTTCAATACGAAAGGTCAAAATTTTCAATTGATCGTCGACTTTTCATCCAACCTACAGACTTGACATTTAATATGGAATACTTTTTCCCAATATTCCAAGACTGGTCTGGTAGAGGTCTTCATAAACGGCACGGGCTAAATATTAATTGGGGTGTGTCGGGAGATGGTGTAAAATAATTGTTTGATATAAAATGTGGCTTCCATTAGTTTACATTATGGAGCTCATAATCTAGTGAATTAGCCTAAAATGGCGGATATAAGGAGACTGAATTTGATCTTTCTTGGTGTAAAATTTCGGAATTTGAGCAACATTATTCTGATATTATCAAATTTATTGAGGTTTGAGGCGATTTTACTGAACCTAAATACCAATAAGTGTTCGTCAGAACTGAAATGCACCTGTCATTTACCAGTTTTGAAAGTGGGAGGAGCTTTAAAAATATGGCTCTTAAAAGTGGTACGCACTCAGAAAGTTTGAATGGTCCCATGGGGCCAGACGTTATAAACTTACTGTTCACAAAGAAACAGTGTGAGTTCATTGGACAATCAAGAATCCGCACAGCTGTTTTTATACCGTAAGTTTATAACATTTGACCCCAGGGGGCCATTCAAACTTTCTGAGAACGTACAGCTTTTAAGAGCCTTATTTTTAAGCTCCTCCCCTGTTCAAAAACTCGTTACGCTGTAAGTGTATTTCAGCTGTGATGAATGCCAGTTGCTGACGAAGTTTAAGAAACATCACCTCAAACTCCTCTAAATTTGATAATAACAGAACCATGTTGCATAAAGTCCGAAATTGTGTCCCCCACAAAGCTCAAATTCAGACTCCCTAAATCCGCCATTTTAGGCAAATTCGCTACTTTATGAGCGCCATATCAAACTTTCTATCAAACAATTATTTTACACCATCTCCCGACACAACCCAATTAATATTTAGCACGTGCGGTCTATGCAGAATCTGTCCAGACCAGTCTTGGAATTTTGCGAAAAATATTCCATATTAAATGTCAAGTCTATACATACCGTACACTTTAAGTATAGATCATCAGATTTATAAAGTTTACTTCGAGGACTGTTAAATATCAAAAATATCAATTTGTAATCATTTGCCATAAAATGTGTATTAGGCTACATTGTGAATTTCAAAAAATCAAAATTATTTGATATTAGAAGGACATTCTTTGTATTCAAAATGCAATTCGATATGTCTGATGTGCTCCAATGTCCCACAATAAATACTGTCCAAACGTTCATACCTCACCCCTACCTTAATTGAAGACCCCAGTGGAAGAAAGACTCAAGTAAAACAAAATGGTTCCCGTATTTAAACTGTTCTGTAGTTAGCTTGAATATATTACGAAAATTAAACTACAAATTAGTAAACTATATAACATATAACATAATATATAAAAAATAACGAAATATTTTCTAAGTACGAAATTGTTTACACTCCACCTCAATATAGTTAATGCAGCGTATTTTTCAAAAGTAACCAATCTGAAAAGCATATGATAAATTGAAATACAATGCGATCAAGCAAAATCAGTCGGAACTCGGCAATCCTAATTTTGAGATATGGGCCAATGTGTATACAGGGGTCGGAAAATCAAAATTGACTTATTTGCAAAAATGGAAGGGAAACACATTCTTTTTTCACATGAAAATATTTTTGATGAAATTCCGAAGGGATGTTTTTTTTACCCCTATCCAACTTCGGTTATTGTCACAAATCGTGAAATTATTCCAAAAGAAGCTCGGATTTAGCGTTTTGTTATGCAAAATTCCGTAGCCATATCTTAAACCAAAGGTCGTTGTTAACTTGACTATAATATAGTCAACTTTATTATGTATTTACATGTATTTAATGTGTGTATGGCCCAATTAAAGCACTCTAACTTTAAACTTGATTTCTTTATTTCATTCTTTTTACTGTATACTGGTGTTCAAATTGTTGTAACTTTGTAACCAAATGTCGTATTGACATGGCGTTTTCATTAATGTGGAGCTTTGAATACCCTGAAAATAAAAATGTAAGAATCCTAAAATTGGCCTTGTCCTACTTCAGGCTGATTTTGCTTTATTAGTTACTATCTTTCTATCTTGACCCGGGGTCAAGAATGACCCCCCCCCCCCCAATTTTGTTTTGTTTTGTTTCATTGCTTTCTTTCTTTTTTTAGTTTTTTCTTTCTTTTTTTCAAGAGAGAACAATACAATATAATTTACAATTTTGTAGGCCTATTATCATTTTATCTAATGATCATCCAGTCTCATCCAGATTTAGAGGATAAAGATTTTCATGATTAACTCATGTTTCGCAAGGATGATTTTTAACAGCGGTAAAAGCAATAATGAACGATTTTATATGGTCGCGTTTAATAAGGGCTCGATCACCCACCTTTGCACAGTATTTTTTGTGGGCCTGAGAGCTCATCAGACACTCCAAATTGAATTCTGAATGCGAAGAATGTCCTGATATCAAATCATTTTGATTTGTTTGAAATTCGCGATATAATACATATCATTAGATATTCAAAGTTCACTTAATCGAGCTCTGTTAAATGCCAAAAGTGTCAATTTTTAATAATTTGCCATAAAAATTTGTATCATATCGCAAAATATAAAAACAAAAAACTAAATTATTTGATAAAGGGACATTCCTCGTAACTTCTGATGCAATATGGTGTGTCTGCGCAAAGGTGGGTTACAGAGCCCTTAAGACATTGCAAAAATATGTACCAGAATGCATTATACAACGATTATATGCGTGATTAATTAACGAAGTAGGTCCTACAAAATAAAACATATTTTTGTGCTTGGCCAGGTGCAACAAACCAAACACTATTAAATTTTATCAATGCTAACAGCATAGGCGTGACGGGGGACACCCCACACTTTTTGACAAAATAATAAAAAATTTCTTCTTTTCAGTCACTTTTTTGACAATTTCGGCCAGGTCCCCTCCCTCACCTTTTAAGGGCGGATTGACACCCCCGGTCCAGGAATGGGGCACTGGAGTTTCATATGGTCTAGAGACCTAATCGGCAGGACAAATGGGGTCTTGGGACGAAAATGGACGGCAAAGCACTTTTCGCCAGCCCATTCGGGGCTGGATCTGTTTCAGGTTTGGGGTCAGTTTACTCAAGAGATTATATTTTAGTGGTATTGGAATGATTTTTTTTTACTTTTTGTGGTTAATTTTTTTTTTAAATATTTTAATTCGATTTGTTAGGAAAAGTAGGTATGTTTTGCCGTTTCAACGAACGAAAACGAGTGAGTATTTCCAAAGTTATATTTGAATTATTTATGGCTTAAATATTATACGTTTATGCCTAAATGTAAGGATATCGTCCATGTTATACAGCATATCACCAATGACCATGATGACGTGAAAGCCTTGCACGATGAAGCTATGGCGATTGTGACGTATTAGGGAACAATCATAAAGTTGAATGACGATGTTTTATGTACGAAGGTGTTTTTGTTTATTTTGGTTTAGATTTTAATATTACACGTGTTAGGGAAGAATTTATAGTAAGCATTGTTGTTATTGGACGTCGTCGAATTGATGGTTGGTTTTAAAAATTGATGTTCGAGGCAAGTTTTTGTCCCTTAATTTCTTCTGGAAATTTTGGCGAATTACCGAAAAAATTTTAATATTAGTACGCGTGTTGTTTAATATTGACGTGTTATCACGTGAATGTCAAGTTCGCCGTCCAATACTTCAGTATGCCAATGTCATCGTAATATTGATTATCATTGTGCTTTTATGATGTTTTGATGGTCAAAAAGCACGAAGGGGTTTATTTTATATTGTGAGCGATGGTACTATTTTAGTCTTAGCGAACTGATTGTGTTTTGAACGATGTGTTTGGGTTTTGATAACCTTCGACGTCATTCGGTCGCTGTTTTTCTTGGAAGTAGGTCTCGTTTGACAGTTCACGTGAGAAAGACAAACAGGTTTTACGTTTCACCACATGTGCGTGTTGAGTTTGCCTGATAAACAACAATATCGGTATTCGAAAGTTGATGTACCAGATGGCTGCACTTTTACAGTTTCTGTATTCTTTTTTACCCATGAATATGAAATATTTTCTTATGTATGTACAGAGATCAACTACTCCCACTATTGTGTAATACGTAACAAGGCAGTAGATCCATGTATCTAAGCTATTTAAAATGTAAGCACATACTGTGATTTCATGTATGTAGACAAATGTATAAAGCATTTTAGACCATTGATGTTAATATAATATATCAAATATACTAAATGACTTCTCTATTTTTGTACCAAACACCTTGATACGGTTCTGCCAATACCTCTATATTTATTCAAAGTATTGTAAATTATATATCAATTTCTTCAAGCATTACAGAACATAATACAAAACAATTGCTGTATTATCTATGAACTTGTTAACAAGATCATTTGGTGTAGAATAACAACAAACATAAGCCATGTGAATTTTGTGAAACAAATACCTAGTATAATCAAATGCTAACACTTTGATGACATACATCAAAATTTGTTTTTGCATATATCTTACTTTTGTTAAACTTTTAAGAAATCAAAACTGGTTTATACTGTCAAAATGTAAGGTATATTTTTATGTATAATGTCAGCTGTGTGGTGCTGTAGAAGTGACGTTTGTCAAATAAAAAAAGGCAGCACACGTCATGCTCAGACCAAAAATTGCCAAAACAAATATTCATTGTAACAACAAAAGGTAACAAATTCCACTCACTTTTTTGGCACTTCAACAAAATTCATATACATATAACTTATTGTCACTGCTACTTTGTTACACAACCTCACTACATCTGTAGCAGGTTTAACAAAGTCACCTACTTATAACATAAAGGATATAAATGCACATAACAAATATTTCCTTCAAAACATGATTATGTAAATATTCAAAACTAGTGTAGTATTAGCACTTCACACATACTATTTAATGTTATCTGTTTTATTTTGTAACTTTAAGGACAAACTTGTAGTATTAAAAACATCTCAAACGACAAAGATCAAAAGATAAGTTCGCATCTGCAATTCCACCAATGAAACAAAACAAAGCTGCAGAATCAACAATCAATCGCACGCACTTATTTTGCTGACATCAGATCGAACTTATCTTATTATGCGTCTTTCATTAATCATGACTATAACAACAATATTATATTGTTTTTAATACCATTCAAAACTACCTCTCATAAAGTATTTTAAAAACTGTAAAAGTAAACCTATTATTACCAATGTATTATAATTTTACTCCTCAGCTTCCAAAGATATCACATTCAACAATGCTCATCACCAAATACAAAATATGATAATCGCATTTATCATATTGATTATATTTTAACATTTCAAGTCAATAATTCTACGTTCAACTGTAATCTGGTTTACCAAAGTATTAATATATACTTATATGCTGTATTATTTTTAGTATTAGCTGATAGAAATACGTACTCTAAATATGTATAAAGTTAACTTCTTCCTCAAAAAGTATACTTAAAATATACTTATATGCTGTATTATTTTTAGTTTTAGCTAATAGAAATACGTACTCTAAATATGTGTAAAGTTAACTTCTTCCACAAAAAGTATACTTAAGTCAATCAATTAATCAACTTCCAACAATACAAACCAGACAAACCTATTTATTTCGTGTACTAAATGAACATAACTCTTGTTATCCAACACAAAATTCAAGTACTTTTCTGGAAGAAGCACTTCACACATACTATTTAATGTTATCTGTTTTATTTTGTAAATTTAAGGACAAGTATTAAAAACACTTCAAACGACAAAGATCAAAAGATAAGTTCGCATCTGCAATTCCACCAATGAAACAAAACAAAGCTGCAGAATCAACAATCAATCGCACGCACTTCTTTCCCTGACATCACATCGAACTTATCTTATTATGCGTCTTTCATTAATCATGACTAAAACAGCAATATTAAATTGTTTTAAATACCATTCAAAACTACCTCTCATAATGTATTTTAAGAACTGTAAAAGTAAACCTATTATTACGAATGTATTATAATTTTACTCCTCAGCTTCCAAAGATATCACATTCAAATGATAATCGCATTTATCATATTGATTATATTTTTAACATTTCAAGTCAATAATTCCAGGGCTGTCAACTTTTTGGAATTGCTTGGCGTGAGACAGAGACGTACCGGGATTTGCCGACTCCATCCAATGTTCATTTTGTACCATGATTAGGGCCCATTTGAGCCACGGCGCTCGAGAATGTGAAAAGCGGGGATGGGGGGGGGGTGGTGGTAGGAGCAACAAATTATTCATAACGATGCGTGAGATTTTACCCATTTTCTAGCTTTTTGCGTGAGCTTTACTACCTTGGCGTGAGATTATACTACCTTGGCGTGAGACCGTGAGAAAGTGACCCAATGCGTGAGACTCACGGCCAATGCGTGAGAGTTGACAGCCCTGATAATTCTACGTTCAACTGTAATCTGATTTACCAAAGTATTAATATATACTTATATGCTGTATTATTTTTAGTTTTAGCTAATAGAAATACGTACTCTAAATATGTATAAAGTTAACTTCTTCCACAAAAGTATACTTAAAATATACTTATATGCTGTATTATTTTTAGTTTTAGCTAATAGAAATACGTACTCTAAATATGTGTAAAGTTAACTTCTTCCACAAAAGTATACTTAAGTCAATCAATTAATCAACTTCTAACAATACAGACCAGACAAACCTATTTATTTCGTGTACTAAATGAACATAACTCTTGTTATCCAACACAAAATTCAAGTACTTTTCTAGAACAAGCACTTTACACATACTATTTAATGTTATCTGTTTTATTTTGTAACTTTAAGGACAATGTAGTATTAAAAACATCTGAAACAACAAAAATCAAAAGATAAGTTCGCATCTGAAATTCCACCAATGAAACAAAACAGGGCTGCATCATCAACAATCAAACGCACGCACATCTTTCCCGGACATCAGATCGAACTTATCTTATGATGCGTCTTTCATTATATTATCAGACTTTCCACCACTACAGTTCCAATGCTTTTTATAGCATGTAAATTAAGTCTTAAGCTTACCACTATGTAAATAATTATGACAACCAATACATATGTGTTACAACTGATAATAAATTTCAAATCAAAATTCACAAGTTCGTTGTTTGTGTTCTTCATCAACATTCTACATGTGTATATAAACCACTAATTTAAAAGTCCGTACAATAAATAAAATTTATATAGGCCTATCACCCTTCCCCAATCTAAACAATTTTCAAACACATTTCAGCACAGCCTACTACCATAAAGTTTCCACTCAAATCTGTTACAAGACCACTTCTGCATCGAGGCTGGCTTTCCCTTTTAGAGGGAATTTTTATTAAAGCTTAGCACAGAAAACATGTCGATTCAGGTGCCAATTGTATTCGAGGCATGAGAGCGATGATCGGTGATTTTGGAGAACGGGGGTCCAGGGAACGGGCGCTGAAAAATTTGGGTCGTCACTGTGGCGCATACTATAGTTGGGATATGTGGGTGCAGGGGCTATTTTAACGTGCCTCACTGTCACGTTCGTGCAATGAGATACAAGTGTTGATGAAGTAGAGTGCGTTTCAAAAATAAAAAAATTGACTTTTTACCTGAATGTGACCGTAAGAAAGGCTCTACCATTCTCTACTATTAAAGCATATCTACACGGATTGTTAATTGTCACTGTACGAATATTTGATCTCGACACGTACGTGACAGTGAGGCACGTTAAAATATCCCCTGTGTGGGTGCCCCCCCCCCCCACCTTTTTCACCTGGCTGTCTTTCAAGGACGGATTAAGTTAACATGGCTGGGCTAAGAAATTTCCGGACGGAGTCTCATAATTGTCCAGATTCCAAAATTGATTTGCGGGACAAAATGTGCGGGAAAACAAACCGGGAAGCGCATCATAAATTTTTGGTGGGTATGCTCTCCCGGAATTTTGAGTGGTGGGTCTTTGTGAGCTGACGGTGTATTGCATGGTAAAATGTGACCTTTTGGAGCTGCGAACAAGTAAAAGGGGTCTTTTGGAGCTGCGAGCAGTCAAAATCAAGGGTCTTTCTTGGTTATCTGGTTGAAAATCATCCGAAACAGACATCTGAGGATCAGGAATGAGCAATTTAGGGGTCTTTCAGAGCTGAACTTATCAAAATCAAGGGTGCTCTATTTTGGTTTAGGGTCTTTTGGAGCTGCGAAATACAGAAAGGGGGGTATTTTCGGGGGAACATACCCGTATGATCATTTGTGTTAAATGCCCCCCCCCCCGGGGGAAACAAACACTACGCCCTGGGGCCAGAGTCTAGCCTTTCACTTGACCCAAACTATATCCAATATATTAGCTTAATTAAGGAGTATGTTTTGTACCGCTTCTTTTTATTCACAATCATTACAATTTACTTGACCGACTAGTACCATGATATCGTGACAATCTAACCACTGCGGCTTTGAATATAGAAACAGATAATATAATAAACCAAAGATGAAATTAAGTGGAAGTAACTTTGTAGAAACATCAAAAACTGCTGAGCCAACACTGTCTTATTCATCCGCTTCGATATTGGAAGAAAATAGTCGATAACTACCAAATTATTTCATCAATTAGTCTTTATATTGGATATATCGCGCGGTGGCAAGAATTGAACAAATAAAGTGATAATGAAGTTATGACGAATTGAGTCGACATCAATGTAAATAATTCACACAATATGATTAGATGAAACGTGAAACCTGAAACGTGAAAATGCTATATCACTAGTCAGTAATATTCCAAAACAAATTAAATGGTTTTGTTTTGTTTTGACTGGGGAAACAGGTGCTTTTGAAGCCTTTGAATCAGTTTGCTCATGGATTCAAAATTATGTATCTAAAGGTTTAGGCCTACGTATTACAGATGCTGCATTGGGATAATCCATTTAAAGTCCATACTCCCCCTGTGGAAGATTTTGGAAATATCATCCACATGGGGAGTATGAATTGAAATGGAATTGGTGCATTGACCAACTTTTAATATTTGGAACTCTTCCTCCCTCTGTGGAAGGTACGGGTTGAATCTTTCTCAGGAGCGGTTATATGAAAGTTAAATGGAGCTGCACAATGTTTTCACAGGCTCATTTTGAAATAAAATGCAGTAGAAATTCATAATGAAATGAGCACATTTTCTTTTCGCCAGTGAAATATATTATGATGGCTGGACAAACAATTTATCAACGTGATCATTAATGATTTTAAATCTAATTGCAATGATCAATTATTTGAAAGATACAGTCCAGATGCGATTTGGAAAGGAATGAAAATTTCACTCTATGAGCAAATTGATTTGTTGAAAAACATTACCAACGCTACTTCATTTTCTTTACGAAAACGTTTTGTTCTACAGTAATTAAGAAGACTACCATGCAGTTATATCTTAATTTATATCAAAGCTGTTTATAATCCTCATCTTCATTTCCATGTTCATATACTTCTTCTTCATCATCAACTTCTTTTTCAATATCACCTTCTTTTTCTGCTAGTTTTTAATTTTACTTTTTTTCATCTACATCATTACCATCTGCTTCATTCTCCCCTCGTCTTCCTCCTCCTCCTCTTCCTTCTTCTCTTCATTTTTCTTCTTCTTCTTCCCTTCCTCTTCCTCCTTCTTCTTCTCCTTCTTAATTTCCTTTCTTCTTCTCCTAATTCTTCGGCTTCTTTTTCTTTTTCTTTTTTCCTTCTTCTTCTTCCTCTTCTTCTTCTTCTTCTTTTTCTTCTTCTTCTTCTTCTTCTTCTTCTTCTTCTTCTTCTTTTTTTTTTTTTTCTTTTCTTCTTCTTTCTTCTTCTTGTTCTTCTTCTTTTTTTCTTCTTCTTCTTCTTCTTCTTATTTCTTCTTCTTCTTCTTCTTCTTTTTCTGGCTCTTCTTCATCATTCATGACTTATTTGATGTTAGTGAATCTTCGACAATGCATGGTCAGCATCGTTGTTTTTTCAAGACGGGTTCACATTCTTGGAGACCTAATATAATAACTATAAAAAGTTAATCATCTCCGATATGCAATAATGTTTTAAAACGCTTAACCAGTATTACTGTGAAAATCTGATTGTAGATAAGCCTACAAAAATCATCGATTATTATCGATAAATTAATATTTCATAGTTGTCAAAGTTTACACATTCTTTCACAACTTAATAAATACTTTATTACTTTATTATGCAGAAACAACAAGAGAGATTAGACAATTACACACTACTGATTTTAGTCAGTCCTGAAGAGATAATCAATGGGATATTTTTAGTATTAAAACTTGTTGAAAGGTGTTAAGATGACTAGACTAAATGCATGATTACCCTGGTGTGAAATAGTTGATATAATAAAAACACACACTTGTATAGGTAGTGCAAGATTGAAGGTGTTGTAATATCAATTAGCATCTTTATAGAGCAATCTCAGACTGACAGACTAATACTACATTCATTCGTTTATTAATTTTATCTTATAGACAAAATAATATACATGAGAATACATTATAACATACTAATGCGAGAATAAAGGAATCACAGGAAAGGTTATGGAAGGCCTGAAATCATGTGTTTAGTTGGTTGTATAGTCTAATCTTTAGACATGTCCGGTCCAAAGATTTGCAGTTAAAAGTGATTCAGAATGCATGAGTAATAAAAATTCCTTTAAAAAAGGAATGGGGCGCCCAAATTATGTGAGCTTGGACGTGATATGGTGAATTCCATGGCATGGTGTTTAGATTTGGTCCCGGGGATTTGGTATCATAATGATTTTTTCTAGGGAAGAGTAGAAGATGATCAAATGCAAGAGAAATGTGTTTGATTGGGGAAGGTGTATCACAGGACCGTTTTGGATGAAATAAATTGAATTGGAATGAAGCTGTCGTGTCAATTTTCGATTATGTGGGGTGGGGAGTTCAATTTTCACGGGCATGATGATATTGCTTTGGATATTGAATATTGTTGAATTTCGTTATGCAGGGGGGTATATGATGGATAGTATAGAAGAGGATCTACCCCTATGTTGACCAAAAGAAAAGTTTTTATGAATGTATAACGTCTGTGATACATATACATCATAACGTCTGTGATACATATACATCATCTACTTGCTAATACACTGAAAATCTAATAGAGATGAAGGATAAAAGACAATTACAGAACATTCATTCTTCATAAAAGTAGCTATATGGGTATACAATGTTTACAAGATAAGAACGTTAATGTTTTGTACATGAACGTAACATCTTTGATACATAGTTGTTAACACACTGAAAATCTGACTAGAGATTTACAATTTGATGATATCCAAAAGAATACTTACTAACTTAGCATTGAAGAATTAAAATAATTACAGAACTTTCATTTGTTAACATACACGTAGCAATGATTAACAATGTTGAAAATACAAACGTAACGTTTTGTTCATAAACATAACATCCTCGACACATCTAGGATCCGCATAATTTGTTGATTAATGTCATAAACAGTCACAAAAGATTTATGGTCTGATCATTTTATCATTTTAAGGAGGACCCGATATTGCATTTGGAAGAACCAGGCTTTTCAATTACTATCAAAACTGCTGGGTACCAAACTTTTTGATACAGCTTGTATAGTAATTTGTTCTAATTTCCATGCAAAAGGAGCCAGTTGTTTCATCCTTAAAACAAATAGGCTACACCATAATTTCCAATTACCCCATGCAGATAGATAAGACCTTGGTAAGATAAGCATGTTAATTGTTATTTCACTATCACTATCTTGATCTTGATAAGATGCCTGACTTTGAAACTTTGGGTACAAAAACTCATACTCTGCAAGTTAGGTCAAATTTTGCACTATGATTGTTTATTTGAGGTTATTGGACTATGCCATTCAGATTAGGCTATTGTAGTCCATAGTGTTGGTCACCGTCTATCGGGTTCTAAGAGGCGGTAAATTGGTTACAAAGGTCAAAGTGGTTACAAAGGTCAAAGGTCTCGAATTATTTGGTGTTTTTACAAATCCATTAATTTGGTCTTTTAAACAAAGAATATACGCACACCATTTTATCCTGTGCATAACAGAAAACAATAATCAAATCAAATCCAAGCATATTGTGGATTTATTTCTGAGCAAGGGCATAATTTTAGCAAAATAGCACAACAATTTCGGAGTAAATCTAGTAAGACTGAAATTAGAAGCTACTCACAAATACATGCCTATACACAAATACATGCCTCCGTAGAGGGCGCCCCAAAAATCATTTCAAGAGATAGTAAATGGAGAGAAATAGACCAATTATAGTGGCGAGTGGGATTGTTAAGGTGGGACCGGTAATAACCTGAAAATAGTATCTACTCTTTCTCTTACTGTACTATTTTGATGCTCCTATATAGCGCTCTCTATCGTGTCCAGTATTGTATGTGTAATTTCGGGTGAAAATGATCATGATAATCGTGACTTGAAAACGAAGAGAGGAGAAAACAAATAATCCATCAACAGGTACAAGAAGCAAAAGATGGACAATCTGTCATAATTATGGAAAGTGCGTCCCTTATTTTTTACTATCAAATTATATCCACATTCAAATCCAATCATTGCAATTATTATGGTTTCGGTTGCTTTGTTTTTATTTCGAAATGCCAAACAGTTTCGCTGTGTGGTTATTTTATGCCACCTTGACTAAATCAGTATAGTTATAACATCTCAGCAAACTTCTCTGCTTCTCCTTCTGTATTAACTTGGAATTGAGGAATTCTTTAGAATAAAAGCCTTTCTGAGAAAAATATGCTCCTTTGATATTATAAACCTGGCAAAAATACTAACCCTTACTTCAAACGCCACTTATTGGAATTAAAAACAAGTTTCCACAAAATGCCCCTTTTGAATATAAAATATCCTTAGAAAAACCAAAGCAAAATTACTCCGGATCTAAAACTGCACTACCAGTGTTAACATGATTTTGAAACCTTACAACTTTCATCAGAGATACGTCCTTTATGCAATAATAAAATCATATCATAAAAATGAACCCTAGAAATTTAAAGCAAACAAACAAAAATATGTAAATTTCAAAGCCGTGTGTATACACAACTCGTAAGAATTAAACGATTCGAAGAAAAAAAAACATCGCGAGAAAAATATAAATGAAGTTCTGATCAGAAGGTGTGAATTAGCAGGGCACATTGACACACCACATGTACACCAGCCTACCACCATTCATCCTCGCCTAGCTCCATTATGATTATCATCATTAAAACCTGTGAATGAACACCCCCAATACGCAGGATCTCAGGTGTATTACGCTAGATCTCATTTGTCGCTTCATCTACCAATTTTCACCTGTGCTCTTGGGAACCCCTTCCTCAACATCTTTCATTATCGCTCCACGTGCTGGTCATAGTTTTCAACATAAAAAGTCCAATTTTCGAGATATTTTCTTGAAATATCAAGAGCTATCTTAAGAACCGCTGAACCAATACTAGGCTTGTTTGTACTCATTAGAATGCATTTTTCATGTTGATTCCAAATAATGGTCATGACAATGTACAATTTTAAAATTTTTGAATTTTTCAACGAAAAATTTTAAACTTGTCGTCTGCAGTCGACACCCTTATGGTGAGGGTTTTAACTTGACTGAACAGAACAAACCTCAGTAGAGATGAGCTCGCACATACAGGGATACACCATTAAGTCTCTCAATTGTTTTTAATTATTCTTTAAAATTGTCTGAAGAGCCTTGGACACTCGGTATGTTTGTACTTATTTGCGTGATATTTAATGAATGTTTATAAGTATATACTCATAAAATTAGACCAACATTTGAAAAATTTCTGAAAAATTCTGGTGAAATTGTTAAAAGCGTGCTTTCATGAGTGTACTTGGCATGAGCATGGCATGGGTAAGCGGTGCAATAAGAGATAATAATGCATGATAAATAGTCTTTTAGTCAAATCAGGTTTAATACTTAACTACAAAATGGTTGGCAATGAACGGAGGTTAAAGCTTTGCTAATAAATAGAAGCTTCATAATCACTTTTATATAAAGCCTGATAATATTATCTGTACAAATGTACCACATGTAAAGAGTTTGGGTCACTTCTGTATGTTTTCTTGTTGCTAAGAAAAGACACAATTCTTGACACGACTTGATGAAATATCAAAAGACAGGCTTGACGGTCTCGATGCTTATGTACAAGGTGTCCCATAAAAAGGTTACATGTAGAAAATGAACCGCATTTTATGACGGTACAACAAAACACTGTCATTTTTTCAGGTTTTATTTATTCATCCTTTTTGTAATTGTCTGCTAAGTTTCAACTCCATATCTTAAAAGCAACTTAATTTATGAGCGCAATATGACAAGGGTGTCAAGAGTGACTAATCATCAAAATATCGCACAACGAAAGTTAAACACAAGCACATCTTTGTGCTCTATTTTTTCTAATTACTTTTTATTTCTCTTTTTTTTCATGGTTGAAAAACTTTTTGCACTAAAGAACCACATTGAAAATTAAATATTGCACATCTCTTACAAAGCTTCGTGACTCTTGTTGGTAGAAATAAAGATGGTGATTAGATAGGAACATTTTTTGGTGATCAACATTATCAAATTAATAACAATTTGCATTTAGGCTTTGTTTGGGTTTTGTTGAGTTGAAATCACTGCTGTGTTATATACTGAGGAATATTGTCCATTTTCTGACCGAACTTTCGAAGTAAAACTGAACAAGTTTAATTATCTGTTCAACAAAATAATATACTGCGCCTGCCGTGCTATGCCTGGACCTACTCAAATGTCCCGCCAAATGAACTGTATACGCAGTGTGTGGGCAGCGAACCTCGTGTTGCATTATGTCACGTAAACATGGTAAACAGCTTGCTCAGGAATGCGTGGAATGCGAGCTAAATACGCACGTTGTGAACTTGACATTCACAGGGGTACTAGTAGAGGGTACATAGATTATGTCATGAAAAGGACATTTATATTTGTTAACATTAACTTAGATTGTTTTCAAAAATCTACATGTAACCTTTTTTTGGGACACATTACTAGAGGCTACAAGATTGTCTATAATTTGTTCGGTATTATTTTACACACCTTTACCTACAATGCTAGCGAATTTAGTCTTGGGACACCTTTCCTTTGATAGGGCAATGTAAATAAGCCCCACTTCCCCGATCAATGATGAACCCTACTGTTTTTGGTTGCGCGGGCCTAGTGGTACCCAACATTGATTGGGGGAAGGGGGAGGGTTAGGATGTTAGGTTTACACCAAAGAACCCGCCATTTCAGCACGTTAAAAATAACGGATTTAAGGCCATAATATAGTGTACGTTTTCCATAAGTGTCCCAACACATTTTGACAAGTATTGTATCGATAACGGTAGCAATAAAACCAAACCAACGAATGTGGTTATTTGGAAGATATCAATAAGACCAAACAAACATGCATGCTATCTTCGGAAGATATGCCCAAAGTGTATGTATAGCTTATACTCACTGCGTGATCAGCAATCTAATCGGGGTACGTGCTATCTTCAGTAGATAACAATAAAGTAATAACTGATCTTCCAATATGCTATAATCGGTATAAAGCATTAGAACAAACCTGATTTCTCTCTTATCTTGTAGATCACAAAATTATAATATGACACAACTATATGCTGCTGCGCTCTCCGCAAAAAGGTTCTAAAAATCTTTAAAGAACCTTTTTTTCCTAGTAGAACCCTCATATCAGGAAAAAAAAAGTTTTCTAAACTAAAAATACCCTTTTAGATCCTTTAAAGGATTCTTTAACCCTTTGTAGAACCATTTTTTACCTTTATAAAAATATTTTTGGTTCGTTATATAAACCATTGAGGTTTCTATGTATAGGACAGATTTTAGAATCTGTATGAGGGTGTGCATTTAAAACTATAGCTGATAAACTATCTAGAAATAAGATTAAGATGGGGTTTTTATCAACGCTGTTCAAGAAGTTGTTGACTGAAGCTTTAGCAGACATGGCAGATGAAAAATACCTGTATTGTCTTAGAGAGAGTACTATAATAGTAGGAGAACTTTCCTTATTAAAAACAAGATACCAGCAAAGCATATCACGTAGAGTAAACTCATTTCACTCAAACTTAATTTTGGTTTAACCCACTTTGGATAAAGATTATATGGGGTAATTTCTTTATTTTAACCGACTTATCATGTTTATTGAAAAATGAAATCTATTTATGACATTCACATGAGACTTGTATCGGATTGTTTGTTTTTGTAAATATGCTAAATGTTTCAATTGAATCATGAAAGTAGTGTAAATACCAATATACTTTGGGGTGGAATAATCTTGCATTATAATTACATTTTGGGAATCATGAAAAGCCTGTTAACTTCTAAAAGTATGTATTATGAAATCACATGACAAATGAACCCAGTAATTTAACAAGGTTAGATTAAATTCAAATACTAGGATTTAAGTTGCCAAATATCAATTTTTCCATGTTGTTACCTTTAATCATGTTTGTACAGACTACAGATCTGTTTGTAAGTACCGATTACAATTAATGGGTAAACAAGATTTTCTTTTGCATCATACAAAAACAAATCGACGAACAACGTTAAAATGGCAACCCTGAAAAAGTTTTTGTAGTAGAATGTATAATATTAATAAGGTTTGTTATTGCCATTGTACGAGAAAAAATAGTTTCTTACTTAGTTATATACTGACAGTATATAAATTAGCTGTATGTATTTGTTTGGGGCTTAACTTAGTCAATATGCTGTTTTCTTCGTTTTTTGCCAAATTTTGCATTTCAAAAATACCAAATGACAACTTGAATTACTTATCCTTCACTTTTAAGCAATTTATAAACAATTTTATTTTTTATACTTTCGCTGGGATCACTGAATGTGACTTTAACCCTGTAGTGCTTTTTCTGTTTAAAGGAGTATTTCGTGATCCTATAGCATTCTCTTTTTATGACATCATCTTTATTCTAGAAAACTTTCTCTGATGCTCCTTCTTTTCACCACCATCATCATCATCTTACTTTAGGTGATTAATTTGCATAAATTGACTACCAGCTGGTAAATTCTCAAGTATCCCATCTTCTGCTTTAGGCTATCTCTACCTCTTGCATCTGGCAATAAAAGTATCGGTATTGCACCAGGCAAAATGAAGCAAAAGTGTTGGTTATAATCATTTAGGGCAGTATCGATCGGAAAAAACTGCAACATCGAAGTCTTCATGTAAGTGTGTCTTTTACCCGCGGCTGGCAATGTCGTATTTGTACTTCTGGACGTTGTTGAACAAAGAACAGATAGGAATGTCTGGGAGGGGAGAGAACCCATATCATATTAATCAATCGATTTCTATATCAGTAAATGCCTGAAGGATTTGTCTGATGGGAAACGGTCTGGAGAACTGTGCATGTCGCTAGACTCTCCCCGTTTATCGAAACCAGATTACAGGTGTAAAAAGGTGTAAAAAGAAAATAAGATATTTTATCAACATATTTTGTCGTTTACGTGAAATTTTAATTTAACTGTGTACCATTTTGTGTAATGGTACAGTGGTTCTTCAGATATAGACATAATCATGCTAGTACTTATTAGCTTGATAGTAAAAAGACAGACTTGATTTTATCTAGCACCATGATGTAATCGATGGTGCACTCCCATAGGAAAAATTGATGAGAAGTTGAAATCCCTTGCTGATCTTCATTGAAAGCCACGGTACAACCAATCCGTCAGTTTCAAGGGTTTGCTAAGGGCATAGAACAGATCACATCTGTGCTTTTTACTGTGATCAAATCGTCAAATCCCGAGGTACTGATTTAAATGTTTGATTTCAGATGTTGTAAAGTGCGTGCGGTTTTAGGTATGCGTTAGGCGTTATGATCATCTTTTGAATCTCAAGCATGTCCACAATAAGATTTTGTATGTATACCAATTATCAAGGCACTTTAGGCCCTATATTCTAAAATTGCAATTGTATCGAAAAAGTAAGAACGGAAAGCCGTGTCAGATCAGACATAACCGATTTGATTACAAATCAAAAATTTACACATAAAAATACAAAGATATATTCCGATAGCTGATAGGTTCGATTTATGTTACCAACAAGAAATTCAGCTAACCATGCTGCTGTTCATATCTATAGGTGTGTAATGGCCAAGTAGAAGCGGGTTGAATGATAACGTGTTGCTATCTTCAGTAGATAGCTGTATACGTAATGAGCTTGCGAATTGCAGTAATACAGCAATCTTCGGAAGATATTTATAGTCTTTATGTTGCGATCTTCATCATGTTCATGGGCGGTGATTGAAAGAAGATAACCATGTCAAAATGTTTCTACACTCTAAAAATTATTTTTACTTATAAAAATTATTTTTATATGTGGGGAGTAAAGCGTGCATGTTGAGTAATAAGTTGAGTAAAGATTTAGTCAACAAAGTGCAACACACGAATTTCTGTATAATGTTATATTGTGATCTTCAGTATAATATAGCTTCGAAGTTGCTTGTATATGGATTAATTAAATCTTTCAATCTTCATCTATAGATGTAATGCAAAAACAAATGATTCTGTCTTCGTTATATTATCATTTGCTATCTGTTCTGCTATTGTTTTTTATTAAATAGCCACATAGTTTGGTGATATGTTGTTGGATGGACAAGTCAATAAAGGTCTTGTATTTTACTTTGTTAATGTTGTTGTTATAGTCGTCGTCTTTTTTTATTTATTTTTTAAAATTAATTTTGAATAAACATGGCAAAGTAAATTGAACTTTGGCAAGCGCTGTTGCATTTGAAGTTTCCCCAACATATGGTGGCATAATATTTGATTTTTATATCTTTCTTTTTATTTTTCAATTTTCAAGATGTTTTTATCCATTGTTAGAACGCCAGTAAAAAATTACCAATTCATCTATATATTATCCAATTATACCAACAAGTGATCTTGCCACCAATTATCATGATAATTAATATTTTTACGCCTAACCCGTTATGTATCAATACATAATTACCATACACACGTAAGACTAATAATGTGAACGTTGGTCCGATTTGCCCCGGGGGTTTTACCCCTAGGGTATGCAGTCGCTGTTTAATCTTTTGCATGCGAGGGTAGAATATGTCAAATGAGCCCAAGTGTAATTTACAATTAAAAATATCGAAAAATTGAAATGAAATTTATTTAACTATATTTTGAATTTGGGACGAAATAAATATTTCAATTAGAACAAACAAGCATGTCAAGTTTTGATTCAGTGGATTTAGAAAAAGCATTTGACTTTTTGTCAAGGAGAGTAACCATTTGTACAGTCAATATTTGAGGCGCCGTTTGGTCTGTCAGCTTATACCACGCAAACTGGTGCTGGTGTTTTGATCATTCTAATAATTAATTAGAATACACCTTTAAATGTGTACAACCGCCCTCAACGATGAACTTGAAACTTTACAAGTGACAAATTCAAGTGCTAAATTAATTCGGAAATTGTATCTATAATGACCAACTATATACTTCTTTATCATTTTTGACGTTCATTGAAAAGCCTTTTAAAATAACGCAATCGCCTTTACTAAATATTTACGGTTGTTTTGTATAATTTTTTTTTCAATGAGAGCCACTGATCTTTAATAAAAATTTAAACATTTCATTACATAGGCTGTTATAAAATATTATTTGAGGAATCACGCAGAGAAGTTGATACCTAAATTATTGTATAGCACCATGTTACCTTAACAAAAAACGCTGTACTGGCATGGTTTTGTAGGACATGAAAATCGCACATTTGGACCGAATTCCTACTTTCAGCATTTATTACATTTCCAAGCTTTTTCTAGTACCATGGGCAACTGAAATTCCGGTCGTTTTCAGCAAGTAAGCTTGGAAATCATGACCTTTCTTTTATTGAAAATTTAGTCCTCTATGTGCGCTTATTATCTGGAATAGCGCATTGTAAACTTAAGTTTTTCGACAATCATTTGCGATAATGTGTTCCCATGATTAGAGAATAAACGATAGGAATTTTGATTTTGCCTATCCTCTACCGTGTGATAGACGACAGGCAGGTCCAATATTTTGAGTAGTGGATGCCGGCGCAGCCGGTATCCACTACGATAAAAATATTGGACCTGCCTGTCGTCTATCATAGGTAGAGGATAGGCAAAATCAAAATTCCTATCGTTTATTCTGATTCTTAGTCAGTTAAATATTATTTTAATAACTGTAAACAAATTTTTAAAGCAAAAACTAAGTTACCGTCATAAAAACTCCCCTCATTATAAAATGAACGAAACTTGTTTACAACTTCACGTATTCTTTTGCGCGTATTGCTAGCGCGTTCGCGTATTCCGCACTAGTCTACGCATCCAGCGCGATACATACGCGCACCTCTACTACACGCCTTTTACGCATTATCAAGACGCATGATGACGTGGGGTCGTCTACGGCCTGATAGACGGCACCCGAAATCATGCGATTGTCCAATCAGAAATGTTTCTACGAACTAGACCACTCCCACTGACTAAGAATACTTGATATTGGTTTTTTTAGTTGAAATCCATACACCCCCTATGGAAGACATAAACTTAATTTTCAGGGAGTGTGGTGGATTTCAAATTGGTTTACCTAAGTGGGTGACTCCATTTGAAATCTACACCCCCTGTGTGGGAGATTAAGGTCATGTCTTCCATTGGGGGTAGCCCACTGGACATACTGAAGAATGAAGTATAGTTTCATAAATAACTGCATTATTTTCTTGTTTGTTTTCAGCATTCAAAAACCAATTCTACTTTCTATATTGTTTCAAGACGTATTTATTTACCAAAAATATCTTTCACTGAAACATTGAAAGAAACTCAATCTATGACTTATTCATTATTCCAAAACAATGCCCAGGTAAATTCCTGTTCCTTGAAAACAAGATAGATTAACAGATTAACGCTGCTTAAATAATTGTAATCCCCTTTAATCTCACCGCTACAGGCCTAAATCAACTTCCGATTTTTTCAACTCAAAAGTTGTTCATTCCCGTAGCCATGGTAGCTCACCCCAAAGCAAAAATATCCGATTTTTGGTCAAAAGTTTACACCACCAGTCTATTCAACGTTTCCTGTATTGTGGTTTCTATTTTGTCAAAACTCTATCTTTGTCGTTTTACCTGAGCACGAAGAATAAGGTATGAAAAGAGGGTATTTTTAGTGCGGCTCAGCCAGGCCAGTTAGCAGGAAGGAAACAGCGCTAACCTTGGTAAGAGCATAGACCATTTGGTAAGAGAGACGGTGTAAAGCGTGGCCTTCCTTGGTATACTTGGGTTGGGGTCAATGTTATTTTTCACCTTACCTGTTTTTACCTGCTTCTTACAGTTTACACCATGCATTGTATACAGCAAAAGGTTGAATCTTATACCCGATCTCCAATTTTAAACATTATTTTCATACCCTATGAATATTTTGCACAAAAAATGGTTCTAAATAAGCTTTTAGTAGGTCTACAACCTAAAGAGGTTATCGAGCTCCCTAGCTAAAGAATCAAGTTTTACACCGGGCAGAATGAACATATTTAGACCTGAAAATGGTTCTTTAAATGCCAAAAACAAAACAAAACAAAAAAACATTTTCACGTTCTTGCAATGTTTAAGAACCCGTTCTCTTCAGGCTTTTACATACAGGACAGCCGAGAACCTTTTATTATATAAAAGAGTGTATATATATATGTACACCTTTATACCATATACCGGTACCCTCTGAATTTGTTATACAATCCCAACTGTTCCTTGTCATTACAAATTGGATTCGTCCGTATATTCTAATCTTGATTCTTCATGCCAAAATAAACTTTCATTAAACTCATTTGCTGTTATAGATATCTTTTAAAATCAATCTATTATAATATCTAATTAAGTATCTCGATAATGAAGCTATGGCGAGTCAATACCACTCTCACAAGTTCTTCTATAAGAAAAGGCATGCAGGAAGAATTTATAATTATGGAATTCTGGCAAAAGGTACTTTTAATACATAGTTGATAGAAAATGTGATGATCTTACTGCAAACAGCATGAATAGGTGTGAACATTCTCTTCTGTCATGCCTCTCAACTTTATACAACAAACAGATAAATAAACGGAGACACTGATCACAACCTTTATCATTAAAATTGGTTGAAAAGGTTGAAATGCAAGCAGTGAAAACTACCAGAGTAAAAGAACATTAACTTCACTTAAAAGTTCACCCCAGAGATGTCTTCACTTCAAAGCAACCCCATTCATACCATAACATGTTTTGTACCTACCCTGCTACCTGTTCGCCCCTGCCTTAAGCTAATGTACCGTATAACAAGTGAATTGTTTTTACTCACAAACAAGATTTTCTTATTGTTAAGTTCAATTTCTATAGCACGGGCCTGTTGGCGATATACGTATATACCAACGATACCACTCTACAAAAGTAGGAGAAAAATACCACAAAAACACAAATAGGGAAAACAGCAAAATGCAGGCTTTAACTATATGTGGAAAGTGCAGAATTCGTTATTTTTCATACATAAATTCGAGTGTGGTGACTTAAAATTAATACTTTTAAGGGATAAATATGATAAAAGTAGAAGAAATGAAGAAAGATCAATTGATTAATTTACAGCAGAGAATAAATACATATTACGGATGTATGAACATATTTTTGGCTTCAAAAACTTATTAGTTAAATAGGTTTATAATCTTAAGGTTCCATTTGCTGATTGATATTAATATGTTTTTCATATGTCGTATTTATCACATTTTCTTCATATTCATTGAGAAGGAGACGTAGAATTGAAAAGAGGGGGCAGAGAGTGAGAGAGGTGGGGGAGAGAAATCTCAATAAATTTATATTTAGCGTCTTTTCATTATTAGTTTGCTATCTTCAGTAGATAAACAGAACTGAAGAATCGCAAAGCGTATCTGTCGTGCTCTCTAAATGTAAAAGAGTGAAAAACTCACTATCCAAAAGAATGATTCACTTATAAGACCACTCAAAACACAGTGAATTTAAAATCTTTCAAGGAGTTTAATAAAGGACAATTCTAAAAACGTGTTGTCCTTCATTTGAACGAGTTGAAATTCACTCTTTAGAGTGGTTTCACTCTTTTAAGTGATTTTAAAGTTAAAAAACACATTTCACTCTTTTTGAGTGGTTTTACAAATGAATCACTCTTTCGGGGAGTGAGTTTTTCACTCTTTTACATTTAGAGAGTGATAGCAGTAGAAAGAAGGGGGAAAGGAAAGGATGAATGGGGAGAGGGATGGGGGAGAGAGAGAAAGAAAGAGGAGGGAGTGAGCGGTGAGAAATAAATCTCACAACGTTTAGTGTCTTTCGTTATTAGTTTGCTATCTTCAGTAGATAGCAGAAAAATGAAGAATCAAGCTAGCCAATTCAGAGAGTTTGGGTGTTAAGTTGAGTGTGTATGATTTCTGCAATAGTTAGTAATCATAGTAATGCAAGAATATATTCAATCAAGTACTTCATGTACATGTAATGATCAACACAGATCAATAGCGTGCTCGACTGTAAACTTTCTAAATATTAGTGTCACCATTCACCTGCGGCAATATTTCATTTCTTGAATTCGTACTTTTTTCCTCATGAAATGAGGCGGTTAACATGTAGATGTAAGCACTACTTAAAAACTTTTTCAGAACAAACTAATTGAGGAAAAAGCACGACCTTGAATGTTCATGGCCTTGTTAAGTTGAGCGTCAACAGAAGGTCTCTAAAATAAAAATAAATTTGGAAAATGCATACTCGTTACTTCCCAATTTTTGTCGAGACGTCTTTTGTTTGGCACGGTATAATCCGTGGTTACCGGTTTGCTCTGTTTGGTATATAGAGGCTTGTATTGGTCTGAATGACGGTTCATTCTTTTGAAAATATTTTGTGGGACGAAGTGGAGCCAGTGGTAAAGTACAGGTGACCCCGGGTGGTGGTGTAATTTTTGATTAATTGATCAAAATGATATTGATGTGGATGGAAGGTGTCAATGATAAATTGATTATCTGTTTTTGTTGATTTAATCCTACTTATTTGTGCTGATCATTGTCTCAATTAGACTTTTTATAGTCATGCTCCACTTGTTTTGCTCAATGTTATTTATTGCTAAAATTAAATATTTTCATTTTATAATAGCTTATATATATATATGGTCAATTCCAGCGAAAGGGACAAAATTTCTCTATGTTAACTTTCCACTTTAAAATGTCATTAATAAAGGAAATCACGTTATTGATGGAGCATATCATGTCACGTCCAATGTGCTCTCTTTGTGCATATAGGCCTTTACTAGCAAGTCATACCAGGGGACAAGTTATGATAGCTTAAATAAATTGGCGTTACCCACGAATTCAAAGATAAAGCACCGTATATGTCATTGAATGTCCTTCAATCAAAATGAAATTATTACCGTTAGAAAGACGTTTGCATGATCTCTCATCATGTGTAAAACGATTGAATTCCACCAAAGTTTGTGGACTCTAGAGGCCATTAAGTCAATTTGGCTAATAATTTTGTTACCCGCGTATCAAAAATAAAATGATCGTTCTGAAAAATGTTAAGTGAATATGCCATAAATGACTATATCATGAAACGAAGTTTCGTTCTATAATTCTGAGGTCCAAGTGATTATTTTATGCAAATACGTTTTACCCATAAAATTCCATAAAATCAAATTTGACGTTACCCACGTATCAACTGTTACCCACGAGTCCAGCAAATATAATTGCCATAACTTAAATTAACATTTAATGACTTTGGACACTGAATTTAGTTTGACAAGCGCTTAAAATTGTAAATCGTAAAAATACGTTCACCGCTTTAAAAAAGAATCTACGACGGTTTAAACTTTTGTTACCCACGAATCCCGAATAGATGCTAACCTTGAAAAATAAGGAGATTGTTTATTTTAAGTTTAAATCAGCACATATTCAAGCCATGGGTATGCTATAATTTTGACAGTACTTACAGTTTATACACCTAAGAAACGCAAACCCCAAACGGTACTATAGTACTTATAGCTTTACCCACGAATTCGGCGTTACCCACGAATCCAAGGATTTACTCGTAAATTATATGTTTCTTATGCATCTTAACATTTTGAAAACATGCGAAATAGGTTCCAAAACAGTCCTGTTTAATAGCGTCCTCTTGAAGGTATACTGAAGCTGCATCATGAAGTTTTGATTGATTATCCTAAATTACCATTTTTTGGGTAAATGCAATTGGTTAGAGAAACAGGAATCATTGAAACACAATGGAGGAATCACCGCATGGTGGTTTCCAACCTTCTGTAATATTTTCTATTTTGCAGCTTACCAATACATACCTTCAAATATGTGTTCCCCCCGAACATTTTGGTTACCCACGAATCCCTACTTAAATTATAGTTATCAATGTATTGATAGTGTTTTAGTTCATAGGAACTGTCAAACACGAGTTAATAGAATATTGCTGCATGAAAATATGGAATGATTTTACTAAAATAATAATATAAAACTGTTTGCTCTGTCTATTTAAATTTGGCAACTTCATTATTCTCAAAATTTTTATACCCAAAATGCCATAATGATCCATTCTAAATATTCCATGTAGTCTGTATTTTGATTAAAATTCATTTTAGTGCCATTGCAGCCTGAATTATTGACATACGGAAAAGTATTTTTTATTTTTATTAAAAAAAATTAATAGGAATTGCTATTTTCCAGACGCTGTTACCCACGAATCCATCCCAGATCCTCATCCTGCGACGAGATACAAAATCTAACTTTATATTTATATGAAGCATTTATTCTAATCTTTCGAAATAATACAGTAATGTTAAATGACAGCCACTTTGGAAAGAGTTCGAAGAATTGACACAATCTTAACTGTACACCAGGTTCTCTCTTAAAATTTGTAATAACCAAAATATTTCTTTGTAGATATATGTAATAAAATTCTATTTTACGTTCAAAGTCTTCACCGATTTCTAGTGTATATGAGTCACACATAAAATATTGAAAGATATTAAAGAAAGTGAAATTTTATGGCGTACAACAGGTGAAAAATGCTTGAATTCGTGGGTAACATGCATATGCGCATTTAACACTTTATTTGGTCTAGCAAGAAAAGCTATTTTTCAATCCGATGGCACTTCCACCTGATGATTCACTAAATATGATCGTCTCATTTGATAAGTCTAGAATTGAAAAGGAAAACATTTTCAAAATGGCCCCCAGAGAGAATTTTGTCCCGCTTTGGCTGGAATTGACCATATATATAATTGTTTAGTAACTGTCAAATTATATTGATGTGGCTAGAACGTGCAAATTGATTAATCCTACTTACTTTCACCAATAATTGTTGCAATTAGTCGTTGCACAGTCACACTCCACAAATTTTACTTATATAGGGCAATATTAATTATTGATCAACGTCATTAAGTCATTTTAAAAGAGCTTATGCCTATTGTATACGATCAGCAAATGATAGAACTCCTTACACGCATAGTGCATGTGATCATGGTGATTGCGTATCAATGATAAAGCAGTTTGCCGATGCTATCTTCAGTAGATAGCTGTGATATTAGATGTAGTACTTTAATACAAATCAAGCCGATTTAGAATCATTATTGGATTTCTTTGTGATTTTTTAATATCTTTATCATGAAATACTTTATCACAACTGAAGATATAGCATCGGCAAACTGCTTTATCATTGAAAATATTATTTGTAATACTCAAATTAAATATCCTCATGCTTCATTTTAAAATAACTTATATCATACATATAGGCTAATTGTTTAGTAACAGTCAAAATCATATTGATGTGGAGAGAAAGTATGTGAAAGACAAATTGATTAACTGTTTTTGTTGATTTAATCCTCCTTATTTTCACCCATAATTGCTTCAATTAGTCGTTGCACAGTCCCATACCACGAATTCTACTTATATAATTAATATTAATTATTGATCAACGTATGTAAATGCAGTAGGAAGAAAGGACCCCTTACACGCACAGTGCAAGTGATCATGGTGGTTGCGAATAGAGTAATTTGCCGATGCTATCTTCAGTAGATAGCTGTGATCAAGTATTAGATGTAGTACTAACGAAACAAGCCGACTTAGAATCATTATGAGGTTTCTTTGTGATTTGTTTTTTATACTTATTATAAAACAACTCACATTTCACTATTCTATCGTATCAATAGAAAAATATTCCAGCATACGGTAGTATAATAACTTAAGAAGCATGGCCTAATTAAAATCAAACATGCGAATTTAAAATAAACTAAAAACATGAATGAATACACGTGTTTTGTTTAAGCTCGATCTATTTCACTATATCCCTATCAAAACCTAATTAAAACGACACCCTTCTTTATTTGGATAGACATTTTTACTTAATCATGTTAATTCAAACCAACACTAATAATTCAATGATTGCGAATAAATAAAAGAAACGGTGTGTTGTTTTTTCTTTATCAATTCATGGTCAGAGATCCGTATAATTGTCATAAAATAGTTTAGATAAATAGAATTAGTCGCGCTATTCATTGCCATGTCTAAGGTCACTCGATGGAATATATGACAAAGATCCAATCTGACACTAGAAAAGAGGAAATGGGTCGAAACTGACCAAACTATATGGTTAAAATCACCTAAAAACCACAAAATGAAGCTTGAGTTGAATTGAACGATCCTATTATGTCATTATCACGATTGGGCAATTTGTCAGAATTAATTGAGACGATTCGTGATGAAGTGAAACCGGTGTCGCATTTCTCTGATACTTGTATACCTATGACTATACGAGAATCGCAATTCGTAACCATGGCTTGAATTTTTGAATTCCAAATTTTGCTCACCGTGATACCATTCCTGTTACTTATCTAATAAATTTGTACAAACTTGTGTAATGATTTGAAATATTTCACAAATCAGAAAAGAGAGTCAAAAAGCTTCAAATTCAGTCAAGGGTAATTTCGATTTGATTTATCATGGATATACACGCGATATAAACCGCACACGGACGGACTAGTTGTGGGTAAAATCTAGGGAGTTTTTCCGATAGAATAATGGATAACCAACCGCCGTATGCTTGGCTAGTAACGAGACTAGTGGCTAAAACAAAACAACAGCGTATGGTCACTTCTCTTAAGTCATTAGGCTTTGGCTAGACTACTTAGTTCGACCAAATTATTTTGCTTGTTAAGCTTTCTTAATACCTGACTTAATATCAAGTTATTAATGAACAAATAAAGGCGTGTAAAATTCTCCATCGTTGCGAGTGATAAAATTAAGTAAATTAAGTAAATTAAAGGTGTAATGAGATAGCGTGATGGTGTTGTAATTTTCTTAATTTGATGTAAATAATTACTCACACTCACTTAAGGGGAATGCTTTAAGCATAGGGCCAAGCTGCATAGTACACGATTCTCCAAATCTATCGAATCCTTTGGTGCGTATACCAGAAAATATCGCCAGACCATGCAGGCAAAAGGTATACATGTGGATGGAAGGCTTTATTGGAATGCCTTTTGCAGGATTTCTAAAAGAATTATGTACATTAAATAAATATAATTTAGTCAGCACTTGTAAAACAAACGGAACCGAAACGAAAACGCCAACAACAAAAACAATATTAATAATAATAATAACAAAAGGAAAAGAAGTAAAAAAGGCAAAAAAGAAAACACATACATTAAAACAATATTTTGAAGTTAAAGGCCCATTCAATGATTTGCTCATCCGGACGATCGTAAAAATCATCACAATTCAGATTTTGGTATCTTTGTCATTGTCATAGATGTGCTAACATAGCCTGCTAGTGGTTCAGTCGAAAATTATGTATTTAAGACAAAATAAGTAATTTCACGTGAATCTGTAATTTATATACTGACAGTATATTAATTATCTATATGTATTTGAATGCGGCTTCAACTTCGTCAATACTGCTGTTTTCTTCGTTTTTTTGCCAAATGTTTCATTTCCAAAATACCAAATGAAATTTGAATGACTTATTTTTTACACTTTCGCTGGGATCACTGAATGGGTCTTTAACTATACACTCTATAAATATATAAATAAAAAATAAATAAAAACAAACCCTCAATATTGAGTAAAAGGGAACAGATTTCAATTTTAAGTAAACTGTACTCAAATTGAACAAATTTTATCTTTTTATGTACTCAAATTGAGTAAAAATTTTATCTATATGTTCTGCTCCCTTACTCATCATTGAGTATTTTTTTATTTAATTCTTATTTAGAGTGTAATATCCATACACATAACCACGCGCGCTAACCTTAAACCCTAACCAAACTATATCCTTAACCCTATAGCGTTCAATTAGTTTACGTAAAACTGAAACTTGTACTGACCCTTATACAAGTTATGCTATCTACAGTAGATAGCACGAATGATGAAATGGAAATGATCATCTGTGTATTGTTACGCACATGCAATTACGGGTATTACATAGCATGAAAAAGATGAAGATAAATTATAGTAAGATAATCAAAATCTTGTTAATGTAATATTTTATCAGGATATAATCATGTTTGACTTCACATGAAGTCATATTGTGCATGATTTGACACATTTCAAGTCATTCTGTTCCATAAAATAATTATTAGCCTATCTCTGTCATCTATATTTTGGAGAAAATTGTTCTAATATCAAAAATTCTAATCATCCACTGAAGTTGACGTAATTCAAGCTTACAAAACTTTTCCAATCTCATTTCAAGACCAATTTTTCCAACTTGTACTCCTACATAGATTTGATATTGAAATGCATGTGCTATTGGCGATGCCATTTGGCTGCAATGCATACACCAAAATGAAATTAACACGCCAGATTGTTTGCGCGCGATGTGGCCTGGTCAGTGGCTTGAAAATAATGCTTAAAAAGTACCGAAGAGAGAAAATTGTAGGGCAGTGAGTAAAGTTTGCAGCTATCTACTGACAGCGATATCATGGACATGATATAATTGGAATAGTACAAGCCCATTACAGATATTAATAATTGGCCTTTGGCATTGTCCAAAGTGATGGCATCGCTAAATATGCTGGGTAGTTTTAATGGGTTTAGGCGGTACAAATGCACGGCCATTTTTATCCAGTTAGTGCATTATCCGTTCTTTAAGGAAGTGACCAATATCTTCCGTTATATTATTGGTTTAGTCTTCCTTTTAAAGCTTAATGTGCTACCTATAGGTTTCAACATAAAAGTCAAGTTCCGAGATAGTTTCTCAAAAATATCAAGAGTTATCTCAAGAACCTCTGAGCCAATACTAGGCTTGCTTGTACTCATTTTAATGCATTTTTCATGCTGATTACAAATATGCACATGGCAATGTTCACCTCTGAAATTTTCGAATTTTTGGATTTTTAAAGAAAATTGGGGGCTTTTCGTCTACACTCGTAAGGTTTCCTTGCAATGAGAAAAAAGTAGAATGCATCCGGATGTGATGAGCCAATATTTTGCTTAAGGTGTATAAGTAAATGTGAATTTTGATTAGTTCATTGGATTTGTTATCTTCATGTTGACCGATAAATTTAAGGAAATGTCGTCCAGTTTGTTGGCTATTGCTTATTTTGCTAAGTACAATCTTATTTTTATTCACTTGAAGTCGTTGCATTTATAGTTATTTAGTGGTGCTAGGTTTTTTTTAACAGATTTTACAGGTTTTAAAGATACAATAATATTTAAAGGAGTATTTCGTGATCCTAGCATCCTCTCATTTTTGACATTTTCAGTAGATATCCACGAAAAAAGCTTATTCACCATGTTCACAAAATTTCAGTTGATTCCGATTTTGCGTTTTCGAGTTATGCATAATTTATATGTGTATTACACTGCTCCAAAGAACGAAATTCAAATTTCACGATATCTTTGCTGAACGATTAAATCTGCAAGATATTATGTAGCCGGAGGTTTCCAGTGATATAAAAATCTACACTTTTTTAGCGAAAAGTGTGGGGATGATGCTGTGGATCACGAAATGCCCTTTTAATCCATTAAAAAAATAGTTTTGCTGTCTTGCTGTTGTATAGTTTTTGTTCAAAAAGCATTCCAATTTCAACTTTTAAGTTTTCTCATTACTTGTTGTTGTTGTTTTTACTTCTTTTTACTTGTTGGTTATCCTTTCTATACTTTCCTTTTTTTTAATAATTTTTTCCTTCAATTTTACACCTAGTGCTGATAATTTTATAGCACTTTAAGAAGATAGCCACAAAATAATGTTTTCGGAATTTGACCTTTTTACCACTAAATTGTCTGCAAATTACGAAGTTTCTAATGTGTTTGTATTACCTCCAAAGTAAAACTATACGCCAAAAGGATTGCGTCACTCCAAAGTTTGGTTTTACTTTGGAAGTAAGGGTTTTACTTCGAAAAACTTTTTAGCCATGTAAATACCATTTAAATATTTGTAAGGAAGAAATAAATGGAAATGCCATTTTAATGTTTAAATACAAGGAAAAATAGATAGTGTTGATTTTAATTTTTTCTTCTTCACTTTCCAGGAGCGGCTTTTACTGATTCGACTATACCGGACATGACTGCCAGAGGGGAATGGCGCCGCCATCGGGGAGAGAGAACAGAATGGAATCTTGGCCGGCATAATTCTTCAGATCATCACCACTGCGATAGCTTTATTCTATCTTTTTTTTTACCGATTGAAAATGCTACTAATTGCATCACCAGAACACGGCATGGTATTTTGGTGGTCGGTTGGTCGGTCGGTCTGCCGCTCCATTCTGTGAATCCAAGCGAAAAAGATGTCAATTTTTCTCATCTCAAAATGAATTTTAGCGCGAATGAATTGTTCAGTCAGATGAATTTCCGTTGATTAGTCCTATTTTCTAACGCCACGCTTTTCAAATGGGGTATTCCAGTTGAAATCCATACCCCCTATGGAGGACATGACTTTAGCCTTCCACACAGGGAGTGTAAATTTCAATAGGGTTACCTTAATGGGTAACTCCATTTGAAGTGTACACCCCATGTATGTGAGATTGATGTCATGTCTCTTCCATGGGGTGTATGGATTTCAACTGGAATAGCCCAATGATACACGCAGCATCCGCCGTCTGTTCATTTTTCTGATCTCTATACATCTGATGTATGCCAATAATATATCAACTCATTGTGTATCAAGAGGCTTTTAAATCCAACTATTTTTGACATCGAAAGACGCCATTTTTTCGACTTAATGATAAGAATAACAAGAAGGTGGGATAAAACAATAACTTAGCGGATTAAAGGACATTAGCTTACGGGGAACCCTTCGGGGAATGTGGGTGGTGATGTAGACGGCAAAGTGGCTCCAAAACAAATTATTCATTACAATAAAAAGCCAAGTTTATACTTTTAAAACCAATTTTGTTTTGTTTTGATAATGTCACCACAATTGTAACGTAATCAAAAAAACGACATCATTTTCAGATTATTATATTCAATTAATTTAGACACAAAGTTTTAATTTTCCTTTATACACACATCACTTTTGTTCTGAAATCGACCAAGTAATAATGACACACACACAATTTTAAAGCAACATCTTTTGCACAGAATTCAATGGGATTTGAAAGGTAAAGTGGCAGTTGAAACTCTGGTGATAACACTTTTACAGTGCATGATGGGAACTACTTTTAAAAATCATCCTCTGATTAGAAACTGAATGTCACGAAAGAAAAATGTCTTCACATCTCATTTTCTATACAGTAACAAAAATCCTGAGTGTCATTTCTATTCTATTTCACCCTAGTTTAGCTTAAAAATTGGTTTCAGCGTATCATCAAAATTCAGATTTTGACACCTTTGTTACTTCATAGATGTGCTAACATAGGGCCTGCTATAGTGGTTAAGCTGAAAACCGTGTATTAAAGACAAAATAATGATATTTTACACGAATATGTCATATTTCTACTAAAGTAGAGAAATAAGCTATATGTATTTGATTATGGCTTCAACGTTGTCAATACTTCTTTACTTCGTTTTCTGCCGAATTAATTCCCAAAATAGGCCTACATAATGACAGTTTTAATGACTTATCCTTCACTAAATTTTAGGCAATTTATACAATTTTATTTTTAATTTTATATTTTTGCTGGAATCACTGAATGGGCCTTGCATTAAATTTGATTTAAAAAAAAGTTAAGTTTCGAATTATGAAATTAAAGAACTATTTATCACTGGTATGAACTATGAACTTTTTTTATTTATTGACTAATTGCAGGACCATTGACAAAAAACTAAACGAACAGCAAAGTAGGCAACACAGGACAAATAAAAAGCCATATCTCGACTCGAGAAAGAGCTGACTACATGTGTATGATACTTTTTCTTAAAGGAACGACAAATAATCTGTCTCTAATTTGTCTTTTACTGAATAGCACAGGGATAGGAATAGGTTTGACATTCTAACCTGTTTTAAAATGAAAATATTTTTAGAGAAGAAATAAGCGGCATATATTCTCAAAGTACAGGAAGCGAAGTAGGATTTTGAAAAGACTAAATCGCTTTAGAGCCCGAAGCTTTGCAATAAATGTACAAAAAAGAGCCTTCACTTTTTATGATGATATTGTCATCATTGCAATATCGTCAACTCGTGGTGAGTTCTCTTGAAATACAGTTCAGATTTAAGATGCAATTATAAAGGGGTCATCTTGGACAATGTCAAAAACTGTTTTTGCGACAAGAATTTGATCAGTTTTTCTTTTCATTCTCAAAACAATCAATACGGAAAGCCTGCAGGAGAATATTTGAAGAGTTGTCGTGAGAGTTTTCGTTTGAAGAGAGAGAGGGCGGAGAGACGGAGAAAGAGAGAGAGAGAGAGAGAGGAGGGAAACAGAGAGAAGAAGGGGAGGAAGGAATAGAGGGAGAAAGGACGAGGAAGAGGAAAGAGAGATTGGCAGACACACATTATGATAGACAGAAAAAACAGACAGACAGACAGACAGACTAGACAGACACACCGACAGAAAACAAGCAGACAGACAGACGGATACACACCAAACCAAAGACAGAGACAGGCAGATACAGGCAGGAGGGGAAAAGGGTGGTGTTTTTTTTTTTGTATTTTTTTTGTTGTTGTTGCTGTTTTTTTTTTTTTGTGATCCACCTTGATGAAACCGATTTTGTACATAATATGAAGTCAAATGCTAGGCAGAAAGTATGACCGTAAGTCATTAAGCATTGGCATATACTATCTACCGAAGATAACATTTCGATTGTCTGACTGTAAATTCAAACATGGTCATTAATTAAGAAGAAAGGGCTTTATTTGGAGAAACAAAAAGAAAGGAAGAACATGAACAAAGAAGTGCCAAAACAAAATAACATTGGGCAACAAGAAGAGACAAAATAATAAAGCAAAGAAAAGAGGGAGATGCATCATGAAAAACGTGAAAGTGTGAAAACTGTAATTAAGATTCCTCGATTCGATTTCAGATATCATTGAGTTATTGAACAGTTTACTAAATACGTACAACTCCGTCTATATCTGAAAACAAATATAGCCACTTTTTGTACAGATATCAGAGGTATATGACCACCAAACTGGAAATTAAAAGCATTTCAAGTACACGGAGCTGTGGAATTAAAATCGACTTTATATAGAGTTTGATTTCTAGCATGCCTATTTGTCCAAGCTTTATCGTCTATTACGTGAAGTGTATGATCGTTTTATCAACAGAGTATACCAGTTCAATCAAGTAAAAACAAATTGTTTTTGGTTTAGTGGATAAGGTGAGCTTGGTGTGGTTTATGAAGTAATTTTAATGTATTTTACACAGTAAAATACGCTTTATGTTTAAAAATAAATTTAATTTTGTTTGTAATAAGTCGTTGACAATCTGGTATTTTTACATCGATAAAAGTTGTCAAAATATTCCTTTTTTTAATATCACTTTACCAGATGAAGCCACCAATAAGTTTAAATTTTAAGATATCTAAAAAGGGCATGAGATACCAACTTGATGTGTGAAAACAAGTCAAATACAGACATGTAGGTGGAGGGCAGGAAACAACAAAATGTAAGCAAAGTTTGATGGCTAAAAATGATCAATTCCAAAACCAACAAACACTGACAAAAGTGTAAAACCTGCAAAGAACAGGGGCAAACAAGAATTAAAGTAAACAAAAAATAAATCAAAGCAGTATCAGAAAAAGTAGAAATTTGCATGGTACCTGACAAGTATATTTTGCACCTGTCATTTTCATTATGAATCTGAACTTGAAATTGACAAGGAAGATGTCATGAAAGGACTTTAAAATACATGTTGATGTCAATTTCCCAGCTAGAACCTTGACATCGTTTAAAATTCAGCTTTGCGTATAGAAGGGGTAAGGTAAGTGTTAGTGTGATAGATACTGAAGATAGCACTTTGCAATATACTGAAGATAGCACTTTGCTGTCTACTGAGCTAAAGATAGCACTTTACTGTCTACTGAAGATAGCACTTTGCGGTCTACTGAAGGTGATACTATGCTGTCTACTGATGATGATACTTTGCTATCTACTGAAGATAGCAATTTGCTATCTACTGAAGATAGCGTTTTGTTATTTACTGAAGATAGCACTTTGATGTCTACTGAGCTTAAGATAGTATTTGCTGTCAACTGAAGATAGCACTTTGCGGTCTGCTGAAGGTGACACTATCCTGTCTACTGATGATGACACTTTGCTATCTACTAAAGATAGCACTTTGCTATCTACTGAAGATAGCGTTTTGCTGTCTACTAAAGATCACACTTTGCCATCTACTGAAAATAACACTTTGTCATCTGCTGAAGATAGCACTTTGCCATCTACTGAAGATATCACTTTGCTATCTACTTAAGATAGCGTTTTGCTGTCTGCTGAAGAAAGCACTATGCTGTCTACTGAAGATAGCACTTTGCTGTCTGCTGAAGATAGCACTTTGCTATTTACTGAAGATAGCACTTTGCCATCTACTGTAGATAGTGCTTGCCATCTACTGAAGATAGCACTTTGCTGTCTACTGAAGATGGCACTTTTTATCTACTGAAGATAGCACTTTGCTATCTACTGAAGATGGCACTTTGCCATCTACTGAAGATAGCACTTTGATGTTTACTGAAGATAGCACTTTGCTATCTACTGAAGATAGCACTTTGTTATCTACTGAAGATAGCACTTTGCTATTTACTGAGGATGACACTTTGCCATCTACTGAAAATAGCACTTTGTTGTCTACTGAAGATATCACTTTGCCATCTACTGAAGGTGACAATATGCTGTCTACTGATGATGACACTTTGCTGTCTTCTGACGATAGCACTTTGCTTTCTACCGAAGATGACACTTTGCTGTCTACTGAAGATGGTATTTTGTTGTCTACTGAAGATGCCACTTTGCTATCTACTGAAGATATCACTTTACTGTCTACTGAAGATGACACTTTGCTATCTACTGAAGATAGCACTTTACTGTCTACTGAAGATGACACTTTGCTATCTACTGAAGATAGCGCTTTGCTGTCTACTGGAAATAGCGCTTTCCTGTCTACTGAAGATGACACCTTGATATCTACTGAAGATAGCGCTTTGCTGGTTGTCTACTGAAGATCACACTTTGTCATCTACTGAAAATAGCAATTTGCCATCTACTGAAGATAGCACTTTGCTGTCTACTGAAGATAGTGCTTTGCTGGCTACTGAAGATGATACTTTGCCATCTACTGAAGAAATCGCTTTGCTGTCTACTGAAGATGGCACTTGGCTATCTACTGGAGGTAGCACGTTGCCATCTAATGAAGATAGCACTTTGCTGTCTACTGAAGATAGCACTTGCCATCTACAGAAGAAAGCACTTTGCCATCTACTGAAGATAGCACTTGCCATCTACAGAAGAAAGCACTTTGTCATCTACTGAAGATAGCACTTTGCTGTCTACTGAAGATAACACAACAAGCAAACTATTACTCTGCATTACAAAATATCTCTGCGTATTCTTTTGACCATATATAAATACAATAACGTTTTAATTTTTTTGGCCTTCCTTCTTGAGAATAATTAAAAAATATTGAAGAATGCAAGTAAAGTAAGTAAAGTAGCGGAAAAGGAACTATGCGTGTTTCTTATCAATCTTTTAGCTAAACGCCCATCACAGAGACCAACCCAAAATTTAAGAAAATTGATTTTATACTTTTAAAAATTATCTTTTTGTAAATTGAGAGAATTAGTTGTCATAAATTAAGAATTGAAATGGATAGATATGTTTCACCTAAATTGCCTCCAGAACGGAGAATTTGTAAATATTGTAATCTCAATGAAATTGAAGACGAATTTCACTTCATTATGAAATGTTCCTTATATAACGATATCCGTAATAGAATAGATTTATGACGTTAATAGATGATATTTTTGTTACAAACAATTCAACTGAAAATGATAAGTTTCTTCTTATCATGGGTGCCAATGATTTTGACACCACCAATGCAGTTGCCAATTTCATTTATACTGCATTTGAAAAACGGGATTTAAATAATAGGCCTATGCCTAGTTAAGTTAATTTATATCATATTTCTTTATATATGTAAACGTTATTGTTTTTTGTACTTTATTTGTATTATATTTGTATTATATATATTATTATATATGTTTTGACCATATCTTGTTGTAAGATGAATGTCAATAAAATCTGAATCTGAATCTTTTATCTCCAGGTTATTTGTATTTACAAAGCTTAATCGTGTAGAAGTATTTCAAGTGAAAATCATATCAACCCAGTTTGTCTGGTCAAATTACACATGGCAGGTGAAGTGAGGTGTCGATTAGCAGAAAATCACATCATAGACGCTAAATTTGAAATGGACAAGACTCGGTATGCTTGGGTAGATGTACTACAAGATATATGCAGTAAGCTAACAAAAATCAGTAGATTAAATTTCTCGATGTTATTTTGCGAGAAACAATAAGTACGTATAAACATGCCTATACAGTATGACTAAATTGGGCTATTCCAGTTGAAATCCACACTACCCCTGTGGAAGATTTTGGAAATTTTTTCCACAGGGAGAGTAGATTTTGCAAATGTAACTGGTCAGGGTTAGTCATTTTGAAACCCATACTCCCCCTGTATTATAGCTTTACCTATATCTTCCACGTATTTCAAATGGAAGTTACCCAATTGTCTATTCTATTATATTTAAAACTCATACTGCCTCTGTGGAAGACTTTAGCTAAATCTTCCACAGGGGAATTGTGAATTTTAAATGGAATAGCCCAATTTATCATAGTTCCCAAAAGATCGTTTGGAATTTCTTGAGGACACTTGAAATCACTTTACTGTGTATTGTGAAATAAAGCAGAATTCTACACGTGGTTTGTGGTGTGACATCACAATTGGCAGAATATTGGATCATTGACGCCAAATTAGAGGTGGACAAGACTAAAAAGTATGCCTATTTTACCGAACAAGTTATCTCCTCTGTAAGCAAAACATCAAAATGACTACAAAACATGCGGATGTGGGTCTTTAACAAGGAAATTCGGGGCTTTAACGACATTAAGTTGATATCACTTTGTCATCTACTTTGCTGTCTACTGAAGATAGCACTTTGCCATCTACTGAAGATAGCACTTTGCTGTCTACTGAAGATGACACTCTGCTGTCTACTGAAGATGACACTTTGATGTTTACTGAAGATGACACTTTGCTGTCTACTGAAGATGACACTCTGCTGCCTACTGTAGATAGCACTTTGTCATTTACCAAAGATGACGCTTTGCCATCTACTGAAGATATCACTTTAATGTCTACTGAAGATAACATTTTGCCATCTACTGAAGATAGCACTTTGCTGTGTGCTGAAGATGACACTTTGCTGTCTACTGAAGATGACACTTTACTGTCTAATGAAAATAGCACTTTGCCATCTACTGAAGATAGCACTTTACTGTCTACTGAAGATAACACTTTGCCATCTACTGAAGATAGCACTTTGCCATCTACTGAAGATCATACTTTGCCATCTACTGAAGATAGCATTTTGATGTCTACTGAAGAGAGCACTATGCAATCTACTGAAGATCACACATTGCCATCTACCGAAGATAGCACTTTGCCGTCTATACTGAAGATCACACATTGCCATCTACCGAAGATAGCACTTTGCTGTCTACTGAAAATGGCACTTTGCTGTCTACTGAAGATGACACTTTGCGACTCAGAGAATCGAACCCAGAACCTAAGGTTTATGAAACCTACGCTTTACCAATCAGGTGAACCACTCCCCTATATTTCCAATAATGTACTATTCCAGGGGCCGCATACACTCATATTCCGGCACCAAAGTTCAAATTTGACGCATTAAATCTGACCACGAACTTGAATCTGAGAATAATAAACGTATCCCCTAGGATAGTGTATAATGGGATTTAGAGAGAAAAGGGTCTCTCCTAGCAATAATCGCGTACATAATCATCCATGTGATGTACCGTATGGTCAGTTCACACATGACAAACCAAGTGAACATCGTAATTTGTAGAAATCAAATTGTAGACGTTAAATTAGAAATGGACAAGCTCGTAGCTAGCAGCCACCCCGATGAGATCTAGGGAGATTGCCTCGCAGATATAGATGCGTAAAATGGATACCAACAGACCAACTCAACTATACGGACACATTTTAATTTGGATATCAACTACGCAGATATGCGTGATGTTTTTTAGTTTTCACTCGCATATTAATAAAACGCAGTGGCGTAGCCAGTGAGAGGGTTATGATCCCCCCTCCCCCCCCCCTCCCCCGACAAAAAATTCGAAAGAGAAAATCGGGAAGTAAAGGCATAACAAAAGAAAAGGGGAAGGAGAAACCAAAGAAAAGACAAAAATGAAAAGTAGGAGAAGGAAAAAGGCCAGCCCGTTTCACACCAAAATTCACCTTGATCATGGGCCAAAATAGTGTCAAATCTTAAAGTTTCTAATGTTTCAATGTAGACTTTTGAAGCAGGAAGACTTTACAGTATCTTTCAAAAATAACCGAAATTCGTATACGCCGCCAATAATACCGAGCCGAAATGATGCACACTTCCAAAAGTTTCATATTTGCCCCACCCTTTCCCAAATCCGGGACGAAACTTTTATTCCCCCACCCCCTCCCGGCTATGCCACCATGCCACATGTATATGTAGTAAGCCTTTCTTGACACAAAACCAAATCCGAATCTATTATACATCACTGTGTTTTTATACAAATGAGCAACACATGATTAGAATACAGACTCGTTTGGATTCATGGAGTGGTGAATAGCTCCATGGACATGATGGATACAAGGAGGGAGAAAATAACACACATACCCTCGTAAATGGTGGGTCATATCATCTTGCCCTTGGTCAGAGTGCCGTGGGAATTCCCCGGGGGATTCCCGTGTAAATGGAGGGTATATCATCTTGCCCTTGGTCAGAGTAGCGTGAGGATGCAGTGCTCAACGCCTGGAGCTGTATCAATTTGATGCAATAATATTGGTTTTCCGTAAATTCGTGGGATTTCTGTTAAAACTGAGATGCATTAAATCTGTCCAGAAATGAGAATGTGATTTGTATCTTGGAGCATGGGTCAGTGGTTCTTAAGGTTAAATGTAATTTTGATACTTGGACCATACAATTACGAATTATACTATGACGGAGTTTCTATGGTTCTCTTAACATTAACAGATGCCCTTATAAGGAGATCACTTAAAAGCCATGCCAACTAAAAAACAACAGCCAAACAAACAAACAAATTCACGATTAGTTTACAATACATCTTAAAGGCCTATTTAGTGATCCCAACGAAAGTTTGAAAGATAAAATTGTTTACATCTTGTTCCCAGACCTTTTGGGTAAAAATGTATAATTATCTTCAATACGAAAGCTCAGATTTGTCAAATGATTTTCATCCCAGCTAAACGTTAATTACATATCATTAGATTTATAAAGTTTACTTTGATGACTGTTAAATGTCAAAAATTTCTAATTTCTAATAATTTGCCATAACATTTGAATTATATCGCGAATTTAAAAAAAAAATCAAAATTATTTGATATCAGAATTAATGCAATTTGATGTATCTGATGACCTAACAAATCTTCAATACCAAAAACCGCACTCAGACTATTGAACTTGTCTTTGTAATAAACCCAGGACCATGAAAGTTTGTACTTAACAAGAGAAGATGAGAACTTCTTGGGTACTACATATTTCCGTCGGGTACTGAAAATAGCACTTTGCCATCTACTGAAGAAAGCACTTTGCTGTCTACTGAAGATATCACTTTGCCATCTACTGAAAATAGCACTTTGCTATCTACTGAAGAAAGCACTTTGCTGTCTACTGAAGCTAGCACTTTGCCATCTACTGAAGATAGCACTTTGCTGTCTACTGAAGATAGCACTTTGCCATCTACTGAAGATATCACTTTGCTGTCTACTGAAGAAAGCACTTTACTGTCTACTGGAGATATCACTTTGCCATCTACTGAAGATAGCACTTTGCGGTCTACTGAAGATAGCACTTTGCCATATACTGAAGAAAGCACTTTGCCATCTACTGAAGATAGCACTTTGCTGTATACTGAAGATAGCACTTTGCCATATACTGAAGAAAGCACTTTGTCATCTACTGAAGATAGCACTTTGTTGGTATAGGTATGGAAAAGGGTTTGTACCAGAAATGCCAGTCAGATCACCACAAACAAATATTGAATTTCTACAATTTTATAACATAAAGACCAGTAAGGACTTTCTTAAACTTTATCGTTTTATAGTTTGATCTCAGTGTTTCAATATGATAAAAAAACGAAGTTCAAAAAAGCCAGTAAGATTGATCTGTTTCACCAACGGCCATAACAACTTCATACATTAGATTTCTAATTTCCATTCTTTAATTGATATAACCGTGTTAGTTATTTAATTAGATGAAATCAACAAAACCATGCTACATGCCCAAAATAATCAGTAAAACCTCATATATTTATAATCTTTCTTAACCAAATTTAATCATTTCATCCATTAAAATTAAAAGACACCATGCTGTGTAATAAATTGCCATCATCTCCGAAAGGATCTACGGTCACACAATTGAAGTGCGCCATCATATGCTTGACAGCTGCATCTCTTTATACTTGCGTTTAACTGCCTTCCATCGAATGTATAATAGTAATGTCCGTGATCCTGAAAAACAAAAATGGCTAGCTTAATAAGTAAAATTTGACTAATATTGAGCATGACTTCACAAATGTTATTTTATACAGTTTAATCATGTTAATAGCGAAATGTATAATATTGAATTGAAGGCCTATAATCATGATAATAGATAATAACACCACTGCTCTTCTCCATCTGATCATTAGCTCAGTTGGTAGAGAATCGGTTCGGTGAACCGAAGGTACCAGGTTCAAATCCTGGATGGTTAATAAAAACATATTTCCCTGGCTGTCATTTATGTATGTGGAGACTTTTGTTAAAAACTCATATGTATACTATTTTATAAAGTTTTGTTACAAACTTGTGCTCCCTCCTTCTCGCGAAGTGAAGGTTAAACTCAGTAGTGTTTCTCGTTGAACTATTCTAATTTTACACCTCACTTGATTAATGTAGACGCACAAACCACTTTCATTTAGTACAGCGTTTTAGACGAAAATGACCAGGCATGGCATCAGGGCACCTAGACAGGCAGGGCTTGGGTGTGAGTGGGTGAGTCGTCGCGCTGCGATGATACATACATCGCGTGAGATACGCCATTTAAACTCAGGGAAACTGACAGGGGATTCAGAACAGAGGTCTGGCGTGATAAGTCCAAAGCTGCCTTTTTCGAAAATTAGGTAGCAAAGTCTTAAATAAACAGCTTAGTGAAATATTTGTAAAAGTAAGCAGTGTAACAACATTATGCAGCCTTTACGAACCAGTAGAGTGCTATCTTCAGTAGATAGCAACATATATACACAATCTACATCTCAACACTTTTCGCGATTCAAGATAACCCACATACTAGCAGGTATGTCACAGTGGCTGCACAATAATTCTGCTACACTGTGCATGCAAGCATAACAGTGAATTGAAAAGGGCGCGCTTCAAATTTGGCCAATTTTAGAAAACATCCATGTCGATAAATGAATTTCTTCATATGCTTCATTTATCCAAATTGTTTAAATTTTTAATATATGGTGTGTGAAGCCTTTCCGAGGCTAACATCGGGTCCTTAAATAAAAAAATTGTTTTGTTTAAGAGCTACTGCCTGTTTTATGGATTTTTGAAGATCGCTCATAAATCAGTAAATATAGGCCTATTGAAGTAAAGGAACTACCACCATTTAGCTGAAATACTAATCTTTCTTAGCATGTAAATTAATTCCGTCGACAACGAATGAAACACTTCCCTAAAACTAGTTGAAGCAAAACATTAATCAATGATATTTTTAGGGAGTAATTTTCCAAACCACAATAGCTCTAAGCCATTGTGTGTGTCCAAGGCCATACTATTTTTGTATACGCGGTACTGTAAAATCGCTTTTGCTTTTACCGATTATCCTCCCATGTTAATCCAGATGACAAAATGTTAATTTAAAGTCTCATTGCAACTGAATTTTAATTTTTACTTTTCGGACTTGGCTTTGAGTAATGGTGACACATACCATGTTTACAGTAAAAATGAAAATTATATTCCAGACACCGTCAAAATGTCAAACTTTTTATTTTTTTGTATTGTTTTAAAATAATTAACTGCAGTTCATTTATTCAACCTCATAACAGGATCATACTTAAAAAATTTATGATGAATGAACAGACGTTCATTAAATATTGAAAAAAACCTAAAATTACTCATGCCTAATTTGCATAATAATATCATAAATACATAATTAGCTGTAATTACCTAATTTGCATAATTAATTACTTTTTGTGTATTTTTTGTTATCAATTGAAAGAACTTTGTATACATATGTGTGCAAAAAAAACCGCACCTTTATATCATGTACGGTTTTCTATTGGCATCAATTTTGCATATTAATTAGCTGAACTTAGTCATTTTTTGAGATTTAATTTGTCTGCAGATTGGCCGAAATTGCTAAAATAGTATATTTGGTTAATTTATTATAATTATTCAATGATAGATTTTTTAATTTTGTTTTCTGTAACGAAGTCAGGAAAGATATGCATTTAACATGTGATATTTAAATTAACGCTGCTTTTTCAAGCAAGCGTCCAAATATACCTTCAAAATCTTAAAATGTGCCAAGTTTGTCATTACAGCCATTTGTGGCAGGATTTCATTCCATCTACGAGCATCATTAAATTGACACTACGTCACAATGCATTGACCGATTTCAATTCTGTTTTTTGATTTTTGATGCTTTAATAAAGCTTAATAATGTAGGAACATTAAATAACATGTTTCTGCTGCGATTATTTTTGAGGTGATATGCCTAATACTAGACTAAGTTGTCATTTAAGGACAAACGCAGTTCTGTCTTTAATAGATAGCATAATCTCTGCTATAACGCACGTACTGATGTCTTCAGTAGACATCACATTATGATATATGTAGCCTTAAGCTATCTTTTTAGGAATCAACATAGTGCTGTCTTCAGTAGATAGCAAATTACGCAATCGCCAAATCAATGCCATTCTCAAGAGATAACATAATTTTTCAGGTGACGGCGTATAATGCCGTGATGGCGTAATGCTGTTTTCTGTAGACAACACATATATCGTGCTTAATGCTACTATGTATGGTAATGTGATATCTTCAGCGATATCTTCAGCAAAACGCACTCATAAGTTTTATATGCCATCTTCAAAATAATAACGACACAGCACAAAGTACTATATCTTCAGTTTACAGCATATACGCTACCTTAGGCCCCTATCTGTTGCATGTTTGAGCCCTATAAACTAAGTTTATATTAGTTTAAGCTCATATTGCACTTGAGCGTATAATTGTTGTTAACAGATATGAAACTGTATTATCATTACCAATTTGCCCAGTGATTGTCTTCATTAGTTAGCATTTATATCTATGCGATCTTCAGTATATAGCATTATGCTATCTTTAGTAGATACCGGTATATTTTTGCTATCTTCGGTAGGTAGCCTGTGTTATCTTAAGTAGATACCTTATTATGCTATCTTCAATAAATAGCACATGCTATCATCCGTAGATAGTCTATGCCATTTTCTGTAGATAACCTGTACTATCTTTAGCAGATAGCACATGTTATCTTCAGTAGATAGCCTATGCTATATTTAGTAAATAACATTATGCTATCTTCAGTAGATAGCCTATGCTATCTGCAGTAAACAACATGCTATCTTCAGTAGATAGCATATGATATCTTGAGTAAATAACATATCGTCACCCTCATAACAAAACTGCCTAAGTCATTATTACATGTTTCTCATTTGCAATTTGGATTTTCTGAGTAATAAACCCATAATTAATCAAATTTCCAGCCGCATTCTTCATTAGCTTGTGGAATTCATCATTATCTTCGGGATATAACCAATGCTATCTTCATAAGATAGCAAAATGTCAAATGTATAATGCCAGTTCGTTTGCGCGCCAAGTAAATGCGAATTACAACTTACGAATGTTATTCTGAGCATATTGAAATGGAATTATAAAATCACATGATGACCCGAAAAATAAGTTTTAAGACAACTTGTTTATCTTGAGTATGAACAGAAAGTTAAGGTAGCAGCTATCCATTAAACGCCTTCTTCAGCCAATTGTGCACGTGTCGATTCGATATTTAGTGCAGTGAGCCGTATGCTTAAGTGTTTCTGTGAGGCGATAGTTTGTCTTCCTAATCATCTAAACGAATTAGTTCATCTACTGCTGCTACCTGCTCCTGGCTAGCTGGACATATCGGTTCTAGCGTTTATAGCCAGAATATTACGTTTTATGTTTATCAAAGTAGGCAAGCATTTTATGTAAAAGTAGGCAAGTATGGTGATGGAGATAAATTAAACTAAACTACCTAATAAAACAAACTACCGTAAAAATTCAACAATAAGCATAATGTGCCTATTAACAAGTTGCTTGGACAAAACTGAATTTTCAGGGTATAGTTTTTTTAAATACTTTTTCGTGTTTCATTTAATTTGCTAATATCTATAACACAGATATTTAGTTTAATAGCAAAATGGTTTGAATATGAATAGAAAACTATTTTCGGAATCAATTTTGTCATTACATAAAAATCTTTTTAGTACGATGTCCAACGTAAATGACAAATCGTAAATTACATTATACGAGCTCCAGAATTCTTTTCCGGGGGAGGGGGCATGGAGGGGCAAAGTGAATTTCAGGGGGCAAAATCAACCAATTTCACCCAAAATTGCTGCAAAAATTGAACATTTTCCTCTTGTATTAACTCTCTATCGAATATATCGAATATATATAATTTTATTTTTGCCAATTTTTCATACTTTTTTGTGAGATAAAAATCCAATGTATCCTACATGAAGGTCACACATAATATGAGACTCGTCGCATGTTTTCACAGCCACACTACTAACACTCCATAATTTCCATATTTTATTTGATCATATAACTCTTTTATAAGAAGCAAAAATATACAAAAATCGATGTTGATTTCATTACGGCTCTGTGGCGAGACAAGAGGACAGGTTTACGGAGAAAATAACTACAATTTTGATTATTCGCAGTCAGTTTGAATTCAATAATATTGCACTGTGTCCTTTATTTATTTTCTATATTTAATTGTGTGTGGGGTGTTCAGGCATTAGCGTTATTTATCCCCGTCTAAAATGAGTAAAATTTCAAACCAAGCAAAGTGTTCAGGTCATGGCATCAACTTTATTTAAGCCCTTCTAAAACGAGTAAAACTTAACCAAGCAGGATGACCCCCTGGTTTTCTGGGTAAACAGCCAGTGGGTTTGCATTTTGTTACATGTAGGCCTACTACGGGCCGGGTACCAATCATGCCAATTTTTATCGACAGATGGTTTTATCCTTTATAGGCCTACATTGTACTAAACTACATTCCAAAAACTGGTCAATGCTGTTTAAAAGATTAAACCGTCGCTGCTAGATGGCTAAACTAAACAGACAGTTACTTAAAATAAGGTTTAAGAATTTTAAACAACTGGCTGTTCATTTCTTAATAAACGCTGTATAAACTTCTAAACAGTGTTTGTGTGTGGGGTGGGGTGGCGTGGGGGGGTGGGGGTGCGTGTGTTAAGCAATTAAACACATTCTCGCTATCACTTTGTAAACATGTTTAGTAACTGCATATGTTTACAAAGCGATGTGTTCAGAAAAGTGTTTATAAACACTCACAAAACACTGACATAATCTGTTTCTGCTACATTTTCTGTACAGGGAATTTCTTAGTGTTTGAGCAATTATCTACCACAAAATGCACAGTTACAGTGAAGTTAGGTTTGGGGCTTACATTATATGCAGGAGCGAAAGTTTTTCAATTAATGGACTCACAAAATATAATGTTGAAAGCACTAAAATAGACAGCATTTGATCGTCCTGCTCATGTAGTATATAATGTGTTGGTTCTTGCATAAGAAAAAGCCCTAGAGACATAAATCAATGACAATAACATTGGCGTAACCTTGACTCCATGTTACCTGGTTTTTAAAAAGTGCCCGAGCTGCACATTCCGGCATACGATCATGCGATCGTGCGTTAAAAGTGGTGGAGGCTCATTTGAAATTAGAAAACATGATTTGCTTGGCGGAAAGTAATAAAATGAAAGAGTGTGGCGTAACATAACACAGATAAACCTCAGACAATGTGTATTATTGGATATAACGGTTTTTTGTCACCAATGACAAATCGTCATCATTGCAATAATATTGTTGGCATAAACTTCGAAAATGAGAATGATAAATCTAGTGATTTCTTAAATTCAAAACCAATCGGTATAACGACTGTAAAATGATAAATTACGCCCGCTATCTCACCATAATGATAGTGTTGCTGTTGTTAATCACGTTGTTGTTGTTTTTGTTGTTGATGATGACGATGATGACGACGAAAACGAAAATGACGATGATGATGATGATGATGATAATGATGTATGATGATGATCATGACGATGATGTGATGATGATGATGACGATGTAGATGATGATGACGATGATGATGATGATGTACATGATGATGATGCTGCTGATGATGCTGCTGCTGCTGCTGCTGATGGTGATGAAGAGGAGGAGGAGGAGGAGGAGAAGGAGGAGCCGGGAGGAGGAGGAGGATCATGATCATGATGATGATATTGACGATGAAGATAAATATATGATAATGATAATCGTGGCAATAATGCGTATCATGAAAATGTACTATACATCACCCTTCTTTCTTACAACAATTGATTTTCATTTTTAATCCATTAACAAACTCATGCAAACAAGATTCAACTTGTTGCTATGTAATTTTATCGATATTCTTCGATAAAAAATTAATATCCAAGAAAATGTATTAGCTTCTTAAAGATAAAATTGACAAGACGCTAATAAGGTAAATTATATAAAGTAGTCTCTTTTGTACCCGTCTTGACATATTAGTAATGCATTTTGATCATGCGAATAATTCTATCTGCAAAATTAAGAAGTGCATGTTTAATGCACTTTGTCATCTGGTCATAACAAGCTGCATATAATACAGGTTTACGTTATAAGAAAGAAAGAAAAGTTATTAAATTTATTAAAACAGGACCAAAAAGAACCGTATATTAGTATCTTAGACCAAAAATAAAAAAGAGAGTTAATGTACAGTGCGTTTTCTGAAACGTGTCATCGCTCCTGTTATCTTCAGTAGATAGATTTACAGCTTATCTGTTGCATCTAGTATAAGAGCAAATTATCATTATTCGCGGGACTGTGATATCTTCATAGGGTAGAGTACCATCCTCAGTATATATTTATATGACAGACAGAATTCTTGTCCTTCTGCTATCTACTGAAGATAGTGGATAGCAGTTGTCTACATGACGCAGGACCTAAATCGTGCTATCTTCAGGGGATAACAGCTACCTAAATTGTGTTATCTCTAGGTGATATCAGTTTAAATTGTGCTATCTTCAGAAGATATCAGTTCCTGAACCGTGCAATCTTCAGTAGATAGCAATTACCCAACTTGTGCTATATTCAGCAGTTACCTGAACTGTGTAATCTCCAGGAGATCGCAGTTCTATGTGCTATATTCAGGAGATAGCAGATACCTAAATTGTGCTCGGTAGATTATGCTATCTTCAGTAGATAGCAGTTACCTAAATTATACTATCTTCAGTAGATAGCAGTTACCTAAATTATGTTATCTTCAGTAGATAGCAGTTACCTTAATTGTGCAATCGTCAGTAGATAGCAGTTACCTAAGTTATGCTATCTCCAGTAGATAGCGGTACCTAAATTATGCTATCTTCAGTAGATAGCAGTTACCTAAATTTCGCTATCTTCAGTAGATAGCAGTTACCGAAATTATGCTATCTCCAGTAGATAGCGGTTACCTAAATTGTGCAATCGTCAGTAGATAGCAGTTACCTAAGTTATGCTATCTCCAGTAGATAGCGGTTACCTAAATTATGCTATCTTCAGTAGATAGCAGTTACCTAAATTTCGCTATCTTCAGTAGATAGCAGTTACCTAAATTATGCTATCTCCAGTAGATAGCGGTTACCTAAATTGTGCAATCGTCAGTAGATAGCAGTTACCTAAGTTATGCTATCTCCAGTAGATAGCGGTTACCTAAAGTATGCTATCTTCAGTAGATAGCAGTTACCTAAATTTCGCTATCTTCAGTAGATAGCAGTTACCTAAATTATGCTATCTCCAGTAGATAGCGGTTACCTAAATTATACTATCTTCAGTAGATAGCAGTTACCTAAATTGTGCTATCTTCAGTAGATAGCAGTTACCTAAATTATGATTATGATAGCGGTTACCCAAATTGTGCTATCTTCAGTAGATAGCAGTTACTTAAATTGTGCTATCTTCAGTAGATAAAAGTTGCTTAAATTGTGCTATCTTCAGTAGATATCAGTTACCTAGATTATGCTATCTTCAGTAGATAGAAGTTACCTAAATTGTGCTATCTTCAGTAGGCCTAGATAGCAGTTACCTTAATTGTGCAATCGTCAGTAGATATCAGTTACCTAGATTATGCTATCTTCAGTAGATAGCAGTTATTAAATTGTGCTATATTCAGTAGATAGCAGTTACCTAAATTGCGCTATCTTCAGTAGATAGGAGCTTCCTAAATTATGATATCTTCAGTAGATAGCAGTTACCTAAATGTTGCTATCTTCAGTAGATAGAAGTTACTTAAATTATGCTATCTTCAGTAGATAGCAGTTACCTAAATTATGTTATCTTCGGTAGATAGCAGTTACCTAAATTGCGCTATCTTCAGTAGATAGCAATTATTACCTCACCAATTAATCCACTCCACCAACGTCAAGTTCCAACAGGAAGCAGACGAGGAGTGGGATGGGGGATCGATCAGTCAATTTGAGAAAGTTGTACGTAGTGCGAAACGTCATTGAGGTATGTTTAACATCTATATACCGAAATACTTTTGGATTTTTATACAAGAACTTTTGAAAATTAGCAGTTATTTAAATTGTACGAACCATCTTCAGAAGATAACAACTGCCTAAGTTGTGCTATCTTCAGGAGATAGCAGTTTATATTGTGCTTTCTTCATGAGATATCAGTTCCCGAATTGTGTTATCTTCAGTAGATAGCAATTACCTATTGTTAGGAGAAAGCAGCTACATGAACTTCCCTATCTTCAGAAGATAGCAGTTACCTAAACTGTACTATCTTCAGGAGATAACAGTTCCCCGCACTGTGATATCTTCAGAGGTTATTAGTTCTGCTATCTTCGGAATATATCAGTTCCTGAACTGTGCTATCTTCAGTAGATAGCAGTTACCCAAATTGTTCTATCTTCAGTAGATAGCAGTTACCTGAACTGTGCTTCTCTTCAGAAGATAACAGTTATCTAAACAGTGCTATCTTCTGGAGATAGCAATACCCGGAACTGCGCTATCTTCAGTATAAAACAGTTTTCTGAACTGTGCTATATTCAGTATTAAAACTACTTCCTGAAATGAAATATACTATCTTCAGGATATAGCAGTTCCCCAAACTGTGATATCTTCAGGAGAAAGTATTCCCCTGAACTGTAAGCTCTTCAGTTTGGACTGTATTTAGCAGTTTAAGTAAAGCATTAAATATAATACTCGCCTATTATGCTGTCTTTTATAGATTGCTTTGTCTTTATCACTATGATGCTGAATCCTGACATTGAAATCACAACAAATGCTTAAAACATCAACTGCATTTCATACATGATACTTATTACTAATATCATCGTTATATCTCAAGCTACCTACATGCTCACGTATTTGCACAACTGACTATTCTAAGGAACGTATTCTTTCAAAACTCATAGAAAGTCAAACTACTGCTTTCTACTGAAGATAGCATAATGTCTGTGGCAGGTGCTGCATAATAGACTGAATCGTCTATCTGCTAGATTTCGTGCTAAAAGTGGTAGATTCCACGTAATTACACTGGAAAACACCTCCCCACCGTAGGGTTAACAAACAACCAATAAACATCCAATCTAATGAGATGTTCTCTTTTTTCCCTCTATTGTCAATCGCGACCTGTGAGTTAGTTCTCGCGGCCAGTGTTCAGTACGCACCGATGCACTAATTCGCTATGACGGGCACGTGAGTCACTTGATAAGACGACTGAGATGTGTATGGGTTGAATTTGAACAAAATGGTCGGAATACAGCAATACTATGTCAAGTTTGGGTTTAAATAGGGAGGATTTTATACTTATTTGACGAGAGGGAATCTTTTGTTTGTAGCCTGAGGGTCCTCGGATATAAGTGAGCGATTTCACAGTCTTTGTTCATCTTTATTATCTTGTCATTGAAAGCATTCAAAAGTTGAATGATTTATTTTCTCAAAGTGACATTTTACTATTTGACAAGTTGCATGTTATTAAGTGTTCTGGTGAAAATAGGTGCTATTTAGCACAACAACGATGACAGATGTGGTTATTTCTTTGTTTGCACAAATTTGACTTTGGAATAAATGAATGAGATTTTCGTTATTATTCCACCACTCATTTATGTGTTTTATAGTTTATTTATGTGTTCTTATTCCTTGTTTCTTCAATATTAGACAAAAGGTTTAGCCTATAAAGCCACTCTTTTATCTGTGCGTTCATTACGACTGAAAATACCACAAAATAATGTATTTAGATTGATTATTATTTTGAATTAAAACTCAAAGACATATGGGCTGATTAATTTTTCTGCTTAGCTAATAAATAGCAAGTACTGCGTTCTACTCAAGCGGGTGCAAACTGATTCAAAAGCATTAAAAATATTAGCTTCTCAAATAAAAACACTAAGTATTTCTAGTCAATAATTCGGTTTGCCTGATTTGCCGAATGATATAAACAAATACATACATTTTTGTTTGTTTCTTGTTTCAACTTGACCACGTGCGTCCACCTGACCGAAGTGCATGTGTTTTTGACCAGAGGCGAACTCTTTCATTCGGGAGCATCTTCATGTTAACAAAATCAGCAACCTCTTCCTTGAAATGCTGCGGTTACCCGCATCAATTCTTATTAGATTTATTCCGCCAAGTGATGGCTCACTCGTCATCATTGTCTGTACATTTCAGTGTCGTCTGCTACATGAAAACGACTTCCCGCCAGAATTAAACAATTTCTTATATAGGCCCGGACTTTTGCAGACCAACTTACTATGTTATGGTTGTCTTGTTGTTAAATCTGCCTTCGCCCACATAATCATAGTATCATAATTATTTAGATTTACCTCCTCGTCAAGATTTACCTCCTCGTCTGTTCATAAAAACGACTTTTTGCCACTGAGCTCAGTTTCATTTGTAAAAATTTCTCATATTATTTTTAGCTTCTGATGTAACAAACACTTAGGTCTGCTTTTGCCGTTGTTATTTTCATACATTTTCATCCACACTATTTAGGCCTATATTAGGCCTGAGTTCTTCGGCCCCGATCTCGAAACTATTAAAATGGCAAAGCACAACCGGATAACCGTGCGTAGCAGTTGAAGGACTGGCGTATCAAGTCTATAAAAGTGTTCGCTGGGATGGAATAGTGTAAAAATGGTCCACGAAATGGCTTCAATTGGCCTATATTTAAAACAATCAAAAGTTTTAAGAGGAGCACGCGACGTGATTCAGGGCCGAATTTACCACTGGGCTAGATGGGCCCAGACCCAGGGCCCCCAATGTGGCCATGTGCATGTTTCTTTCTAGCCCGAAAAGACGATGTTCAAGGGACCAAATTGTGCTAAAATTGCAAAATTTTGCGCGCACTGGCCCTTTCACCTACATTTTGGGCTAATGTCTGAAATATTTTTTTTCGAGCGCTTCACGCACAAATTTCCTAGTTAAATTGATATTTTACTATTTGTAAACCAAAACTTGGCCACTTAAGTGCAATAGCGTTCCTCACGGTGAGTTTGGGGCCTCCGAATATTGGCCTGACCCAGGGCCCCCCAAAAGGTAAATCCGGCCCTGGACGTCATGAGCGTCCACTCAAAAAGGGAAGGCAAAAACTTTGATTGCTCTCCCTAGAGATTCCTGGATCCGTCACTGCATGATGGTCTTAGATTTTGAATACTGACAAAAGTTTGAAAGGTAGTTTGGTGGACGTGCACTGTTTGCACTTGTCTGCTCATACTAGTTATCCAAATCACATTACATTCTGCGGCAAATGGCCTTGCTTGTCATTTTGGCGGGAAACGGTATGTTATTTATAATCAAATCTAGCCAAGTTTAGTATTTTTGTTACTAAACATTTTGTCACCCTCAAAACCATGATATAATAACGAGTTTAGCTAGCTTAGGCCTATGTCCTTTTGTTATCTGTGTGGGTACGTGAAAATATATAACTTGTCCAGGCTTTTCAGAAATCAGGATCAGTTTAACTTTAACTGCGGGGAGTTATTAATACGCAATTATTACGTTATATAAAATGAGGACTATTGCAAAAAAATGTCTCCACATTACTAATACTAGTAGTCTTGCCTGCTGGTGTTCAATAGCTTTTAAAAAGAGAAGGGAACTGATTAAGAAGAGGACTGTTCATATAGTATAACTCCACATGGATTAAAGCCATAATGTGTGATTTGCATAAACAATTCCTATTTAAATGTTAGTTTTTTTCACTGATCACATTGCCCCCTTTTAATTTCGAACCAAACAAATGAGGTAAAACGAAGACAATTCCTATTTCATTCCAGCGTCTACAATACGTGTATTAGCTCGCCGATCACATTATTATCGTGAATATTGGCGTAGCCTCATACAGCTGGGACGAACAAACAAAACGTAAGCCGAATAGGGATATGCACACAGTTTATACGTCAAGACGTAAGACGAATAGCAACAACGTTTTTGTCTTTCACATTGTAATTACACCATTGGGCATTACAATCACTCAAAAAGTAGAAATTCAACAAAAATTGAGGGCGTCGCTGTGGAGCAAATCACACATTATGGCTTTAACGGTGAAATTTAGTTTCGCTTGACTCTTTCGATATTTTTCGGTTCTATTTATATAATTCTAGTCCCAGATACCATTTATCATGATAAGAAGATCAATCCCATAAAACGCCTTTTCAATTGCTATTGTTAATCCATTTGGTCGAAATTGTAGGTGTGCATTCTGCGTCTCTCGGGACAGTCTTAGACCAGACAGAGGGGAGCATGATTCATCGGTGTTTGCACTTAAATATTGAGACAAATAAAGCTAAGAGGAATGTTATGGGTTCTATATAAAGGAGATCTGAGGGCCTGATATAGGGTTTCATTTCCGCTCTATATGCATGATTTTTTTCTCGGTAGGGGCAAATGTCCACATCTTTCGCTTTTCCTATATACTTTGTATCAATATTAATTAATTAAGAAGTAGTGTTTTAGTTAAATGGCAAAAACTGGCAAAAAATTAATTAATTAATTAATTAATTAATTAATTAATTAATTAATATTAATAGGGGCTGTGCAATAATTATGTGTACCCCTTGGTGTTGAATTTTCAAAATGGTTTGAAGTGCCAATAATTCTTTGCCACCCCCCACCCTTACGCATGCAAGATTTTGGGGAATCCGAATTTAAAACCTTAAATTGTCTTATCATATAATGCGAGCAGGCAATTTAGCATATTTTAGGGCGTAATATAGAAATGGTGCCCAAAATTTCTGTGCCAAAAATCGCTTGATCCCCCTTTCGACCTGCCAACAATCGCGTGACCCCCCTTTTCACCTGCCAAAAATGCTTGCCCCCTCCCATTAATTATTTTATTTATTTATTTACTTATTTATTTATTTATTTATTTATTTATTTATTTATTTATTTATTTATTTATTTATTTATTTATTTATTTATTTATTTATTTATTTATTTATTTATTTATTTATTTATTTAGATAGATAGATAGATAGATAGATAGATTTATTATTATCTTTTCACTCATTACATGATACAAGAAAATACATAAGAATAATACATTATAAAGATATAAATAATAATACAAATATAATAATTATGGAAATGCATAATACAACGATGAGTGAAGGAATTACAGTAAAGGCCCAAAGGCCTGTAGCTCTGTAACCCCTTGATACAGGTATATGGCATTTATTTGACATGGCAGCAGGTTGGTAGACAACAAAATGCCGAGTCCAACCAACCAGCTGTCATGTCCATCAATGACATATCCTATGTTAACATTTAAGGAAAAAACAAAGAAAAAACAAAAACAAAATGCACATATCAAAAACTAATTATTGAAGTAAATTAATGAAATTAATGAACAAAATATTGGTGAGGTACACATGATTGAAAGACTAAGAATAGCTTTGCATAAGATGTTGTTTATACTTTTTCCGGAATTGCTTCACTGATGACGAGCACTTGATATCAGAATCAATAGCATTCCAAAGCTTTATACCTGCATATTTAATAGATTTCTCACAAAAGACTTTCTTGACTCGAGGTAAGATGAGATTGTTTCCATATCTAGTGTTTATAGCGTGAATTTCAGAGTGCTTTGTAAAAAGGTCGTCAAAAACATTGGGTAATAAGCAATTTGTATGTTTATACATGAATGTCCCAAGCTCTAGAGCGTACATATCTTTGATGCTTAAAGTATTATATTTAAGTAATAGAGGATTAGTTCTAGATCTGTAATTACTGTTACTAATAATACGCAATGCTCTTTTTGAATTTTAAACAGATTATGAATATATGAAGAGCAGGCACATCCCCATGCTAAAATACTATAATTCATGTACGGCAAGACTAACGAACAATATAATGTATACAAAGCTTCACTGGGTAGAAAATGTTTAACTCTGTTAATGACGCCGACATTTCGAGAACAAGTTTTAATGACATTTACAATATGCTCCTTCCAAGTAAGATTTTGATCAATTTGAAGGCCTAGAAACTTTGTGCTGGTGACTCTTTCAAGAGGGGTGACTTCACTATCATTTGAGTCAAGACAAAGATGTAGAGTATAGTCAGAGCATGTATTTTTACCACTGCCAAGTAACATGTAGTTGGTTTTTTGGCGTTTACAGATAGTTTGTTTACTTTAAACCATCTGTCTATATGAGTAAGCTCTTTATTCATTACTGTTTCTACCTCCTCAAGTTGGCTGTGTGAGAAAAACAAGTTGGTATCATCTGCAAAGGATATAACATCGAGAGAATTTGTAACGAGATGGATATCATTCACATACAGAATAAAGAGCAGTGGCCCCAATATTGACCCCTGAGGCACGCCACAAGTGATATTTTTGCTCTCTGATGAAACACCATTGTAAGTTACAAACTGTTTTCTGTTACACAGATAGTCTTTAAACCAGTCATAACATACACCTCTAAAGCCATAATGGCATAGTTTACTAAGAAGTATTGAGTGATCAATTGTATCGAACGCTTTCGATAAATCCAGGAAGATACCAGCAGTAAATTTGTTTATTTATTTATTTATTTATTTATTTATTTAAACCTATTTGAAACTTAACTGTTATGGATCTCTCGGAATCGGGTGAGTGTATTTAGGCCAACAGAGACAATGTGATCACCTATCAAGCAAAGTAAGAAAAAATATATAATGTGTCTCCCCCGGTGTCTGACTCTTCTGTCAATTATAGACAAGATATTATTATTATATCATCGATCATCGAAAGTTATTCATGAAGAAGACCTCGTTATCTTTTCACAAAAGTATAATGATCTCCTAACAATACAGCGTAACACTTAGTTTAGGAAGTGGGCCAGGCTAATTTATGCGCTGGAGCCGAAAATGACAACAGTATAATACACTAAAGGTGTTTGAAAGTTTGGATTCTGTTGACAAATCTAAAAGAGGATTGGGTTTTTGTGCTGTAACATCGATTAGTCTTAATGCATTTTGCAACTTTAAGACTTTTTGCAAATAACGGTATCCTGGAGAGTGATGAAAAGGTTTTTTATCGGATTTTTTTGGGAGATAATAAAACATATTGGTTATAGAAACGATCTGTGGATTGTTGTTTGTGAACAGGAATTTGCTTTTCTGTTATTTGTATCAAATCAGGCTGACGGAGGAAGGTATATGTTTGGTTAACGATGCTATAGAAAATACATGCCTGTGAAAGTGATATATGTGAGACTATAGGCCTGTCAAAATGTAATGGAGTCATTTCACATTGGTAAATGAGGCATTCTGAATGTGTGCATATTCTCAATGTGCAAGTGAATTTTGTGGCTTAGTATGTTTGATGCCATTTTACTGCCGTAAATGAAACAGTTAAAACGATACGTTCATCCAGAGACGATCTTTCTCATCTTCTCTGGTCCATCTAACATCTTCAGAATATCATTTGTATGCAAAGTTTTATTCCAAAGTTTTCGAGGAGTTACGTAAGACCAGTAGCAACTTGTTCTTCCATGAAAGTGGTGCTCCGCCTTTTTCACTCATTAGATTCAATTGATCTGTTCATCCCCTGGCGCGGCGTCAATTCGGATTATTTTTCGAACACATCTAATTCTGACATGTAAATAAGCTGTTGAAATCAGAAAGTTTTTCATGTACTATCTGTAGTTGATAGCAGTGGCATCCCGTCCCTGGACTTGTTTTCCAGCCAAACCTCCTGGGCCCATGTGGCAGACTCTTGTAACGAGTCATGACTCGAGAATTTGAAATGACTTGACTCGTTACAATTCTGCGACAATGTGGAACAAAAATTGTTGCATAGAGGGTTGGCAACTAAGCCATGCCCACAAAATTATGCCGTTATAGCTTGAATACCTCTCTCCGGATTTTACTATTACTAATTTCAATGAAAGTACACAAACATAACTTGCCTTCCTTACATTGTAATAACGTTTAACATGCCAATCAACTGAAATCATAATTGGAATCATAATTTGTTAATCCTTTTTAAGCTTTCTGTATCTTTAAACAATTCGATAATATATCGTAAGCTTAATAGACAGTTATTTTAAACAAAAGCATGATAATCTACAATTGAATCTGGAAATTTCAAGGAAAAACATTTTGTGAATGCTTATATTGTAACAAGGACGACACGACGTGGAATACCCCAACATAACAACACTTGGAACTCGGCATTCGCATGTACATATACTCGATCAAATATTTCAGCATAGATATTTCGGTAAAATGGAGTAATTATTGACGAAATAGCGGTATTTTGATGCTTTCTGTGCAGTAGATCGGTTTATGGTGGCATGTACAACATGAGTTTATAGGTTAAACAAAACTGTGCAGTCTCAGTTCGTGTCTGTCCTGTTATATGGACATCACAATGAAACGTAAAGTTGCCCAAATGTTGTCGGCAAGACACCATTTTGACATAACATAAAAAAGATAAATAAAAAAAATATTTGAATAGGTGTGAAGTGAGAAACTCAAGTCCCTTGCCCCCACTGCTAATTTGCTGTATGATATTTTAATGAGAGTCCCAATTTCACAGTTCTTCGTCTCCGAGCACAGACCATTAACAGGTTGCTCCAAGGATCTTTCAGCCATCATGGCCATGTGATGCAGACATTCAATTTTACTTGCACCAATTCGCAAGATTAAAATACTTATACATAGTGAATATAGAATGTCAATTACATTCTTTACTCTTTTACTCTATGCTCTTTTTATTGTCTTTTCAGTTAACGAAACTCGAAAAATAGTTGTAACACACTGCAAAAACAAGTGTTTATATTTAAACACCATATTGTGTTTATCAGAGCAACACTTAATAAACACATAATTCATGTTAATGGTCTAACACTAATGTTCATAAATTAACACTTGGTGTTATATTACAAACACTAATGTTTGTAATATAACACCAAGTGTTAATTTATGAACATTAGTGTTAGAACCATTAACATCAGTGTTAGACCATTAACATGAATTATGTGTTTATTAAGTGTTGCTCTGATAAACACAATATGGTGTTTAAATATAAACACTTGTTTTTGCAGTGCAGTTTCGTCAAAAACGTAGTTCTGAAAAGCTTTCAGGGTTTAGAAGTCTTTTCCTGTGATATAAATTGGACATGTCAACATTAGCAGTTTCTTGCTTATATTCAAACGATTTTCTATGTGTCATGTTAATCGATTCATTGTGATCCCTTAAAACATGAAAATATGGATAGCGTACATGATGAGAACATATCATATTATGCCAATGGGGTGTGTAAACAGTGCTAAACAATCCGAAAAACATCCCAAAATAAGTTTGCCCCATTAAATGAGACGAATAAAATATCACAGCATTATCATGATAGGATGATATTATTGATAAGCTAAGATTTGTATCACTTAATTGTCCATAACCAATCAGTATGTCATTTTAAGGTATTCTATATCGATAGAGATTTATCCATAATTATGTTGAAGGCATTCATATACATTTCAGATCATGAACGACCAGTATAAATGCTCACAGACGGTATCACAATGTGTACAATGACCAAAGGCATGGTTAATGTTAAAGCAATGTTACCTAAATGTTACCTTGGCTAACTGTTAACATTTTCTGCCACACATTAATAAAATAAACCATTTTGTCAACTTTCAAATAACATTTTGAACAACGTTTTCTGAAACCTTTTTGAAAGAGCTCGCCAAGGTTATCAGAAAACTTGAAAGGTTTTTGTGTTTGCTGGGGTGACCCTCCAGACTCCAGTCTCTTCAAATTTAAAATGATGATCAGTATAATTATCGCGTATATATCTGCGGAGAACTCCCCCTAGTTTAAGAGATCAACAGCCAGCGCCATTATCAGATTCAGATAGTACTTTGACTCCCATTTATTTGTCCTCTACTTTATATTTACTTATTATTCTTTATACTATTTGCTTACATTCATTCCATAACACACATTCAAAAAACATTCCGGGTTCGACGTCCGAAATGACCATCCAAGGACAAAAATAGATTAGTGCCCTAAATTAAACAAATCTATATCTCAGATCATGTTGTCTTATTATGTATTCATTTCTTTTTCCAATATTTGCTATAGCTAGTACCTTATGCTAACTATAGGTAAGGGAGACAAATGTCTCCTGTGCCACATAACTGTCAGAGAATGGCTATAAAGAAACAAAGGAGCTGTCAATTATATCAAAGATTAAAAGATGACCTGTCCGACATGGCTACTTATATCATGTATATCAATCTGTCACGATACCTCAGACGCTTTTATGTGATAATTCTTTCTGTTATCTATATTCTTTGAAAGAGTAACATTTCAATAAATACATTAATTCCACTTGGCTAAATCAAAAGGTGATTTTCACCTCTTGAATTTTGAAAAAGTGCAATCTGTTCGATATTGCATATTTTGTTTAATAAAATAAAACAATACAACAAGTATGTTTATGTTTCATTGTTTACTTGCACAAAATCAAGCTGTTTAATAAAAAACAGTTGATAAAAGATACACTATTTCTCGGTTATTTTAGTAAATTTGATGATGGCGCTGACGTGAAATGACAGTTGAATCGATGTTCACTTCAAATATTAGCATTATTCATTCATTCTTTAATTGAATTACACCATATGGAGATGAAGAAATCAAGTTATTGGCAAACATAAGAGGATCAACATCTCGGAAGTAATGGATCCTCTATGGTTTGTATTCAGATACACTGAATCGGAAGAAATTGTGCCCTATGGAGTCTTCCGGCTCATATCACATTAAGAAAATATCATTCATAAGTAGCATCGCAAGTTATGATTGTGTGATTGTGATTTTAGAATAACTTTTATTGTACTCCCAAATGTCCTTTATTTAGTTCAAAAAGTCAAATGTTAAAGTACTTTATGTGATTTAATTAATTTTTTTAGTAGTAAAATATAAAACATTAATAGAACATTGACAAAAGCATTACCCATATTTAGTTGAAAGTAGTTTTGTTGTCAAAATAACGATATTAATTAATCGTTTTTGCCGTTGGATTGTAATTATAATAATTATGGGATAGGCAAAGTCTGTCAATTCACGATTACATGTAATTCAAAGCGCAATTGTTAAATAACAGGCACTTGCGCAAAGAATTAGTGGAAAACATAATGGAAATGGTATTGTTATGATATGTGCCTTGTTTATTGTCTTTTTAAGACCTGAGTGTTTTGAAGTGCATTTACAGATTTTTTAGGTCAAAAAGTGAATTTATATCAAATAGCCCTATCTTCCCGAGATCATTTATCATGTTTATCATTACTATATTTATGAATCATACAACGCAGGCTTTTTAAATGCCATATCCCTGTTATTGTACCATGTTCATAATCTGAAACAATAATAACGAGTGGTTCCTACTATTCTACAAATACCCAAAGTTATAAGTTTATAAGAATTTAATGAAATCACTGCAAAGTTAGCCATTATATTAACACAAAATATGTACCAATAAGATGACAGTTCTTCTCAATGCAGAAGTACATCACCAAAAACTGAGAAAGCGTCGTGAAACATTTTGAAATTTCCAGACAAACGAATGATTTGGGACAACCTTGTCGGTACCATGTACCAAACAATGCCGGTGTAGCGTTACCTGCATGGTTCATACGTCAAGTATCAGCCTTCAGGATTCCCAGACACTTCAGACAAATTGGGTTTGATCATAGGCTTTTAAAGCTTGACCTTTTCAACACAAAACTATAGATAACCCACCAGGGCTAACTTAAGACAGTTATGATGTGAAGCTTAATAAGAAAAGAATGTATTGGAGAATGTGACATTACCATTATCTCACTATATTATTTTGCTTTTCTTCTTACACAATCTCATGGTTACTATTGTACTACTAGTAGTTGTTAATCAGTTTTGAAGGTAATATACTGACTTAACGTTGCACCTTTTAAGTCGACAATCAAGCAAGGAATGTAATTTGGTACAACCAGAGAAGCGTTTATCATCTTCTCTGGTACAACTACAACTTCAAGTATGTTTAATCAGAGAAGATGAGCAGTATGTCAATAACTTAAAGTCATACAATTGAACGAAGAACATACCATGATGATTTTAAACTTTCCGATATTCTGCTCTCAGTGCTCTGTGCTGTCAATGATTAATGATAATAGTTGGCAAATCCAAATGGGAAGTGATTTTGTCATATTTTAGTACCCCGTGAACTGCAAAAACAGCAGAGCAACACTTAATAAACACTTAATCACTTTAATGGCTAAGGTTTGTACAGTGACGGTATGGTGGTGTTAATTTATTACCACTACAACGCGTGAAGATATGAAGATGTTTATGTTATTATTAACATACATAGGATAAGCACACATATCTTGTGTTAAAAACATAAAGAACTTCATATTGTTTACGTGTTTTAGTGTTTATAAATTAACACCCCTATACCTTCATTTGTACAAACCTTAACCATTAAAGTGTTCAAGTGTTTAATAAGAGTTGCTCTGTTGTTATTGCAGTGTGGTCACATATTAAATCATGATGTGAAGATGTCCAACCACATGACAAAAATGCTTATAAATCCTTGTAACTAAAACAATACAACCATTGATATCTCTAGCACTCTTCGTGGACTACTTTGTCGTGGTTTTGTGCCAGATTTTTCCCAGTATTCCAAGTTGAACAAAACTAAGTAATCATGGCAATATCTCACACATGCCGTAGTCTCGTATCATGTTTCTAATCCTATTTGTTACAGTGATGGGTACAATACAAACATTGCAATAAGATCCTGTTGTACATACAGATGGGCGGTAAATATGGTAAGTGTAGCGGCTTTGGGCGCTGAGATCGAGTTTCATTTCAACGTATTCATCGGTGTTTGAGTTAATGGATTTTAACTGGGAAATAAGTGGTTAAAAATAACACGAGAGTTAAGTATCAGGAAGTTAATTTTTGATACCGTGAGGAGTATAGTCCCGCCTAACAAGATGTTAAAGTTATAGTAGACGGGTTGAATTTCAAATACTAAAGCCTCTAAACCATTGTCTTCGTAAACAAACCCACACGAAAAGTTAATAATGTTTGCAGGTTTGGGAACAAATGGCCAATGCGACTGTCATCACCAAACCTGAACTGAAAAGATCCATCTTTGTGTAACGATATGAAAAGTTTAGCGATTTATGTTTCCGTGTAGGGTGTAGGAGTGTGTTCAATGTTGTTGTTGTTGCTGTTGTTTTCTTTGGCCGATTCTTGTCCATATCACTCACAAAACTATTGAGGACTTATTGCGTACACTGGACGACCGTGGTTGGACTTTCAAATTACCACAAAAATTTTATCCTGTGTGTTTATACGAGTATTCCTCCTAGATATCTTTATCATAAGCCTTTGTATCAGAATAAGAATTTCTTGATAAACCCAAAGGCTAAGAGCAAAATTGTACAATTGATTGGTTGGGAGTGGCCTTCCTTTTCCTTGGTCTTTTTCCTGAATCCTGTTTCTTCCTTTCTCTACATATGGGCCACCATGTTTATATAAGCATAGGCTTTGCTTAAACAGTTTGCTTGAGTCTGATCCCGTCAGGTCCCAAGTGTGTGTCCGCCCGGACCGACCAGTTAAACAAATGACATTACTGTATTCTCATACTCTTTAAACGAAGACGAGAAACTATTAAAAATATACATTAAAGGATACCTATTTTGTAGTTAATCCACACGAATACGCCAATATTCTTCATGTCTAAAAACTTCTTCTACTTGATATACATGAGCACGGAGAGTACACTTCATTGCCACGTATCCGTACACCCTTAAGTAGACGTTAAGTTAACATCCACATTCCATCATCTACACTGAATGATACACTAGTCTTTTCCAGTTCATTATTTATATTTGGTTATCTCACTCGAATTCATACTGTCAATCACAATCTGTATTTCACCCAATTCACTAAACTGACTTATTGATAACAAATTGACAAATTAATCGAAGAATATTCAATGAGCAATTTTCACGCAACTTTTCCGAAACGTCTATGAAACCACAACACCGTATACCAAGTTTACTCTGCGATTCCATCCATGCGCCACTGAACCACGTAGAAGAAGTACTCAAGTTAAGTGGTTGGATGATATGTGGAAATAAGAACTAACCTTATTTTGATTACATTTGTATACAGTCAAACATAAGACAAGTAAGAAGTCTGGCATGATAATCAGTGATTCTATGAGTTTGAGATCCGATGAAATCATTAAGTGCCTTCCTAACATTGTCTGATAGGCTTCACTCCATCAGCTGGCTTCTCTCAACTTTTTTTTCTTTTTCAATGCAGGATCTTCAGAATGCACAGATCAAGAATGTGGAACCACAAGAGGGAAATTCTCATCTCACCGCTACATCCACGGGGGAAACCCAATCAAAACTTATATAAACATGATAAACAAACAGCCCTACAGAATGTATGACAATGAATGCTGTACGTAAATCCAGGGCCGTAGCTTCTCTGATTTAACATGTTCCGTTCAAGTGAATCAGTTGTCTTGCCGATTTTTGAGGAGCAAAGAAATAAAAAAGGAAAAGCAAAGGAAACAAAAGAAGAAAGAAAAACAAAACAACAAAATTCCCTTGTCATTTTTTAAATTAAAGATATCTAGGAACTTGAAAACGACGCAATATTTTTCAAGGTCATTTGAACTTACGCCTAAAATAATCCAAACCGAACCATTGTGAGTGGATTAATGTTTCAGAATCAATGTGATCTGTATGTTTCGTTGTCACCTAATGACAGTACCTCCATGGTCGAAGGAAAATATGGTATTATACAAAAAAGTGGTGGGCAGTGATTAAAAGAAAATAAATCCATATAACATTCAGGGTATTTTTGTCAAACCGTAAAGCCGTAGCATTTCCTTCTTATACCTCTGACCTTGATCTTGGCATTGGTAGGGTATCAATCCTCACTAATTGCCTACATCTGATTTCTATGACGCTTTTCAAGAAGATTAGATCGTACGTAATCTGTAATATAAGATTCAAATACCCAATTCTACATAGTTAATTTGGAGCAAGCACTCTACTTAAAACAAATCTTTTCCTGTATGCGTACATTAGGGAAGTCATCAACGCCATATTGGCGTGACAATGATTTGTACTTCAATGCGCAATGTGCAATCATAGACAGATTTAGAGATTCAAATTCACCATTAAAGCGCATTGGAACCAATTTTTTACATGATCTTTAACTTTACACTTGAACACATGCATTAATGTATCTAACTCTGATATGGCATATCTATAATTCTTGAATAGATGTATGTTCTTTCTTTGTATGTACAAATGTGGCACCTTTTGTTTATGCGCATTGGAATCGAAATCTCGAATAGTCTTGAGCTTTCCACATGTTAAATGTGAACACATGCATTAATATATCTAAATCTGATTATGTGTAATACCTACTCTTGAATAGAAGTGTGTATGTTCTGTCTTTGTATGTTCAAACGATGTGGCACATTTTGTTTAAAATCTGATCGATACACTCGTATAATGTTCATCTCATAATTATGCGTCTACGGTGCATACTTACACGTTTCAAAAGTGTCTTAACTTTGAACCGTTAAGGTTAGCAACTATTTTAAACTGTTGCGATTTGGTAGTTCACAGCATCTTGCGAATGCTAGTGAGCTTTAGCAAAAATTGCATTGATTATTTCATAGCGAGCGTATAGAAGAATTCAAATATCACAGATATACTTTTGTAGGTCCTGTGGTTCTTGAGTTATGTTGTAAAGAGCGCTGAAACAACAACACTTTTGTAAAATGTACATAACTCATTAACGACAATAAATCAAGCAAGTTTTCATGATTTGTAGAATGAACTTTTGCAATACATCAAAGTGGGTTTTTTTTTCAATAATATATTGATTTAGATAATGAAAATTTTGTTGGCTGCTTCGACCAACAATACTTAGTCTACCCGTAACTACACAATTGTGTACATTGTTGAAAGAACAATAATGATAGTTTATCCCTGGATTTGAGTGTTTATATTACGCCAATGTCACTTACGTAAGAAAACAAGAGCATTCTTGCCTACATGTTGATGACATTACTGCAGGTTCATTTCCCAAATACAGAAGGGTAACTAAACTACTGTCAGTTATACATATGTGGTGTTAATGAAGTTTACGTTCATCTAATTACAAAGGCCGATTAATTAATCTTATGTGTGGATATTGTTTAACTGTAGATTTTGAACGTACGTACGTATACAGGATTTCGCAAAACGCCTTCCATACAGTTACCTTTAGCTTGAAGACCGTCTTGCTCCAACAGAACAATTCCATAAATGTCGTGGTGTTTGTTCGTAAGGTTTTTAAATTTAGAGAATATGTTATCGAACCAGAGCAGGTAATAAACACGATTTTTTTTAAATGTATCAGTGTAGAATATATTACTATTACTATGTATGTGGTGCGAATCTCAGGTTCATGAGTATCAGTTATTTCATGACTGTATCTAAATGGTCACGAATCTTTACGGTTATAGAAAAGACATGCCTCTTCCAAAATAATGCAACATTCATGGAGCCACAAGTTTAAGTTTAAAGATTTTTTAATTATGTTATTCATTTTGCATGGATACATATTCTTGTCTTTTTGACATGAAGCTGATGTGTACCGATCACTTCAATACGAAATGTATATATTTGGTCCAGTAGCCTATTCGTAGGGTATCATGCTAATTGAATTCTACATGTTCTACAGCTACTCTCAAATACAACGCTACCTCTTACATCTTGTCCCACTACCATTTCACCATTTTATTCATATGTGTGCACAAGAGTATTGAGTTTCTACACGTTAACACAGGAATAACAGAATGGCCCTATAATGAGTGTAATGTTTATACTCCTAAGATCACTTCTCTAACATGACACTAGCAGAGTTTGCCAAGCTTTTGTGAGTTTCCTTTACCATACGTTCAGTGTACTTAGTATTTTCCGGGTATTGATGATCTGATATTTATATATTTATTGACTGAGGAAGCTGAAGAGGAGGAGTACTGGACGGTGGTACTACTTGTTGAGTACTTAACCTCATTTGTAATTGAAGATAAATTTGCCAATCTATGATAATGTGTTGTTTTACAATGTTTTTTTTTAAATTTAGATTGAAAAATGGACAGAAAAAGGTCAAAACATGCAACCAGTTATGTTTTACACATGTTACCGCCCTAACAACGTGGATTGGCTCAACAGAAATGACGGGTTTAAAATTAGTAAGATAGAAGGTACACGACTTAGAAGTTATGGTATTAGGTTCATCTGCATTGTCAACAATAACTGTTTGATGGGAATTCATACTATCAAATCCTTTTTTGGTGACATAACTTTATTACAGTTTCATTCTGCTGCGCAACATTTCATCAGACTAGCAACCTTGCTTCTTTTTCTTTCCTGAAGTTGCTGTTCCCTTTATCTCTGTTCGCGTATATGTATATAGATCAAGGGAGACAAACAGGAACAAAATACAGATTAGAGAGGCAATTTGGATCAGGCGACGAGGACGTAACACCATGAACAGAGATGAAGGGAAATATTTCTTACCGAATATTTTTGACCAGCTTCTGGCGCCACCAACGGTAGCAACTTCAGGAAAGAAAAAGAAGCAAGGTTGTCAGTCTGATGAAGTGCTGCGTAGCAGCATGAAACTGTAACAAGGTATGTCACTAAAAATGGAGCATGAATTCCCATCAAACAAAGATTTAGAAGTACTTTTTGCCGTGAAAATGGTTAAGATGACGAACGGTACTGATAAAGCTTCAAGAGACAAGTAAATTCTTTACATTGTAAAAATCATATTCTTAAAAGTTATAAAGATGACGTGAATTACAAATAAAATTGGTATGATTTTTCTCAGATTCGATGCTTTTTGAGTGATTTTGGTTGATAATTTATTATCAACTTTTTATGGTATAATTCCCTTTAAATTTACCACGTGCTTAAAGCATTTTGGTCATGTTTAAAATAGCAACACATACAAAACCATTGACGTCTCAGTTACATTTAGCGTAAATAATTGTGCATTTGTTGTGTAGCTTGTAATACGGTAATTGTTTAATTAATTGCACAATTTTACCACGGTGACAATATTATTTATGAATGTTAAATGTAGCACACTCACGACAATGGGACTTCCCTTAGGTGAAAACCGGAGTTTGTGAGCAAAGCTAGCCGCGCGGACGAGAAGCAATGCATATCGGTCCAAACAGGTAATCGAACTGAAACTGAACTCAAACACATCCACTGGCGAGTACTTTTCAACCAATGAAATAGACTGTACTTCTTCAGCGCAGAAAATAACGATTCATCTTATTTGCCAATGATCGTTCGCTCGTCGTTATAGCACGTGAACTATAAACTTAGTTTAAATCCGTTGTAAGCATTTGTGCTAAGTGGTCGAAATACCCTTCTTTAACGATAAGCTTTTGCAAGCTGCTGCAAGTTTTTGCTATAAAATAAATATGGACCTGACTCTGTGGATCTCTGAAATAGGAAGGGTTGAAGAACTACCGACTCATCACTGTACATGTTTGTACTCACTTAGACGTATTTTCCTTGAAGATTTCTCATTTAAAAGTTAGAAAGTAAAATGTAATAATATACAAGAAGTTTGGTAGATTTATTTTTGTGGACGACAATCGCAACCCAAGGGTTATACATCCGTGTTTTCCTGGTGTATTTTGCTGTTTATTGAACTTGCTTCGGGAGACTCGAACATTAAACCGATAATTTTGACAATGAAAGCTAAAGGCAACGTGTGTGTCAAAGTCAGGTTGGGTTTTTACCGATATTTAGCCTTATTAACGAGTACATGCTGGTTGATACTCGTGTGTTGTTTTGGAGTATGAGAATTGAAATTATAATTTGGTGTATATTTTTCATAATATTTATACATGTATAATTCACTGCGAAATATAATTAATACTTTGTTTATTAGTCCATGATTCCTAATTGATCAAAGTTCATTTATTGATAAAATATACTAAGATTGTTGAAATGTATTGTCATTCCATGGTCAGATGGTAGTATACTTGATAAATAATATGCAAAAACAGAGAGGTTCTTTTATCCAAGATATCATAAGTACTAGTATGTTTTAGAAAGAATGGAGTCAGTATCCCGAATTTATGATGAGCATGATCTGTCGATCGTGTCCGTCCATTGAGCTTTAATGTTTATATGTCAATGCTAATTTTGCATGTTTACTGTTATTTTCAACAAAAAGAAATTAACTTATCAAAAATCTAAAAAATGAACAATCCCTGCCAACTGACAATATGTCCAACAATCTATTGGAAGGCATAGATGACAATGAAAATAATTAAATTCCCTATTGTCATTATTGTACCCACGATTTTGTTTTCTTTGCACAGAAGGAGCTGCTGAAAATGGGGCATTGTATCCAAAGTAGGCAAGTTTTATGTACGGTGAGTGTCATAGTGAGGGACGATAGCCGATGGGCAGGAAACAGAAGGTTGACGGAAGGTTTGGCCCATTCTTCCCCGTCTTCCATCGGCCACGGAAACACCTGGGCGAATCGCTATTGTTCTCTTGTCGCATTCACTGAACAACTCTTGTTATTGAAGACCTCCGGTACGAGACTTCTGATTGGAGGATAAATGTCCTCAGGCAATAGAAGGATTGATCCTATTGGACAAGCTGGCTAAAGACTCGATATAATTGGTTCTAGGCTGTTTAGTTGCCGGTACAAACAAGGCTGAACAACACGATGATCGCCTCACCCTTCTAAGTAGTTAACCCCTTACATCACACTTAATATATTTGCGGAATCATATTTTAAATATCATATTTTTTTTCAGTCAAATATTTTATACTATTCATAACCATTTGTGACATCTACATAAAACTTACATTTGGAAGAGGACAAACATGCCTAGTATTGGCAATATGTTCTCGGGATACATTCTGAAGCAATATTTGCAAGCATCTCAAAGGCTGTTGACTTTTGTCCTTTGTAACCTCATGTATAAGTGAACCCTGCACTACCATGCTTTATACCAGTAAACTTTCCTGTCGGCATTATTCCTTGATCCTCTGTAAACAGTTCAGCGTCATATCGTAAGCATGGCTTCAACACTTTACTCATAAACACTGTTGACAAAGATACTAGTGATTACAACTTGAACATATTCTTCAATCATTCCACTTGAACAACGCTTTATACTATTACAAATATCAAATTTCAAGTGTATTTACACAGTAATATTAGGTTTGAACAATTCCTTGTCAATATTGATTATAACCTTCCCTGAAATACTGGCAATAAGGTGACTGAATCAGCTATTACAGCTTTAAAGTTCAAGTTAAACAGTACATGCATGGACCAATGTTTTCCTTAGTACATCATGTTGGGAGTGACCTTTTTCCTTGCTCTTTTTCTTCCTTCTCTCCGTTCAGACCAGCATGCTTATAAGCTGGGTTTGAACACCCGGGTTTGAACAATTTGCTTGAACCTGGTCCCATCAGGAACCAAGCGTGTGTCCGCCCAAACCGACTGGTTAAACAAACAAAAGACACATCTTCAGACATGTCAGCAATAGACATGTTAGATATAGAAAGCATATATTGGAACTTGTGTCTAATTGCCTTAAGGGCTGGGGTATGAACGTTTGGACAGTATTTATTTTGGGACATTAGAGCACATCAGACATATGGAATTGCATTCTGAATACGAAGAATGTCATTCTGATATCAAATAATTTTGACTTTTTGAAATTCGCAATTTAATACACATTTTATAGCAAATCATTAAAATTGATATTTTTGATATTTAACAGTACTTGAAGTAAACTTTATAAATCTGATGATTTATACTTAAAGTGTATGTAGGTGGGATGAAAAGCCGACGATCAATTGAAAATTTTGACCTTTCGTATTGAAGATATGGATTTTTTTCCCAAAACACCAAAAAAAAATAAGGTCTTTTTGGGAAAAAATCCATATCTTGAATATGAAAGGTCAAAATTTTCAATTAACTGTCGGCTTTTCCTCCCTGCTACATACACTTTAAGAATATATCATTAGATTTATATAATTTACTTCGAGGACTGTTATATATCAAAATTTGAAAAATATCAAATTTTTATAATTTGTCATAAAATTTGTATTATATTGTGATTTTCAAAAATGAAAATTATTTGATATCAGAAAGACATGCTTCGTATTCAGAATGCAATTCGATAGGTCTGAGGTGCTCTCATGTCCCACAAAAATACTGTCGAAACGCAATAAACGCTCATTTTAGATCCTTTACGACAAAGATCTTAGACACATGCCTTCAACCAGAAGATTTAAAAATCAGAAGTTGTTATCAAAATTGTCTTCATGTTAAAGGACATGACTTACATATTGAAAGTATCTTACATGTTTTGATTGAATTTGTGATACTCTTTTTAAGAAGAAAAAAAGAAACAAAATGCGCTAAAAATGTACATTTTAAAAGTAATTCGCGTGATGAGACAAACATTATTTTTTAGCCTAACCAAATTAACTTTTAACAATTTTGACATTTTACAAAATATTTCGAAGGTGAAAATCATTGGATTGTCTGCTGTCAGATATGTACTATGTTATAAAGATAAAGCAGATGTAAGGTCCGTGTACTTTTGATTAGTATTTTGAAATAATACAATTGTTATGATTTCTCATGGCTACATAATATAGGGAAACATGCCACACTATATTTGGCACCGGAAGCATAAGTATTGACTATCGGAATATAGAGTACGAGTCAAAGTACGAGTATAGGCAGTGTTTTGTCTTTCTTCACACGTGTTGAGTATAAAGGGAACTCTGCTTATAACGCTTTCAGGTTTTGCAGCTCTAAAACATGAAAATAGCAACAACTTGACAAGGTTGCCTTTACCTGTTTATTCTCATGGTATACTTGATTCTTTTGTCAAATTCTTGAAATTGAAGGACATCTTATTGTGTATCTTTTAATCAAATATTAATATTTATTTAGCTTATCTGAAATGCGCTTTTCTACAATTGACAGAATATTTTTCAGACTTGAACAAGATTTATCATTTATTTTTATGTCTTTTAAGGGCTCTGGTATGAACGTTTGCACATTATTTTTGTGGGACATGAGAGCACATATATCGAATTGAATTCTGAATACGAGAAATGTCCTTCTGATATCAAATAATTTAGATTTTTTTTAAATATAGCTTCAATATGAAAGGTCAAAATTTTCAATTGATCGTCGGCTTTTCATCCCAGTTACATACATTTTAAGTATCATTAGATTTATAAAGCTTACTTCGCGGACTGTTAAATATCAAAATTTGAAAAATATCAACTTTTACTAATTTGTCATAAAATTTGTTTTTTATCGCTAATTAAAAAAATTCAAAATACTGTCCAAACGTTCATACCCTTAAGCTTAGTAATCTCCTTCGCAATAACAATGAACATGATCATTTGATTAATGTTATGAAAATATGTACGTATTATGTGCTAACATAGCCTGCTATTGGTTAAGGTAGTATGAACGACTACGGTGTCGTGCACAGATTTGGTTGAAAATAATACAGAATGTGGAGATGGGTGAGAAAAACTCACCTGTCAATTTTTAATTTTTTCCAAAAGAGCGTTTTTGACTTACGTAATTTTTTGTGATTGAAAAACTCCATAGACTTTGCACATGGAGTGTTTTTGGCATGTTGCCAAGTTCATCAAATCAGCTTAATTTATGAAAACAGATAATTTGATTAAATGTTATTTTTCTTCTTTATACCCACTGCATAAATCTGGTTTTTGATTTAAGTTATTTCAAAAATGATACGGTGATTTTTTTCTCAAGATTTTAGTCTTAACAAAGGAGATATTTAATGGTAGTGTTAGTACTTTTTTCAATTTTCTTGACTTTTTCTAGAAACACTAAATTACCTAAATTCTAGAATTTTTTTGGAGCTAACTATAGGTCCAATTTCAACAAACAAGATGTCATATGAAAGGTAATCAAATTTAGAAACTTCTCTCACCAGCTTTTTTTAATTAAGTGTTTCTATATTAAGTTATAGGTGTTTCTAAAAAATCAAAATTTTAACAATCAATTTTCTAAAAAATTTAACACTTAATCTAAAAAAAAGCTGGCGAGAGAATTTAGATATTAAGCTTATACACCATCCCTGATACTTTGGATACCATAGCACACTCCATGTAGGCTAAAAAAATTAAAAACTTGAGGTAATTTTCAAAAAATAAAGAAATACATAAGAAATGTTAGAATTTGTATGAAACACTAAAAATAGATGGAGTGAAGACTTATCTTTAGTTTGTTCTAAGTTTAAAATTAATACATAATTCTGATTTGCTACTGTGGCTATTTTGCTGCAAGCCCGAAAGCTGCGCAAAATAAGACATTTTACATGAATCCGTAATTTCTGATTCATGTAAAAAAGACAAAATAAGACATTTTACATAAATCTGTAATTTCTGATTCATGTAAAAAATACAAGATAAGACATTTTACATAAATCTGTAATTCCTGTTTAATTAAGTAGATAATTTAGCCTCATGTATTTGAATGGGGCTTCAACTCTGTTAATACTGCTGTTTTAATGACTTATCCTTCATTTTTAAGCATTTTATACTGCTGTTTTCCTCGTATTTTTTACTAAATATTTCAATTCAAATATACCCGATGATAATTTTAATGACTTTATCTTTCACATTTATAAACATTTTATTCACAGTTTTATTTTTTTACACTTACTCTGGGATCACTGAATGGAACTTGAAATTCCATGGGCATATCTATAAGGTACCATATTTTGTGATGAAAGTGAAATGTCAATTTAAAAAGGTAAATAATTTGAATTAGATGACTGAAGTAATATGCAATATACGTGTACATTTGTATTCTTGTGTCAACTCACATGGAAGCACATGTTAAATTGAACGATCTTCATCATCATTAGTTTCTCACACACATCTTCGTATAACGATCGGAGTTATAAAAGTGAGTTCAGCGTTATTTACGCGGGTTTATTTCCGGTTGGCAAAAGGATTTCCGCAGTGAAATATTGAATAAGTTCTGGCGAAAGGTGGAAGCAGTTCAAGAAACGGATCGATTTCCGAAAAAAATATGAATCGCTTTACTGGTTACCAAGGCAACTCTAGAGCAATAATCATGATGAAAGTACATTTGACTCCTAGTCTTAGTGTTATTACCGCTATAGATTGCCTTAACTGTCAAAAGACGTCAACCGTCAGGCCTGGTCCATTTCTTTGACCCAAACCTTCCGGGTTTTGAAAGAACAAATCTTTGAATAAAGTTTCCACAAATATTCTTAAACATTTTCGACTTAAACATTACGACCACGATATACAATAGTTGTTTTTTTTTTACTTCGAGCTTATAAAAAGTACTATGTGGGCCATTAGCGAGCAAAAATTTGGTATTTTACACTATTTTGGTCCATTATCAGCATGATCAGCTGATCATGGTGAATTTTGGTGGGGAAACGAGCTGGTTACCCTTTTCTTTTCCTTTGCCTTCCCAATTTTCTCTCTCATTTTTTGTCAGGAGCACTTTTCTCTTTCATATTTTGTCAGGGACACCCCCCCTCCCCCATGTCTACTGTTTACGATTGGTTTTGGCGAATAGTATTAATTTGTTGTTTGATTATCATACCTTATGTAACGTGTACATGTTATTAAATAAAAATTCCTTTAAAAAAGGAATGGGGCGCCCAAATTATGTGAGCTTGGACGTGATATGGTGAATTCCATGGCATGGTGTTTAGATTTGGTCCCGGGGATTTGGTATCATAATGATTTTTTCTAGGGAAGAGTAGAAGATGATCAAATGCAAGACAAATGTGTTTGATTGGGGAAGGTGTATCACAGGACCGTTTTGGATGAAATAAATTGAATTGGAATGAAGCTGTCGTGTCAATTTGCGATTATGTGGGGTGGGGAGTTCAATTTTGGGGCATATTGTAGTGATGATATTGCTTTGGATATTGAATATTGTTGAATTTCGTTATGCAGGGGGTATATGATGGATAGTATAGAAGAGGATCTACCCCTATATTGACCAAAAGAAAAGTTTTTATGAATGTATAACGTCTGTGATACATATACATCATAACGTCTGTGATACATATACATCATCTACTTGCTAATACACTGAAAATCTAATAGAGATGAAGGATAAAAGACAATTACAGAACATTCATTCTTCAAAAGTATAGCTATATGGGTATACAATGTTTACAAGATAAGAACGTTAATGTTTTGTACATGAACGTAACATCTTTGATACATAGTTGTTAACACACTGAAAATCTGACTAGAGATTTACAATTTGATGATATCCAAAAGAATACTTACTAACTTAGCATTGAAGAATTAAAATAATTACAGAACTTTCATTTGTTAACATACACGTAGCAATGATTAACAATGTTGAAAATACAAACGTAACGTTTTGTTCATAAACATAACATCCTCGACACATCTAGGATCCGCATAATTTGTTGATTAATGTCATAAACAGTCACAAAGGATTTATGGTCTGATCATTTTATCATTTTAAGGGGGACCCGATATTGCATTTGGAAGAACCAGGCTTTTCAATTACTATCAAAACTGCTGGGTACCAAACTTTTTGATACAGCTTGTATAGTGTTCTAATTTCCATGCAAAAGGAGCCAGTTGTTTCATCCTTAAAACAAATAGGCTACACCATAATTTCCAATTACCCCATGCAGATAGATAAGACCTTGGTAAGATAAGCGTGTTAATTGTTATGTCACTATCACTATCTTGATCTTGATAAGATGCCTGACTTTGAAACTTTGGGTACAAAAACTCATACTCTGCAAGTTAGGTCAAATTTTGCACTATGATTGTTTATTTGAGCTTATTGGACTATGCCATTCAGATTAGGCTATTGTAATCCAAAGTGTTGGTCACCGTCTATCGGGTTCTAAGAGGCGGTAAACTGGTTACAAAGGTCAAAGTGGTTACAAAGGTCAAAGGTCTCGATTTATTTGGTGTTTTTACAAATCCATTAATTTTGTCTTTTAAACAAAGAATATACGCACACCATTTTATCCTGTGCATAACAGAAAACAATAATAAAATAAAATCCAAGCATATTGTGGATTTATTTCTGAGCAAGGGCATAATTTTAGCAAAATAGCACAACAATTGCGGAGTAAATCTAGTAAGACTGAAATTAGAAGCTACTCACAAGTACATGCCAATATTGTGGGACGCCTCCGTAGAGGGCGCCCCAAAAAGATGATGATCCATTCGTTTCGGAAATACATTATTATTGAAGACCGAAATTAAAAAGACTAGTTTGCGTCTGACGTCAGTGCAAAGGCGCGGCGTGATTGGTTGCTGACCTGCGCAGTACACGACATTCTTAGTCTGGTTGACAGAACGTCATACACAAACTAGTCTTTTTAATTCGGTCTTCAATTATATAGCTAGTTATCGACGTCCAGACAGTCCTCTCTACAAATCCAGTGTCAAGAAAAAATGATGTTCTTGCAGTCCTGGAGGGGTTTTAATGATCGGTGTCTTGACTTCTCTAGCCTGGATGGGGTAGCAGTGGATCCACACAACAGTCGTTCAAATATGTAGATGTGATTATCATGATTATGATCATTAGATGACGTGTCGAATGTATAGAGAATAAATCCTGTTATATACTGATGATAAGTGAGTTGAGTGTGAGTCTTCAACGCCGCCAGGGCTTGGGCAGCTTGATTGGAAATCCCAAAAGTGGCTCAAAAAATGATCTTTTTTGCACGACTTAAAAATAGCAATTAAAAACAGCAAAGACACATCCATTGACCCCAATTGTTTGGAGAAATTGAAGATTTCCTGAGCTCGCAAAAATATTCATTTGGAGTTCCATAAAGGCCTTGCAATATAGTTCTTAACCGGTGATAAGCAAATCAGGTTAGACACAAAAATATACATGTAATAAAATACCTAAACTTGAGCAGTCCCTCAATAACCAGTGATAACTCAAAAGGTCTTAGTATATATAAACCCAGCAAACACAATAAGTTTTGGACATCATTCGCAAATGGTTAGAAAAAGGGTTGCCAAAATAAAAACCGTTTGAATGTCGGGTTATATAAAGGGCATATAAAGGGTATAAAATGTTTCCATATAATAAGCCCAATCGGCATTGGAAATTTGCAATGCATTATAGGACAGTTTTTGCAATTTTAGGACACTTTGTCCTTTGACCTTTCAGAAAATTCAGAAATATTGGGTTTTTGTACGTACAAAATATAATCTAAAATGTTGTACAATATTTAAAACAAATATAAAAAATATTAGTGTTTTATAAATTAATTATTTGGTATTTTTAATGATCAAAATTGTGACAATAATAAGAATATTAATAATAATTACGTAAATTTTCCCGATATGTCAGAGGTCAAAGTGTCCCAAAACTGCTCTCAAAAACCGGAAGTTAGAATGGCGATTGGGCTTATTCAAAAACATTGGTTAACAACCTACTTCTAATAATATGCGAACATAATGTTATTTAAGTGTTGACAAAATATATTTAACAATAACATTTTAAAAATATTGTCGTTAGGTGTTTTCATATATACAAAACGTTTTAAAACGTTTTCTTGACCTTTATACATGTTATATAACCCGATATTTAAATGGTATTAAAACGTTTTAATCTAAACCAAAACCCAAAATATAACCTGTTAAAAACGTTAAAAAAACGTTTTTGTGTGTCCTGGGTATACACTAAGTCAAAATGTATACCTCTGCACCTGGGTGGGGTCAAAATTGGTAAAATTAATAATATCATGGTCATAACATAACTAACTATTAAGTTGTGATTCTGATACGGATCTATTTAAATCTGTTGTCATATTTCCATAAATCATAAGCTAAGAGTTAAATTAAGAACGGTACATTACATATCCTATAGATATGATAAAACTGATTTTGAATTAATCTATACACCACTTTTCTTTTTTGAAAAATTCACCAATAAAGCAATGTCCAGCATTAAAACACCAGCTGTCCGTCCAGAATACATGTTAAGTTTCACATGATGTCAAAATTCAATATTCAACATATTAAATCAAGACAGCTCAATCAAGTATAATAAACATGATAAAGGATAAGTATATTATGCTTAATGGACTGTCCTATAATTTTGTAATACCCTATCATGCACAATTTATCCCAAACTTTAGCATTGATCTTGAGCATATTTTCGGTGTCCAGTCAGCCGGAACTGGGGTTATATGTGGACATTTTGTGGACAAACATGGGCTGTAATCATTCCTGGGAGCTATGCTAAAATAAAAGCATAGAAACAGGAAAGGCTTGAAAAAGAGCAGAAAGGCCGAAGCCCTGAAGGTATTGTATTTAGCCACCATGCTTTATCTAAGCAATCACGGCAATCGAGTTCTTTTTATAGGAGCTTTTCGTTGACGAGGAGATTTTCACCAGTTCATGCAGATTTCAATGCCTAATTTTGAAGATAATTTAGCCACCCTTTTATGCTTATTCTAATGAGGTGTTTTGGGTTGGTATATATACATGTGATTTGGTATTCGAGCTTGCGGGGATCCGTGTTTGGGGTTTTGTGAAGCGCTTGTGTTTTGATCGAAAAGGGTTCCGAAAAATCAAATGACCAGTATGAACACAAAAGGGCCAGAATTCACTTGTAAGTACTAAACTCTTATGAAATTCTCACTCAAGTTCTCACTTATATATTGTCGAAGCCAGCGCAGCTGTACTTAAAACGTTGATAAGTTGATCTAATTTGGAACCAGTTTTGAAGTAAGCTCAAATAGTGCAAGGTTCTTGTAAATCAGTGAGTCCCCTCTACGATGGACACATATTCATCCCGGGTATCTCCATTCAAGATATGGTTAGAAACCAAAAACCACTGTCACGTAATTATTGTTGTTTACACTCAAAATCACACTTCGGTATAAGGCCTACATAATGTTTGATATTAAAGTTTAAAGGTGTTTACAAACTATTTTGAAATCTCACCACTTATAGTAGCTTTGACCACGTGATCAAAAGTACATTCCACTTAAGGGTCATCGCAATGGCATGTATACAATCACCAAAAGCCAACAAGGATGTTTTAGGGCCTTACATTGATTGATACAGAATAATATTGGCCCGAGGAATCAAATCATACCAAATGCTTTTGTGCTCGGTGTCGGGACAGTTCACTAAGCCCCGCCTTCCTCATAGTGCTCGTTATGTACATATATACTCTTCACTTTTTATATGGATTTGTGTGCATAAGCCTCATTGACACTTAATCTAACGCTGGAGTTGCCTTTAAAAATACATTTGATAGTCTTCTAAACAGGTAAGATAACTGTGCTCATCTTCTCTGATATATTTGCTATCTTCATTAGATACTGCCAATTTAACATCTACTTTTTGAAAGTAGTTTTGGAACAAAATTTGACCACTTTAGTCGTCTCGGTTGTACCTTTTGCAAATATTAGTGTCATGACAATTGATTTGACAGGTAAACTGTCCGTGGTCATCTGGGTCCATATGTGACTGGTTGTCACACGGTTCAGTTCACAGGTAGAGCAATCATTCACCTGAGCTAGTGGGCTTGCGTTTAGTTGCATGGTGATGCCTAAAAAGTGGTTTGCACTCATCTATATATTAAAGAAAGAGGTATTTCATCTTGGAGTAATTATACTCATCTTTGTAACCAAATCATCTTCAACTTGCTATATGCTTAATTTGAGTTGATGATTTTTACAACTTTGTATATGGGACAGAGCTGACGAACCTCTTCAATTGCATGAACTTAAGTTTTGTGTATAGGAGATATACCTAACGATGTCATCTTAACCAATATCCTATCTGTCTATTTATCTTATCATCTCAATAGGGAGTGAAGTCGTCGTCATCTTGACGCTAAGAACATCTGTAAAGCAACAGCCCAGGCAAGGCAACACGAGTAGACATCACTAGCTGCCTAACTCCGATTGCTTGCTTGCTTGCTCTGATTTTGGCCGAAAGGGATCTGAGACTTAATTACCATACGGGACTGAGGATAGAGCGAGGAGAGAAAATTACTTGGGCGGTCCTAGGCATAGCTACTAAACTCATTGGCACTTTATATTGGGCGCTAACGAGATAGAGAGTGACTGACGGATGTTACGGGGCTCATTAGTTGATGGGAAGTAGGCCACCAATTAACAGTGGTCAGTTCGGAAAAGAAGACTCATCTATAAACACATTTCTTGGTTTGGCCAGAGAATATACCACGGATATATTTTGAGCAGTCTTTAGTTCTACGAACTGTTTTTTTGCTTCACTTACGCTGGTAACCACATGCACTAATTTGCTACATTTATATAGGAGTCAACTTGGGTGCCATTGGACTTACACTCACATGTGCGTTTAATGTGCGGAACCGTGGAAGTGCCATACTTTTTTGGGTTTTCCGATCCTGAAAAGAATTCATCGAATATAATAATAGGTAAGCTTGCTTTTATACATAAGTATTTTTATCACAAACCTATTTACTGTTGGTCTATTGAAATTCGCCAAATCGATGTTTTCAAGTGTCTTAACACCCCGCGTAGTTATTGAATCACGGAATGGTAAGCAGAGCTCTTCACGCTTAACAAAAACTCACGGGCTTTAAAATCCCATCATTATCATGATTATGCAGTGGGAAAGAGATATTTTCTTTTCATGAGATAGTGAAGTCGTTTATGTAAATTATATACCCACAAACATTCTGAGATTAAAAGTGTTCTATTCAGATGACAGTTTTTCAAAAAGCATCTTTTAAAGTTAACCCACTATATCTTTAGCATGATTGAAGAGCATTTTACGTTTCATAACAACACTTTCCGCTCCGATTTTACTTCACATATTCTCTCCATTCCTCTTGATAAATCTACTACCTGTTGTTTACGATAGATTCCATCTCCAAACATACATCTATCACAGGTAACTAAGCATTATTCACGCCTTACACAGACTATTTGACCTTTTTTCAAATTGTATATCAACCAAGCCACTTTGAAGCATGCCTAATGCATTCACATATCCCGTAGTTTTTCGACCCAGCCAGGAATCAGCGAGTGAGCGAGCGTAGCTGCCGATTCGGCTGGTGCAGGTAGCCGTGCATAATGCTATTTGTGTGCTAATATACACGCTGAAAGCTTACTGAGGTGGAATTGATGGGGAGTTCCCAAACAAATCATCAGATTTGACCCACGTGCTTTCATTATACATGTATTTATTATAGATATTTACCTATGAACATGAACAGGAAAGGACTGGATGCCTTTTCATAACTAATTTGAAAGATAGAAATGTGACATTTTTGAATATGCTGGTCATTAATCCGTTAACTCATTCGACATGACAGAAGTACTGATGAGAATATTCAAACAAATCCACGAATTCAACCAAATCTTTCCATATTTTACGGATCTAGTATAAGTGTATATCTTTGACATTAACATGGTAAATTAAAAACTTGTTTACAAAAAATCTGACAGATATACAGTTTGTCATTTTGAATTATATGTTAAACATTTTACATTGAGCAGAATTGATAAAATTCACTATTTGACAGAGTTCAATGGTTTCAATGACCTGCAGGCTTTCATTTACATTTTGAGCATTCATCAAGTTTTTTTATTGAAAATTGGAAGAATAAAATTGATCTGATGTGATAACCTTTGATATGTGGTCAATTCACCAAGAAAAATAATACTTATAACGTGATATGCCGTGCCTCTATTTGTGTATATAGTCTAGTATATATTTGTACATTGTAGGCCTTATAATGTGCTTTTGAAAGTATAAGCAAATACGTACTATTGAGTACTAAGCAGAGCGATTATAAACGTATACTTTTGAAGAAGCATAAAATTGACATTTTTCACAAACACTTGCAACAAAAAGCAGCAAGAAGAGCGAAAATGTTTTATTCATATTGCGTCATTAGACATGCACAATAAACGAAATAGACTTGTGGTGGAATATTGTACGATTAAATGGATTATTATGTGGTCAGTACAACCAGGGAGTTTGTCTTAAATAAAATTGCGTCGCAATGACTGTATTCGATGAAAAATCTAAACTAACCACATTGTTTATGCGATATAGAGTCAACAACAAATTGTGTAATACTAGTGATTGCGTGGGAATTTATTATGGTTTAAATAAAGTTTCCAAGCCATTCATTCTGGCTCCATTTATACCATGCAAGTATTTTCGTCTCCTTACCATGTGATAACAAACTTTTGTTAAATATGCCTACATAGTACATGTCAATTCCATTGCACGTATTCTTATGTGAATCATATATTTAATTCTTGTACATGCTTTAATAATATTATTATTGTATGCAAGCAGGGATATGGCACAAGTAATCCAAATATACATGGAAGTCCTTTATCATATTTATAATTATATTACTTTACAAACGTGAGCAAAATGTGTTTCCCAAATTATTTCTCTGGTTTAATTAATAACTAAAACGACAGAACAATAATATATAATTTCATTCTTAAAATTTGGTTATATTTTCCTGATATTTCATTCTGAAATATTACTTTCATTATGAAAACTTTTGTTGTTGTTGATAATTAACTATATAGTTGGTAATAATTCTACGAGTATAGATTGGTGTCACACATGTACTCAAACAAAAATGGGAAAATTACAAATATATTTAAAAGAAGCGGTATGGTTGGAAGGTAAAACTCATGGTCCTTGTTGTCAAACTGTCACTCTTACTTCAAATTGATAATGAATGACTCCTTAATGTGCTGCTGACAAGTTGAATGAATGCTGTAATTTGCTGCTAAATTAGCAACTCTATTCAAGTGTTTATCACTTCTGTTAATTGGGCTACACCATGGTTATGAGATGCATTGGCGAGGAATACCAGCACATCTTTAAGCATATGCCTTAGATCCATTGCTTCCGGAAAGATGGTGAGGGAAGTTATTTTATCTCGGTTAAGCCCGTTAAGATGTGTGAACAACGGTTAGTAATTAGCACCATCTCGTAATTAGGTTTAGAATTTTTACCACATGGATTTATTTTCTATGTGAAATTATTATCATATTATTCATTATCCAGATTTATTGGAAATATTTACTTCGTACGAGTAATCTAAAAGAAATAAAATGTTATTTGTTCTTTCTTTCATGAGTATGACGAGTTTAAAACACTTGATCATGTTGATAGATGATATATTAGTTTTGAAGACGATTGCGTGCTTTCCCCAAAACGAGGTGATCCAAAATAGGCCTACATGCTCATTTGAGTCCTTTAGTTGGGCTATAATATTCTATGCAATAACTGGTCACAGTAATTAAAAAAATTAAATTTTAGAAGCTTTTGGCAAAGAAGATGACTAATCATTATCATCCCATCAGCAACAGCTAACATGGCTAATGTTTGAAGCTTCTCGTATTTCCCACCAAGTAACTTTCACTTGTACATGGTTACATAATCTGATAAGACCATCCACAGTTTACATTACTGTGATTATCCCTAAACAAGACCTCCGCTATTCTCGCCAACTGGTAACAAACAAACTATTCATCGTGGGAAACTGTAACCAAAATCATCATCGAATTACAACTTTAAAAGAAGAGTGAAGTGGTAGGTCTGTTAATTTTGTTAAAACAATGGAACAACTATTGTGATGAACAACGAATATCATTGCAACATTAACCGTTAATTTAGGCAGAAGTATGCATGCTTTTGTGTTGACGCAATTGTTTATTTTACTTTTTCTGGTTGCATGATTACACAGATGACAAGGCAACATGCATAAATCCTTAGTGAAAAATTAATACTAAAGTAATTAATTTCTTTGGGAATTAAATCTAATAGTAATAAAGAATATAATTATTGGCTACCCCGAAAAATGTTATTTTAATAACATGATATGAATCAGGATCTGGGTTAGGGTATTTTATTTGCTGAACTTGGCATATTTCTTAGTGTCATATATGTGCCAATATAAAAATAAGATGATTTTACATGAATCTGTAATTTCTCTACCTGCAATAATGCCGTTTTCCTCGTTTTTGCCAAATGTTTCTTTTCAAAAATACCTATGACAGTTGTAATGACTTATCCTCCACTTTTAGGCAATTTATGAACAATTTGTTTACACTTTCGCTGGCATCACTGAATAAGCCTTTAATGTTGGAGGGGGCACAGAAATAAATTTGCAGAAACCAAAGGATCTTTGCAAAAACTAAAAAACAGTCGAAGAATCTCTGTGTGGCAATGTGCCCTGTCATTGTAACAGCTGAATCCAGTCACTGTCTTCAAAGCTTCAAATACCTCGTGAACACGTTTTAAATCTCATCTCAAATTTCCTCTTTATTCTGTGCCGATGTAAGCACAAACACGAAATTCTCACACATTCAAACATAATTGTATTCAGGCAAACAGTTGATTTAGCAAAAATACAAGTCATTTCAAACCAGTGAAAGTGGCGTAATGATCATATTGGAAAGCGTCTTCTGAAAACCCTGCCAAAGCATGAATGAAAGCAAATTCGTCAAACATTAACATGAGCAAATCAAAATTAAATGAATTATTAATTCAGTACAAGCTCCGTGACCTTAATGATGTCAAACTGCTATTATCTGGATTAATATAAATATAAATGAATTACTAACAGGCAATTGACCTCTTCTGGTCGGCCATCTTAGCGTACATAACTTGCAGACGATATAGGCAATGCTTTTTCGCGCCATTTCCTTCCACATTAGTGAATTACCTGTACACATCGGATAAGTGTCTAAACAACATGTTCGTTGACTTTTCACGGTTTTCTAACATTCCACTGAATTTAAGAATTATTTATGACAATTGAAAAGTTATCTAGACAATTATCGTGACAAAAATTGTTTCTGGCCGTTGCGTGCAATGTTATTTATCATGTTTATCATGCATGTTTGCATGGATGTTGCACAGTATCAAATGGAACATGCCACATGGAATGTTTTATGCCTATCATTTTGGCAGCATAATATGATTATTTACATCATTTTGTCGAGACAATACTTGTTTTTCAAACAAGAATTGTACAAAACATGTCACATGCAACTTTTTACACGTTTTATTATATCCATATATAACATGGATTGTGTAAGTAACATGACTGTGGCGCACGCTTAAAAAGGTCCAAAAAAGGTCTAGTCTAGTTGAATTTCAATAGATTTCTAGTAGTAAAGTAAGATCTCACTCGATTTCCAGTCAAATTTTACCAGAAATCATGTCATATTTGACTAAATGTTTGGTAGATACGTTGCAAGCAATCTATGTTATTCAATGATGTGATCTTATCAGCTCTATCAGATCGATGTGATCAGTAATTGAACAGTATAGTAATATTTTTATGTTGATTTATCATCTCTTTCTTCCATGATTTCATATTGAAATATATTATTTCGGTAGCCTACGCTCGTATGTTGCTGACGTACATAATTACTTAACATAAAAGGGGCAGTTTTAAGTCGGACCTCAGATATTGGTCGGACTCTTCTCTTTTGCTATATTGCTTTTTAATCACACAAGCAAAAGAAATAACAAGAGCCCAAACAAGATTTTTGTGTAAACCTCTTTTTTTCTCACATATACGCTCACCTCGACTTCCGTTTTATCCTGAAAGGAAAATTTGTCAAAAACGTACTTGTCTACTAAAGTACAATATTGTGAAATACCCGTACCTGATGTACACGTGAAGGATGGCAGATATGACTGCCCGATAATGGCTGGAAGGAATTCTTTGATTTTGTCTTCAAGGAAAGGAGTGTAAAAGGAAAACCCTACACTTCATATAGTGCTGTTGTCCTTTCCTCCCTGCGTTACTATTGCCCACAGGCTGCTAATGCTTTGCACTCTTTCGTCATGTCTACCTTACTGAATTCACAATTTACAATTTTTCTATAATATCAAAGACATCTTTATAATTTGAAGCGAGGGTAGCCATGTTTGTACTTATTTGAACACACAATTTGCGTAATGTTGTTATGATGAATGAAACAATTGACATATTTTAAGCAATCTGCCGAAAATAATCTTATTTTCTGCAGACGATATACCTTTCGCGCGAAAAGGGTATAGTTTGTACGTTAATATGAGAGACCGAAGCTGGGGTGACTGTCGTTGAATTGCATGTTGTTGAAATTCTCGCCTTTTATCGAACGCAACAAACGGTCAATGAAGAAAACACAATGTGTGTCTAAACGCCGATAATGGTTCGACACAAAAATGTTAGTTGGCAAGAAAAAATGATGGTAGCCGAAAGGATTGAGAAATGGCAGTGATGTCATACAAGTACATGTTCAAATTGAAGGTGCTATTGTGTTCAAAAAACGTCTTGGGTTGAGAGTTTTAAAACGAGCGAATTGTACGGCAAAGTACGCAGACGTTAACCCCGTATTACCTGAATCCTGCATAATGCGATTCGATTACCTGAAATTATGGTGATTTTATAGGTTGACTCTTGGTAATACGGAGCTAATGAATTGCACGATTTTCAGCTCGAATACTTCACGTTATCCGATCAGAATATGCAGTGTGATTGCGCGGATATCAATACATGTAGTTAAAAGAATAACAATATTATTTGATAATGGTAAATCTTTAATATAGCGCAAAATTTAACCAATATTGAAGTGAGTAAGAATTCTTTTGGTTTTGTCAAGCAAAATGGAAATATATGCAAATCTGTAATGCAAAGGTGACTGAAACTGTCCAAATTATATAAGAGTAGAGCGAATGTTTTAACACAGGGTAGTCTAAAAAGCCCGAGTCATGCCCAACTTTCAAATATGACCGAACGGGCAATAAGTATGGTGAATGAGTTTCTAAAACAAACCGTTTCCGCGTGGTTAGAGAATAAATTGCGCATGAGGCAAACTAAAGCAAAACAATGTTAACCTAAATGTTCTGCTGAAATATGTTTGCCTTAGTGTATTTGTGTATGTTAAAGGAGACATTAATGCATGCGATTTATAAAAGCATTAGACTAACAACCTATATGTAGCCAGTTCAATTGATTTGAACTATGTGTAATAAATAATAGACTGTGGGTGCCCCGAACATGATGAACTCTCCTGACATACAGGGAATGAGGCTGGCAAATTCTGTCAAAATTGAATAAGATTATTAACATGTATTTGCGAAAAGAAGAACTATAAGTCAGACTTAGCAACATGGGGTGAATTCCATTGATTTCTCTACTGTTATTCACCGCAAAAGGATTGATAGATGCCCCGTCTAATAGTGTGAAGCTGTTACGTAGTTGGAAACTTTTTCCTTTTATTCAGATCCATTTTATGAATAGAAGAAAGTGGGATAACACCCTGGATGATATAATAGCATGAATAGTGGTTGCAATCGAAGGAAGATTTATTCATAGAATAATGATAAACTATTATTTCACGGATTGACGCCGATATTGTGAATAGAATAAAAGAAGAGAGAAGAAGGATAAGTGGTGACCTTGAAAGTTCTATATATTCTTAAACCATAAGCACCAACTTTTGTATTGTAACCTGTTTGTTTTGCTATGTACACGAAGTAGTGCATTAAACCACTGTGGCATTAAACTGAGAGTCCGAGAATAAGGAATCTTCTTTTCATATACAGGCTGTATCAAAATGGTTGGTACCCATGGTTGCAATTTGATGAGGCAGTCTTGTCCATAATCACTCAAAACTGATGGGTACCAATATTTTGATACAGCATGTAATAGGAAAAGTTTAGATAACATTACTAAAGCAGGGAACTTTATTCATATTCATGTCATTATTAGTCCTCAGCATTTGACTAGTCATCGTGCAAGGTACAAGGGTCTGTTATAAATTACATTGTATCTCCGATCCAAGTTATTATAATAATAAGGTTAGATTTAGATTCAAGTTAGTTTTTAGCAGATTCTATTATTGTTATTAAATATAAATTGCTACCTACACTTTCGTTATACTGTAACTTTTAAACCTCACAATTATAAAAATTGTCATATGTCATGTATAAATGCCTACTTAAGATCGATTGTCTTTGTGGGTATTTGTTTTTCAATTATAGAGAACTATTTTGCCTATAGCAGTAAAAATATCAAAGTGGTGTGGTTGTAGCTGGTTGTAAAATGTAAATGAACAAAAATAAAGAGAGCTTTTATTTTAATAGCAAAACTTAAAACAAACCAAAACAAAGCCCTTGTGAATAAGTATGAAAATAGTTTATTCGCTGCAACTGCAAGAATCAGTATGAAAACCATAAAACAAACGAATTAAAATAAACAACCGAGAACCACGTTGTCTTTTTGTTATCGTAATTCATTGTCCTGCTGGTGAGCGTCTTGTGTCCATGTATTTTTTCTTATGCATACTGTATGGTAGTAGTTTGTGATAGTTTGCACTTTCTGTCAAATTCGCAAAATTGTAAAGTCCTTAAATCATTTACATTATATTGAATTGTTATGCCAATCATTCATGTATTAACAGTTCTCCTTGCAGATAATAAATGACCAAAATGACAAAGGCACCCTGATTGTTCCATTACTGTATTAATATTATTTGTAATCTAGATCCTTTAATGTTCTTAATTCAATTAAACACAGTCTACTTGATATTACAAAATGCAATGACCTCTGTCATCAAATCTATTGCACTTGTCAGAATACATATGTTAAAGAGTGCAAACTGAAATCGTCTAAGTGAGCATTTAATGACTTTGATTAACATCAATTGATTAACATCAATCAATTGTTTATAATAATTTATTGGAGCTAAAAGAAGGTGTCCCTTACTAATTGCCAAAACAGTTCAACACATTACCCATCATTACATGATATTAAAAAGGTGCCAATGTCAGAAACTCAATAACATTCAATATTAAATATCAATAAATGGTTTTAACTGTAATGTTTATGATCATTAGAATTAATTCAAGCTACATGTACTTGTATATGGGATTCCTCCGTGGGTTATGTGCACATAATTAAGTTTCTATACCATCCCATTGAATTGGGATCAATCCATTCCTGGTCCACTTAATTCCTGGTCCAGTCCAATTATGCAGATTTGCGTTGACGCTGACACTTTCACGCGATGTGCAGCTATCCAACTTTGATTGCATGTTCGCGCAATGTACATGTAGACGAATTGTATCAAATATTTGCGTCACGCGCATTTTTTAAAACTTGATATTTACAGTGATTCTAATGTGGATTTAGAATGTCAGGTACACAGTACTTATTTGACAGGAGTTAAAGGTAGTAACGGTCTCCGTAAGGAAAAAAGAGACTTTGTGAGGTTGACATGTTGAAATTTGTTCAGCTGTATCTAACACAGACTGTGGCTGAATGCTAAGGGCAGGCTTAACCTTACCGCTGCAGACGAGTGCTAAAAAATCACAATTTTTACCAAAAATTTATCAAAAAATATACGAATATAACCTTTGATGACTATTTGAAATCTAAATGAAATTTGCATTAAAATTAGTACAAACATGCCTAATTATGAAGCATAGTTGCGTTGTTGTTGAGATAGCCGTTGGTAAGAATGACTTTTGTAGGTAAGTCAACATTGGCGCGTAGAGAAATCCACTGGTGTCACATTTAGACTAAGGCATATTTCTGCTCGGAGAATTTTACACATTACTGTTATTATAAATATTATTAACGCGATTATTATGTGGGTTGTAGCATCAGTTCAGTACCACACAATTTTAAACAGGTCGTTTAGCTTTTAGCAAAATTATAAAGAAAAGAATATGATGTGTCAAATTTGAGGATGATTTTATCTGCAGGGTTGCAAGTTTTACAGAAAATTCAACAAATAGCCGAAAGAAATTCGGTTATTATTAGTTTTGATGGTGACTGCAATGTGTTAAAGTTAAATATACATAAAATCAGATGCTTTATAATGGTGACAATGAATCTGTTGCTCAGTGGCATGGGCCTGGAATCACCTGGCTTTATGTAAAAATGTATTCAAAAGAACACGGAGGATTAAAGTGTATATTGGAGACACCAATTCCTTTCATACGATATTACCGAAGCTGTTAAAATCATAAAATAACAGTGATTTGCTGGACAATGGCTGTTTGGTCTTATAGGGTGATATGATACAAAGAGCAGCTCTTTATTTTATAAGTTTGTTAGTTTATTTACGCATTTTTGTGATGATAAACAGTGCTGTACAGTTGGTTACAAGCATTTACTCTAATTATGACAATCTCCCATTTATTTACTTACATTATACATGTACATCCAAAGACATTAATATTACGAGTACACAGCATTCGCAACTCATGGTATCAGAGGTTATGGTATTGTGGCGGTACATATACGGATATAGAACTATATTATTTAAAGACTGGAGAAAGGGAACAAGTTCCATGGTGAATTTATATGGTATCAACTTATCAAACAATGTCAATCTTAACGTCTCTTACATTTATTTATAATTCACCTCTCCCTCTCTCTCTTACATTATGTAATACTATCTGTTCATTTAAACCACATTTGATCAAGATGAAAACATGTATACACAAAAAAGAAAACTCCTCAAAAGTCACCATCAATTAACCGCCTTGTATATTACTGGTCACACAATGTAAGCAAAGCATTAATGCTCTGCGTGCTAGCCATGCGCTTCAACGGAAAAAGTTGAAGTTCTGAGATATTTTCTCAAAATATCAAGAGCTATCTTAAGAACTATGGAACCAATAATAGGCTTGTTTGTACTCATTTTAATGCATTTGTCATGCTGATTCTAAATATGGTCATGAAAAGTTACATTTCTGAAATTTTTGAATTTTGATTTTTTTTAAAAACATGTCGTCTGCAGTCGACAGTCGACACCCGCGTGAAGAGAGTTAAAGTACTTATTGGATCTAAACAGGTGTCTCAGCAATATTTAACATAAAATATTACAGAATAAAACATATTTCACCGGATTTATAAGTACCATATAATAGAAACAATTAATAAAGTGTGATTATTACATTTTTGTAAGCATTTGACCTGCTTATTAAAAGAATTTCCACCTACACTGAGAAAATACACATTGTTGTACCTCTCATTAATATTCATGCCAATTTGTAACAAAGTATAAATTTACATATCTGTTTGTAACATCAGAATGTGGTTTTCTTGCCAAACACGCGCGCGCCTTAGATTGTAAGTTAACAATTGAAAAACCCTTAAACCTCAATGGAGTCAAAATAACACTTTTAAGTGTTATAATCATCTGATATTTTGTCAGCTTTGCGATTAGCCCTGGTTCAGTCGGAAAATTCAGCTGAAATGTAGATCGTTGCAAAATTGCAACCATTGCATTGATTTAGGTACACATTTTAGCGTCACATTAGCGTCTTTTTGTAAATATATTTTTAGTATAAATAGTGATAAAATTGATTCCACGATTTGCAGTTTTTTTTGCACTCACACTACAATATATGAGCTTAATTAGCCTCACTACCATTGGCCCAATTTATTAACCTCCATTCAACAATCACATATCAATAATTGACCTCAAGGTATGGTGTATGAGTTGTTGTACCCAAATCATTTATATGTCATTCAATGACTGTAGAAATACATTGAGGTTAAGGAACTGTGTCATGATAGATGCGCATGTTTAGATCCCAGTGTTAACATCTGCAGAAGTAACACCAATGGCATACGACTAGAAGGCAGGATATACGTCTTTGAAGTGGTGTCAGACCAGGACTACGTCCACCACAATTCAAACATTAGTACTGCTTTAGGACAAACGCAACCTCACGTTTTAAACAACCCCTAAACGTCGATAGTAAATCTGGGGATAAAATGTGATGGATTTACTCAAATTGGTTCTCTTTCATTAACTTGTATTTATACATTATCATGATGAAATTGATAAAATTGTGATTATTAAAAATGTCACTTATAATATTTACTTATATTTGTCACCATATTCAACAACGTCCACGGTATAGACGTTGTATTATTGTGAGATTAGAGAATCATGTTTATTACATGTGTCTGAAATAAATAAATCGTTTCTTTTTGTTTGGGCAAATTGTTGACTCATTAGTACTATTGGTTGCCATTTGTATCGCTTCTGGGGTGCAATTTTAAAATGACTGGAATAAAAGACTAAGTATTAGATCCACACTTGCATGTACAATAGCCACTGCTGATAGCCCTTAAGTCACCACCATTTGGACAAATATTAAGCAATAAAATCTCGCTGGTCACAAGTAAATTTAAATCAATAACTCTTAATTGGACCTCGCTCATTATTTGAGCTTTTGATCTCTTTCTCACGACTTCTGCCTTGTTCTCCAGAAAAGTAGGAATCGGCGTAGCCCGAGAGGATGTCATTGTTGTTATGATGGCCATCTCTGCAATCCGCCATAATATCGTATTTAATACTATTTATAATACACAGGTCTGAAAGGGCTATGCTATGATATCCTAAATCACAAAATTTCCTTAAATCATTACTAGGCATGTCTGTACTCATTTGAAAAATATTTTGTAAGCAGACTGCAAGATAATTTTTTTAAAAGGAAGTAATATTTTGACATTTCTAAATGCTCATTTTAGACGTGTTGTTTGCATTCTGAACGCGGTAAAAGGTTATAAACAACAAGTCCGTGGCTGGTCAGTTCGAAGGAAGCTTAATCATCATTTTGCAAGCTCATTGTTTTGCTCATTTGATTGCGAGATTTACATTCGTCTTATTTACAGTCTTGATCTCATCATCCTTTCCCAAATGGTTCTATTACTTATCTTGATCTGTCCAAACATCTCTATTGCAATTATACATGGCAGGAAGCTGGCTAGGGGCAAGGAATAGGAAAGAAAGAAAGAAGACAAATATCACCCAAACTGTTGGTTAGTTAGATAGTCAATGATAGCGGTCAAATTGGTCATGAAGAGGTTCTTGGTTAGGCATGTAGTTCTACATTAGATGTAATTTCAAATTGTTAACCATATGTTTGCACATTTCTGTCGCAAACACAGTGGTACGGAAACTCTAATACTTAATTATATTTTTAATGTAATAAATTAAAACACATTCTTGATTAATATTCTAAAAATAGTTGTATAAAAGGTTTCAAATAGGTACAAACATGCCCAGTACTTGTCCCGTTATTTGTAGGCATGGTAAGAGAGCCACTGGAAATTTGGACTGAAATACAGAGTCAGCTGATTCTAATGCACAGCTCAAAAGCATTGAGATCACAAGTAAAGATGGCCGCCGGGTCAGTGGGGGACAACGGAGCGCATAAGACGGCGATGTTAATAAGTGCAATGGCCCGAGATCGTAGCTATAATATCATGTTTATATTACGGTACATAAAAATAACACACAGTTAAAATAGGGGTAAAATTTATTCTATTCATTATATGCATTTGAATCATAATAAAAAAAGAAGGGCTCAATTTTTCTTTGTGTTACCTATTATGCCCATTTGATTTCCATCTGGTGTTTGAAGTACAAATAAATGTTTTTCTTGCAGCTCAATTTTATAGACTATTTTCTTTTATAATCAACATATTAAATTATTTGCAATAGTTCTTAAAGCATAGCAGATAAGAGTTTATACATAAAAACATGATTAATGTATAATAAAACATGTATACTGAATTCAAACATTTACTTATGATCACTATCTTGATACGGCCATTGTATAATACTAAGACCATTTTTATTGCAATTTTTGAGTAATGTACTTGTTGATGATAACGGACTGTTCCTTACTTTCTAATGGTGAGAGTATTCAAAATAACAATAGACGAATCATTCATATTACTATATAGAATTACTTCTTGGGGTTAAAAGGCTGTTGGCCAATTATTTATCTTCAAAATCAGACTTTTGTAGTAAAGCTCTCCAACTTCACATGTGTTCATGGTTTTCCTCTTTTCTGTTGCAGACCATTGAGAACAAGTATTTCTACAGCAATATAGAGTAGAGGCTGAAGACGAACTTAGCCTTTGAACCACGAATTCACCTTTGAACTTAACGACACACATTCCAGCAGCTGCGATGCCTCACAAAGGTATGTGAAGTATGTTCTATTGTTCTTGCCGACAGGTGCTGTAAGAGAGTAGTCTTTTCATGTATCTAGGCATTCCAATAGAACATATTATATCACTCATACATAAATTCTAGACAGTTCATTGGTTGATTACCATTTGCCATTTTTACCATCACCCTCTCCGTGTGATAGTCTTTACTATCATAGTGCTCTGCCGTAGTGCGCCTGCGCTAAGCCGTGCGCTGACTCTTGGACTCGCCGATTTAGTTATGGGGTAGACCCCAAAATGTGAAGTATATCACGGCAAAGCATGGCGTTATGTTGATGAAAAATGTATTTCCTACCTTAAATAGTATTTTAGTAATATAATTTATGCATGAGTGATATAAAACAAATATTAACTGTCTTAATTTGTAATGGTCGAAATATCATCACTGGTGAAAGATTGTTCCATTCCACTCGCCGTTCCGGCTCGTGGAATGGAACAATCCATCTTTCACCTCGTGATTATATTTCGACCATCACACTCATAGACAGTTAATATTTGTATACTATCTGTGGACAATAACATTAAAAGTGTTATTATTATTTTGTAAAAGTTTATTACAATGTTTACAATTTTACCAAAAATAATTGCACAACCTTGATTAGAACTTGCCCACATTTCATTTCAATGTTTAATATTAAATGAACAGGATATTTATATTATTTTACTGGTTGAAATATTTTCACACTCCCATTTTTGCAGCTATCTAATTTGATTTTGAGTTGAAAAGATACCAAAAACCTCAGTTTTCGGATTTGAAAAACAAGTAAAATCTAATGTGCTACCGGCGACATGCCGCGTTGTTTAGAGTAACACTTTTGGGAATGTTCCATTTATAACATGTATGTAACTTGTCGATATAATGTATAAATCTCCCACGTAAGATAACATAGCTTTTGTGTTTATATTGTGTTGTCATTATGTACCGTATTGAGACAATGTGACATAATTATGACTATTATTCTTGACGATATGACTGATGACAAGACACTGAACTCACGCGGGGAATGCCGATGTTATTATGGCTCCAACAAGAGGGATTTGTTTCTTTCTGATAATTCCAACAACTGACAATTTTTGACACGTTTTTGATGTCACTAACAATCAATTAGAATCAGATGTCAAATTAAAAGGTTTGAAATAAAAGAGGAATATAGAAATTATCACAGACACACAGACACATTAAATTTTTACTTCAGGTGAAACAAATGAGACGATATGTTGCAAAAAGCGTCAAATTCTATACCTATGTGCTTCGGTTAATAATCCATCGTACGCAGTATATAAACTCATACGTTAATTCTACGCAATACATACAAGTTTGAGGTTATGAAAATTTTTATTTCGATGTTTCAAATATTTGAGGTAATAAATAATGTATTTTGTGGCATTTTATCCATTTTTGTTTTGTTTGTCAGTTTGTATTGTTTTTGAAAAAAAAAAGTATCGCGTGGAATATTATGCCTGATTGGGGGTAAGTCCATTGTAAACCTCATTCAGCCACAGTACATGCGAAATATTTTACCAAATATCATAAATATGTACAAGTTGGGACAAATAGAAACAATTTTGAGGCAATAAAATAGACATTGGACAAAAATACTGGTATCCCAAAGAAAAGATAAAAACGAGTAAAATATGGTATGTTTTTACCTGACAAACTAGCAGCGGTGATGTACACTTTACATTCAAATGAATCGGTAATACACGGCAATTAAAGTATATGGCTTTGTTTTCCAAAACACAGAGATTTTTTAGAGAACAGGTGGAATCTTCCAATCTTCAAGCCATGACTCAACAGTGCAGTCTAGCCAGCACTAGCCATGGAAACATTGTGGAAATTGTAGTATTTCCATGGTCTAGCCATCTCTATGATTTTTATGTGACGTACGAGAGAACTGGCTAATTCAATTGAGTAATAATGATGTCATTAAGTACAAACAACAGGGATTTGTTTGCAACTAATAATTGAAACAATTGACAATATTTTGACATGACAACGAGTGTCAAGTAGGTTTTGACATTCAAATGTCAATTTGTCAATTTGTGTATTATCGTGAGAATTCATCATTTGAAAAATGAATCAAGTTATGGTGTGATTGATGAAAAGATGTGTTGGTGACAAAAATGGCACCAAAATGATACTCAAAATATTATTGAAACATTAGAGATGAAAAATATGTCAGAACATGACGCATGACTTGCTTTACGATATGTAAAAGGAAAATATAACAAGAAGTTGGCAAAAACAGAAGGAAATTGAATACGACATTCTATAAGCATGATTACAAAAAGACAATTCGACGTCCGAAGCCCATATCACCATTTGATTGGAGCGTTTTAAATATCTGCAAATACAATGTTAAATTATAGTATCAATTGGTATACATTTATAAAAGGCGCCTCGAAAACGCTTGTGATATCCGATGATAAGTCAATAACAGTATTAAAAGCATTTAGCACATAATAATAAAAGCAACACTGTTGTGGTTTAAACATTGAAACAAAAATATTGGCATTATTCTTGTGTCTGAAGCTGTGCTATCAATAACAAATAGTTTTGGTAAAATTTGTTTTAAGGAAGCCAAATAATATCGAGCCTTTGTGACAAAAGTCATTTACCAAACAGACAGTAACTGCTATTGGTATTGATTCAAACGTACTATGAGGAGATTCACACAATACATACAATCAAAGAATACAATGAAGTATTGACAAGATATACAAAGAAGTAATGATCCGAATAAACGAATTTTCGATTAATGAATACATAAAACTAACAGGTTATTTTGAGTTGCATTGAACCAATACAGAACAACACACCGACATCACAGACAATAAAACGTATTTATTTGTTTCTCTTTCAATTCAATATCCTCCATGATTATGAAATAAGCCGTAACACAAAATGAGGAGCACATTTTATCGATTTGTAAGCAAATATGAAAAATAGATATTATACCACTTTGATTGACAGATAATTGTTTAATGTACTCTTACTCCAAGCATACGTATTCATATAATGATATTATATATGTACTTATTACACCAGCATGGGTCATTGGGCATCAGATAATGTAGTTTATTGATACATATCAAAACATTACAGTAATGTATTTATTATATAAGATAAATGTTACATGAAGCAAATAATTTTAACTCAATATTAATTGAGATGAGTAAACGGTTAATAAATCAGATGAGACCGTGTCCACACTATGTCAATTTAGAGTTATCGCTCTGAAAACATTCTCCGTTATCAAGAAAACTATGATGAACGAACTTGCGATTCAAATTTGAGAACTTTCTTCCAATTTCAAAAACAGAATATACATGTAAATCAGACAAATGCGCAACCCAGGGTCGAACATGACCTCATGATTTCTAATATGGTTTCTCTAAACGGGAACGTTGGCCATTGTTGACACCAGCGATATTCACAGAAGGCAAGTTGAACTTTGCCAACTGTGCTCTAAAACCGATCCCGATAACTACAGTCTTTTCAGCATTGAGTTTGAGACATTTTTTGGACATCCAAATGTGCACTTTGGAAACACAGTCTTCAAGCTTTGACACAGCTTGTGTTACACCCCCTCAGATGTTGGACACACCGATGCATACAACTGTGTGTCATCTGCATAAAAATGCAGATCGAGTTCATACTGACGGATGAGTTTCCCGAGAGACAGCACAAGGGGGCATAGAACAGATCCTTGTGGCACTCCGTATAGATCAAAGTTTAGCTAGAAGAGGATATGCCATTTTATGAGAATGCGTTGAGAACGTCCAGACAAATGTGATCTTAACCATGCCAAGGGGATGCCATGCACACCCAACATATCTTTGGGGAAAACTGGGGGTACAAAGGATGCAACTGGTTACAAAAATGTAACTACAAGAGTAGATACAACCCGAGATACAATGAAAAACGTTGGTTTTTTTTGGTACTTTTTATGCTATATTTTTTAAGACACTGATGAGACAGATTGGTTAAGCTTTTTGGCCCAGCGTTTTGGTTTCCATTATAACCTATATGGAAAAGGGGTATCGAACTTATTTCTACAACTCAATCAACGCTAAGCTTTATGTGAGTTTTTTGACATTGGAGAATTTTGTCAGACCGATGGTTATAAATAATTGACAAAGGGTGGGCAAGGACTCACTTCAGCTCATTTGCTACACTGTGCTATGTTTCTGTTGGTAACTTGGCATGGGACAATTTACAATCGAAATCAAGTAAAACATAATCTGAAAATAGATTAGGTATAGTTTAAAAAAAGCTTCAACGATTTTTATTAAGTGTAAGGTGTGAAGATAATTTTATTGCTATGTATTAATATAATGCATAAGTTTGATGGAATTATCGCTTAGCGTTGATTGAGTTATAGAAATAGATAAATAGAGCCATTTCCTGTCTGGAATACCGATTATTGAATCTCGATATTTAATTTTCCCTGAATGCTAACACTCAATGCACACCGCAGATAATTATATTCTACACATGCATGAACCATTATACGTCCACATTGGATTTAACAATGATTAAGAAAATAAAAACCATAAGGAAATAAGAATTCATTAAAAATATATATCATCACATTGCTTTTACGATTGTTTCAATTTGCTGTCGAAGTGACGTAATAATAGGATTAACTATACCATAACAATGGATGAATACAATTTTGAATATATCGCCTTGCACTACAACGTTCACGCGGTATGCTTGTAGTGCAGGGCGATATAGTCAAAATTGTATTCATCCATTGCTATGGTAGTTAATCCGATTTTTATGCAATAGATACTAGTCTCTTCATGTAAAAGAGTGAAACAAAAGATAGTGTATCTATGCACTTAAAAAAAAGGGAAAATCACTCCAAAAGAGCGTAAGTTTTACTCTGAAAGAGTAAATTTTACCCAAAAGTGTGAAATTTTCACTCGCCAAGTAGGAATATAAAGGACCATTCCAAAACGAGCTGTCCCTTATCATGCCTTAAAGAGAGAACATTTCACTCTTTTGGAGCAATTTTCACTCTTGGAGTGCATAAATACTCACTCTTTTGGTTCATTCTTTTACATTAAGAGAATATAGGGTATATTATTAAAACACGTTTTAAACAAGGTTATCTGTACATGTATTTCAAAAGAGCTATCTAAACAGGAGCAATATGAGAATCTTAGTCATATTATTTGATTTTATATGTGTCGTCCTGATCATAGTTAAGTTATTGTTTTTATTGTGGTTCATCGTAAGATAGGTCCTTGACAAGCACCTAAAGGTAATTTCTTTTGGATGCTACATGTACAAGTATTTACCCACAATGCAACGGACTTACCCGAAACACAAGCTTGACACAATTACCATGGTAATACAAGAATATTCTGGTGAACTTTTATCCTTAATTAGTACATTTCAGTGGTGATTTAAATAGTATAAATAGTATTTGAATTGAACCTGTGCTTGGGACCAGTTCTTTAGCAATTGGTAGCATTGTAATATTACTTACAATATAAAATATTAATTTAAGAGACACATATTTCACACTGGGGTATCACTCTTCGTGACCTATATGTAATCTTATCTGGAGGAGCTACTAAATCCTTCATTTCGCAGTTAAAATGTACCCCACCCCATCCCCCACCCCACCCTAAAAAAGGACATCAATACACCTTAAAGAGTCTCTTATTACCGAGGTTGTGTTTCGCGTAAGTCCAGTGTGACCAATTTAAGGAAACGATTTACAGAAGCAGAATAATTAGCCCATTATGATCCAATATAAATGTCACATGATAATGAAAAGAGGATACTTTTTATTCCGTCCTCTGGGAGTACATATTAAAAGATGTTATTTATTCCTTCGAGAATACAGGATGATATTCTAGCTCTAACATAGAATGCTAGTCAAACTGGTCAAAATCACATGTTTATTTACAATCATATACACGGCTAACTCTAATGTTGTCTTCACTGCAGGTTAACACTGCATACCCCAGCGTGTTCAGCGTTCAATGCTTATACAACCAAACATGATTGTTAATCTTTTAATTTATGCCAGGACAAGGTTTATTTTAGCAGATTAAGGTGCTAATTTGTAGAACATCTGAAACAATAAACATTCCCCACGCAACGCAAATTCCCATCTACTCCATGGCGCATTTGCACAAACCCACTTTTCGCACCTTTCATTTTGAACATGTTCAAGATAAACAGCATTCCCTAACTAAACCGGAAGCACATGGTAGATTGGTGACCTACATGTAGCATGCTTATTCCACCAAACACAAATTTCCCCTTTGCGTGCAGATTCATCATGGTATATATTATTTAATAAAATGCTAAGCTGGTAGAGCATGGCTAAAAGTGCAGGCGAACCGTATAAGGTAAACAAGACCTTCTCCCTAAAGATCCCTTGCTCAAACTGAGTCGTGCTTGCCGAATTGATGCATGTTGGTTGGGTGCACTCATTTTTGCCCTATTTTGTTTTTCCAAAATATCAAAAGATTTTTTCAAGAACAACTTGGCCAATACTTGTGTTTTTTTGTGTGTGTACTTGTATGAAATCATTAAATATGAAAATTTAAACTGAAATGCTATTTTAAAAGAAACATTGACACATTTGTACAACTTTTAAAAATCGTTTGCGTTTGAATAGCACCGAAGAAGGGTTAATGCTAGAGCCGTGGGCCAACCTACCGAACGCGGTGACATGGGTTTATCGCGGATTGTAACGAGGCGATGCGACAGGCATGCAATGCGCAGGCAACGTTGCCGCCGCCGCCGTCGTGACTGAATTAGCTTCCGAAAATTGCTTAGAATAAGGGTCTTTACCGCAACTTTTAGTTTGTCACACAGCGACTAACATCAACACATGTCTTGAGTGAATAAGCTACCGAAATGGAGAAAATAAGCCTGGAGAATAAGGTCCTTTACCGCAGTTTGTTGTTTGGCTGTTTTTAGCACACAGCAACCCCGCAACTAACACACGTTCTCTGACTTTATTTTTTGTATTCATATTCTAAAACACAGTTGAATAAAAACAGAATTTATCGTATGGAAAATCCCATCGGGAGTTCCACTTATAAACTCTGTCTTAGCCTATATTTTGAGGTTTTTAATAAAATAACCGTTTGAGGGTGAAGCAGGCGAGATTTTGCACTTTATACTAGCATGACTAGCTTGCTTAAAGTACAGATATTGCACATAGTTCAATGCTAATACCGTATATTATAACTCGAATTTAAATACAAATGACAATAAGTGACTTTGCAAAGGAAATAATAAAGGAACATCGTTCATTGCATTAAAATATCTTAAGATTAATTTATCTTAGAGATGTCAAAAACACCAATCTTCCCTTGCTCCTTTCTATCGGCAAGGTTGGGTTGATCAGTGCGTTTGGTAACACAAATCGACAATTCTATTTTCCACTATGAATTTTTAGAGACATGTAATTTTGAAATTACACATTATGCATGAGAATTAATCAGCTAAACAATACAAATATCTGTTTTAAGTATATCCCAATATAAACACTCAATAACCATGATAACCTATCATTTATTTCTAAAGTGTTTTTAAAACTTCCACCCAAATCCATTCTATTATATTTGTATTATCATAACCACTGTTGTTTATTGCAAGTGCCTTTATTAATTTTTTATTAACAATTCTTCTTCTCCTCTTTCCCGCCTTTATACAAACACTACACTTTATATCCGCAAAGAATGGACTTCATTTCCTCCATAAGACAATCATCTTTAAACCTGCTTTTGTGATTTCAGCCAAGCCACATCGGTATATCATTCGTCTTCTTTTTTATAATTTTCAGTTTTAATTTCAATATATGCCACAAAAGACCAACGTGAAAGGTTCAGGAATACCAAAACACAGCCGTCTCATCTTGGTCAATAAAGAAAGGCAAATCTTGATTGAAATTTTTATTTTAATATTTTCATCCTCATTGTATTATAGTTGACGCTTTCTCTTTCAGTTGGTTTAAGAAATTAGCGGATCGCCGTAACACTTTGATCAAGACCTTTGTTTAATAATATGCGTTTTGATATCAATTTAATATCGTTTTTATATGATGAGACTCTTTGAATGGTCAGAATTCTACGGCGATAGAAAAAGCAATAAGATATTATATGATATTAGGTATATAAAACATCTCCACAGACGAAAAAATAAATGATGTATAAAATGATATCACATGGTTCAGGTGTAGATATTCAAAAGCTTGGTAATTGATCATAATAAAGGAAAAATTAAATAGGATGATATGAGAAGTCTGAGTGGATGAAAAAGGGTATCATTTTGTATTTTTAGTCACTTATTAAAACGTCTTCAAACAAGTGGTGCCTTTTTTGCGTTATTAAACGATGGGAACTTTATTTCGCGGTGTAAAAACAGATGAAAGAGTAAGGAAAATCAGAAATTATGAAATTAAAACAAATTCTGCATACAAAGGACAATGAGGAGGTTGTTAATAATCTGATAATAAAGCAAATTATATGAAACGCCGTCACTTTGTCAAGAGTTTTAGCAAAAGTTTTGCTTTAATACGAAGGGAAGTGAATAATGGCAATGACAATGGTATAGTATTTATTTGAATGTGTTTAATTATACGTAAGGTAACCGTTTCTACATGTTAGTACAGCACCAAGATATGCAGTCATTTGCATTCGTTATACTCAATGTAGAATTATAGCTTTAGAGGCCTCAAAGAACGTACCGTCAGCGCGGGGTAGACATTTACATGTTATCGGCTACACCCGTACCAACCCAATGAAATCTTGGTTTCAAATCAATCCACGTTTCGATCAAAGATGTGATATGCCTCAAGCCATAACTATTGTGTTTGTCTAATTTGTTCTCATATAATAAGAGGGATCAAAAAATAAGGGAATTTAGGAACTAATTTGGACACCCCGCATGCCACACATACTTCTGTACCGATCGTTAAAGCCATGCACACTTATAATATTTTCTTCACGGTCAACTGGTCGTGCGCCCTCATCGGTGATTGTATGCGGAATTTGATCTGATAAAACGGTGTTCGAAGAAACAAAAATGTTAGATGTATATTTTGTCCCCAGGGTGGCTATTTTACATGCTACATTACTTTCTTGTTTGTTTTGGTCACTGGATAACTGTCACAGACATTGACTTTCAAGATTTCACTTGCTCTCGTTTTACAGATATTAGTTTTTAAACAATTATTTTCTTCGAATCTGTCTTAACCAAAATGTTATTTCACTTTTTTTATTTCAAAATTCAAGAGGAACTACCGCAATGATTACCTATTTTTCAGTGGCACCTGCCATAAATAATAATAATAATAATAATAATAATAATAATAATAATAATAATAATAATAATAATAATAATAATAATAATAATAATAATAATAATAATAATTCACGTAGTAATGAAAAAAAAAATGATAACGATATTAAACATGACAGGAATATCTACTATCATGACAACTTGCCTTTCTCTAAATATAATATGATGATAAAATAAGCAAAGTTTCCCGAGGACTCGTCTACAATGTAAAAACACTCGTCTAAACCGTCAATTTGATTAGTATAAGAAGTGTGTAAGCATGTTTCATACGAGGACTAAAACACTTGCAAGATATGCTATTGCACGTTTAGAGTACTACATATTACACCACGGACAATCAACATATAGTTGTATCTAATTGCCTATAGTGTTTTACAAAATTGCATTCTGAAGTCATAATAATGATCAGGTTAAATGAGTAGAAAGTCGGTCATAAGGAGGGGTAGGTGTTAACCCCATAAGAACTACCTGCCGATTGGCCAAAAAGAAGTTTTCATTATCAATTGGACCATTCAGCAACATTGTTAGAATAATTTCACCACGCAAAAAAACAAACAAATGGGGTGAATTATTTGCAAAGCTATATTCTGATTGGTGATTGAAGTGAAGATATCATGTAATTGACCAATCAGAGGCAATGTTAGATCGGTAGGTAGTGCTTAGGGGGTATAAAGAACTTGCCTTTATTTAATATATGGGTATAGTTGTGCAGATCAATTTTTGTCATAACTCGGTTTGAGATGAACAAATCTGCAGCATTCCATTTAAACTGAAGCACTTTTATCGATAAGCTTAACCATTTTTATCAAGAGCTAACAATTTGTTTCGCCGACAAGTGACTTATTTTGTAATCATTTCCCTGCTCCATTGGTGTACTCATTTTGCAAGTGGAATAAGACAATATTACAAACACCGCAAGGTAGGCGTTTGTACGGATTAGCTTTTCCACGGTGTGTTTTTGGCCGACTTGTATGGGCTTGCATTTTCTTAACCATCTTCCCGCGCAAATTAATTACAGACGGCCTTCTAAAATCTATCATAAATTTGCCAGAATTCGCAAAATTACAATTCTTTATGACTTTTCTTAGCATCGCTATGAGCAGGGAATTTAAATAAGTACAATCATGCCTAGTATTATCAAATAGTCCTTGTGCTGTACCTGTTGTGATTTTGATAAGAATTATTATTGAGTATAACAGATGACTTATAGATGGTGAAACTATCTCTAATAGCCGCTTGTATTACTTAATTGTGCTGACATTCAGTTCATATCTGCAGGCCTTAAGTTATTTATCGGTTGTCATATCAAATGAGTTTTTCATAACCTTTATACCCTTGGTTTTTTCTCTTTTCCAACGTATACATGGTATAGCCTACACGTATCACTTTTAACCCCCTGATGACTACCTGCCGATCTAACATTGCCTCTGATTGGTCAATTACATGATATCTTCATTTTAATCACCAATCAGAATGGAGTTTTGCAAATAATTCACCCCCATTTTTTGCGAGGTGAAATTATTCTAACAATGTTGCTGATCGGTCCAATTGATAATGAAAACTCCTTTCTGACCAATAGCATGAATAGGCATGTAGTTCTCATGGAGTTAACACGCACATACACAGTTCATATGTATTTTGTGATGTTATTTAATGATATTTTGCAAGACACATCCTTTGTTTACAAGAACTGTCTATAAATCACTTCCAATTATTCTCAGAAACTCCTCTTAGCTGAAAAACAAAGACAGAGTTCTAATGTTTGCTCATGTGATATTTTATTTTGCTGAGGTGACCAATTCGGCTGTAATATTTATTTCAGAGACTAAAGAAGCCTCTTTTGTCGTGCATTAGAAATTAGATTGTATACCTGATTAAACTAAACAAATGAAATTATGACAAGACCATGATCAAGTTCTTGTTAGCCGAACTATACCTATCAAAAAGGACTGAAATCATCCAAGTTTGAGACCGCTCTCGAGACTTGTGACGAGTACGGTACTCCGTATACAAAATTAATCTTCGGGAAAACCAATAGTTGTCTTTGAAACAAACAATTTATGAATATTTTAAATCCCTTTCAGATGTGCATGTTTCCAGCGCTATCTTTGAAGCTGACCTTGAAATATACATGATATATAAGAACAATATTGCTTGTTCTTCTAATTAGTAAATAGATTCGGCATAACCAATGATGAAACAATAGAAAACATTCTTTTTTCTACATATCATGTATATTGACCATTACCATGATATGATGTAATTATGCGACTCAATTTACTTAAGTAACTACCTGATATACACAATTCTGAAGAATGTCCAATGTTTCATTTGGCATTTTATGGATTGTACTATTCCATGACTTAAGGTTATAGCAACTTTTTAAACTGTTGCTATTTGGTAGTTCACAGCATCTTGCGAATGGTGTAGTGAGCTTTGGCAAAAATTACATTGATCAATTCATGGCGAGTGTGTAGAAGAATTCAAATATTACAGATATACTTTTGTAGGTCCTGTGGTTCTTGAGTTATGTTGTAAAGAGGACTGAAACAACAACACTTTTGTAAAACGTACATAACTCATTAACAAGAATAATTCAAGGACGTTTTCAAAGTATATGATTTGTAGAATGAACATATATGAACATTATTTTTGCAATAGTATATTGATTTAGATAATGAAAATCGATTTTTTTTTACTGCTTCGACCAACAATACCTAGTCTACCCTTAAAATGAGCAAATGCCGATGATTGGTGCAGTGACTCTTATAAGCTTCAGATTGTCCCTTAAAAATAGAAAGTAAATATTACTGGGTAACAGCGTAGCTATACATATCTATACAGTATGGCTATCATTGCACAACATCTAGTATCACTTGACTTATTTCAGTAATGAGTTGTCTTTTGAATACCTCCAGGAATAGCTTTATTCTTACGATACATCCTTATCAAATGAACTGATTCTAAAGATCTTGTTGTTTAAAGTTGTCCAAAAATTAAGGCGATAAATTCGATGTTGTTCGTTTGATTTCCCAATCCTTTCGGTCATTTGGGTAATAAAACAGCGTTTACAATGGAAGTAACCCGCAACTAATTCAGTTCTGAATAATGTCAGGTGGAAGATAAACTAGGGGAATTGTACTCCGCGGAGAGGAGTCAAAATGATGCACAAAACAAGTGGTAAGAAAATAGGTTGTCTTCAGTAAATAAAGTTACAATCGTCCAAGGATGAGGCAGAGAATAAAATGGAGAAAGGAGGAGATGAAAAACAAGGATTTTAAGCTGTCAAAATCAAGGGCAAGCAAGCAATCGTCCATGCATAAGCTGTGTCGTAGTCTCTCGCTCACTCGTTCGCTCGCTTGTGCGAATTGTTATTAACACGCGGTCCTGGAGCTTCTTTGCTAGCCGGGTTAATGCTTTGTTTCAACTTTCTATCATTTCTGTCGGTTCATTCTGAATCTATATCACTGGGTAACTGTCAGTGAATTCTGGGCTGAAACTAGGCATGTTTGCCCTCATTTTGAATTCACTTTTCATGCTGATGTCAACAACGGTCAATGTTATGTTTGGAAATTTTAAATTTGGTGATAGTTATACAAATAATATAATGAGGTGTCGTCTGCTTTTAGTATTTTGGCGCGCATGGTGTTAACAAGCATCAGTCGTAGCCGTTGTAGGGTTAATAACGCTTGATGAGTCTCGTGCCATTATAATAATTTGCACCTTATAAAATTAAGCGGCTTGCTAGATGGAGCTAGCCTCGACCTTGAAATTGAGAGCGAGAGAGAGGAAAAAACGCATGAAGGTAGGATGACCCCCTCTAGGGATTTGGAGGATTTCATTCGCGGCTTACTTTAGCCAATTGAATTCTGTGTCATTTTAGGTTGATCGATTTGAACTTCTGAATCAACTTTGAGCAGTAAACAATGCATATGGAGATAGCTTTCATTTGCTATCTTCAGTAGATAGCTTTCATTTGCTATCTTCAGTAGATAGCTTTCACTTGCACTAAAGTGGATGGTTTCGCTCATTGTTTGCAAGTCATTTTGAAAAATCGCTACAGAACAGGCCAACAAGTCACAAATGTGTGATTTATAGAATCAAGTTATAGATCCCATTTAAATATATATGCATTAATGCAATACAGAATTGGGTCATGATCATTGATAATGTAAGTAACCGGCATTACTTATTATCTATTATTAACATAAATAACTCGGTTAAAGATATAAAGGGACATTTCTATGAAGTAATTTTTTCTGGGACCTCTCACAAACTTATGTTAAATAAGTATTAAACAGTTACTGAAACGTTCCCGCATGTTGCTTCTTAGAGATGTTTAGTATGTAACTTAATGTAAAAAAAACCAACAACAACAATAAGAGTTTGACTTTAATTACTGCTTTTTCAAGTGAATATTTTATATAAAAATATCACAGCAAAATTAGAGTTCCATTTCTTGCCATAAAATAGTTCTTATTTCCTAAAACAAAAGATCCAATAGAGTCAAGCGCACTCTAGGAATAATAGAAGTGTTTCTGGTGACATACATGAAAGATCCTACTCCTGTCGGCAGGTGCGATGCGAGTGAGGATTAGGAAGTTTTTAAAGCTGTGTATTCATAAAGATACATACAAAAAGTTTCTTCTGAAGTTTCCTTATAAATATATTCATTAATCCGACCAATTGTTACGTGTCCTTCCGTAACAGGTTCATAAAACATCACAAAGTGTCGTGCTTGTGGTTAATTAGCCCTCCTCCTAATAAAAAGGTCATTCTAAAGTTACGCATTCTTAAAATAAATCTATTTAAGAATTATTATTATTCCTAACCATTTTAACACAAAGTGAGAGGTTGCACCATGCTTCGCCACCTTATTATTTTTGAAAATTCACTCATACACAAAATGAGCTGCGAAAAAATGATTGCAGTATTTTTTGTAGATTGAAGGTCAAGTTTAGCGAGGTGGAAGAGTACGTCTGATCGACGCCATGGAGATTAAGCCTCACAACACGCGGCTGTATGGCTCACAGTTGCTAGGTTCCAAAGTCAATTTCATGTGAGATTTGGTTTTTCCAAAAATATCTAAACACAGCTAAGAGAAGTTCAACCGATACTGCGCGTTTATTTGCATTTGTTGAGAAGAACCCATGCTTTTAGCATCCTCATTGACTTAATGTACGTTGTGGAGTTGAACCACTTAAAGCAATTTCAGACATAATTTAGGTTAAACGCTATCTTTTTCAATAGAAAGGGTACTTAGCCCGAATCTAGTTTATCGTGGTGGGGGCAACAAGGACAATAGTTATAAATATACCGGATACAATGTTAAACGTCTGAAAGAAAAGATAAATTTGATGTCTAATTTTCATTTTGATGTCAAGGGTCACCATGTTTAAGTTTGCAATTTGACTCAACATGCTTAACTTGAACACCAGAAATTTTTTTTCGAAAAAATTGTTTTTGTTTTTGCTGCTGCTGTTTGTTTTTATTGTTATATCGCAAATTGAAAAGTTGTGGTCATTGTTACGACAATGGATGCGGTACACCAGTTCCATTTGATTGTTGTTTGTCATATACAATAATGATTGTCACTCACTTTCCAAATTTATTGCTTGTTGCTCATTACACTGCGCATGTTCGGTAATGGTAAACAGAGTTCAAAATTGGAAGACTATATGGTACACATGGTATAATGCCGATTTACATTACATCCGGGTCCCTAGTTTCCACCCAAATATTGTCCCATGCAGTCTCATATTACAAGAACATTACAGCTAGCATATTTCACATTTTCCAGTTACGTTGTCCCAAAAGCTCCCAATTGCGGAAAAGTACCCCTTATTCCAGACTGGGGAGTACATTTGGACAAACGTAGAGTCGTATGTATGTTTGACTAATGATTATTAACCCATATTTGCAGGTCTTAATTGCGAGCAAATATCCTGTTTCTGACAAGATATGCCTCTCATTACGCTATATAAGACGCTATTGTTAGGGTTAGGGATCAGGTTAGGGTTACCATTAGAGTTATGGTTAGTGTTATAGGGAAAGGGTTAGATTAGAGTTACGGTAAAATTTAGGATAATCGTTATGGTTAGGTTAGGGTTTAGGGTTAGGGTTTTGGTTATATCTCGAGTCATGATTAGGACTTATGTTATAGGTTAGGGTTAGGGTGAAGTTTAGGATTAGGGTGGGGTTAGTTATTGGGTTTTCGGACTAATGACACTTCGGACTATCATGAATATCGACCTGTATCGTTTGTCATACCCACAATCATCTAAGATGTATTTCTTGATCTATTCTGTGTACATTCGGATCATTATTAATTGAAAATGTTTGATATGACACTTATTAAAATTAAAATATTATCTGTTCGAAACGTATTGTACGTAATCTAGGACACACACACACAGAGAGTAAAGCCTTATTAATTACATTAATAACTTCATTGCTAATTTACTTGATAGTTTCAACTTTTCCGCCACAGTTGATATCAATGGGATGAATTGGCTAGCAACGCCATACAATAAAACAACTTAATATCACAGGAACAAAGGCAGGCGTTGTGATGGAGATGATATAGGGATGGTATAGAGATGGGAGAGTGGTTGTAATATCAAATTTTGGTCAAATAATGATAGGTGGATTTTAATGATGTCAAGTGAAATAATGTTTGATCAATTTAATAAATTGTCAAGCCTTTAAGGCGAGTCGGAGAGTAGCATGACGCAGTATTTGCACTCTTATATTGAGACAAATAAAGTTGACACACAAGAGGAATGGTAGTTCTATAAAGGAGATACAAAGGCTTCATTTCCACCCCATATGCATGATTTTTCTCGGGAATGGGAAATGGCCAAAAGATCAATGTACTAATATTAAAAATTCACCATCTTTGGTGGCGATTTGTAAAATAGTTTTTAAGCAATTATTTGAACTATGTTTAGATTAGAACAATCCATCTGAATATTTTGACAACATTTATAAATTACAAATTATAATATTTACACTTGGACAAAAATGTTGTATAAGAGTATTTGATAAGATAAATAATTTTGTTAATATGTTAAAGTCTTAACACTCTTTGTCCAAATGCAGACAAAATCAAACCTTGCTTTGCCCCTTTAAGCCCTCAGATGTTTGATTATTTTTATTTTCAGATTATTTTTTTATCTCATATCGCGTGATGACTATGATTTTATTTTCAATTTCGCATATTATAAAAGAAAATATTCCCCTCTGACAGTACGCCCGGTTACCGACTACCCACATATTGCAATGTAATTATCACTAAATCTGATTTATGCGCTAATTTTGCGCTAAATTTCCTCGCTTCTATACTCCAAACATGAATGCAATGTAAACCTACCGGATCATGTTTTACGCTTATAATAGCACATTTTCCATACTTTTCACATTCAATTCATGCACCCTCTTAACATCTCTTCTTTGTCTCATTCCGACAAAATTTTGTCCAATCAGATCGAGCATGAAGATTCAAACATGCTCCGTTGAGAGTTATAAGTGAGGTTACACTTGCGTTGAGCGGTACATGAATGCTAAGTACAAATAGTGCAATATGGGCGGTTTGTATTTGTGCAACTTGAAAGAAAAACCTGAATATTTACGGATGGTGGACTCTAATGTGAGGCAACCCGTTTTCAGGAAACATATGATACAGGTGATGATTTCAATGAGGAATTGAATTGAATTAAACGACCGCATTTTATAAGCGCAGCATTCACATTATTTACACCGTCTGAAGACACCGATACTCCTAAAATTGACATATAGTCACAAACAATTGAACAATGTGCATTGTTTATGACACAAATGTACTATCCCTGTATTTCAATTGTCAAATTTGCTTACATTCGATTTGAAAAGTTAGTGCGGTCTATTTATTGTCTTTTGAGTTTTGAAAACAAACCTCTGACTTTGGTTTTTTGTCACAATGGGCTTACATGAAACACAACTGCTGCAATAGTAAGTATTATACGTACTTTTACTTACAGCATTCATAATGTTCATTTCCCTATATGTGTTTTACAGAATAGCATTTTGATGTTGCACATAACCTATGAACAATTACTTACACGGATGTTTTTAGCACATTTACACGTTTAAGTTCAGTCTACAACGTAGACAACTGAAACACAGTAGAACATTTTGCGTAAACACATTATCATTTTCAGAGCAATTTATATAAACACATTGCATTAAGTATGCAACCGATTCCCATGTTCATAGTAAAGATTAAACGTACATTACGACTCAATAGGATAGTAGATCATAGAGCATATCGTGGAAGGAATTGGTTCTTGGAACCAATAAGATACCCGGTATAGTTTGCTAGCTTTCTCATATGCTTACACTGGACTTAAATGGAACACATCTTAAGGGGGTACTACACCCCTCGATAAATGTGTGTCTATTTTTGCATTTTTCTCACAAACTAATAACACAGTGGTAACAAAAGTTATGTATATTATAGGGGCAAGGAATCCAATAACTACACTGGAATTTCAGTGACCCAAGACAAGCGGTTTGTTATTTATGATCAGAAATGAGGTACCGCTTGGATGTACCTCGTTTCCTATCATATATACTGAACCGCTTGTCTTGAGTCACTGAAATTTCAGTGTAGTAATTGGATTCCTTGCCCCAATAATATACATAACTTTTGTTACCAGTGTGTAATTATTTTTTGAGAAAAATGCAAAAATAGTCACAAATTTACCACATGGGTGTAGTATCCCCTTAAGGTAACAGCGGCATCAAACGCTAATTCAGTAACAATACTTATCATTTAGCAATGCAAAGATTCTTTCTGTAACATTCTAGGATAAAAGATGTTAAGATGAAACATGTGCTCTTAACATTTAGATAACCAGCCCGTTATTTTACCTTTATGTGTGACTTAATTTCTTACAATGGGACTTTACACGCAAAAAGCACGGTAATAGTACCAAGCGCATTTCAGTAAACGTGGTGCAACACATTTCATTTTCTGGTTACAAACCTTTCTTTTTACATTTACGGTGCATTAAAACAAAAATGAATGTTAGGTCAATTGGTGACGGTTTATTTGTCTACTTTTATTTGCATTTGTTTCTTACAACGGTTTTTTTCCAAAAATATTTCTGGCTAATATGACATTGAGCAATTTTATTTACCAATATTTATGAACTTGAAGCATATAGACAATATGCTTTCTGTTGTTTCTTCTACATAAACATGTTGATTTTTTAAACAATATACATCACATTGAGTTACTTGAAGATTAATTACCCAAGCATTGTTATAGATGCACATCCAGCAATAAATGAAATAATAATGATAATAATAATGATATTAAAGAAATGTAATAAATATTTGCAACACAACAAAGGTACTGCTCCGTTACAGTTTAAATATTTATAGTGCAATATGCAGACAGCTCGGTAGATATTCAATTCTTTCTATTACCGACTTCAATTCTCACTTCCCTGCCATTATTAATGTTAGTCTATATTCCTATCCTCAGCGTCTTCAGAACCATCATTAATATCATTAATATCAACTACGCCACCGTTACCAAGGTATACCATTCCTTTCCATATCTTAAACTATCCAAGCATAAGTTTTAATGATCATTGCGGCTTTTTCTTGTCACCACTTTCGCAGTTTGCAATTTAGAAAATTACAGAGTCACGCGACGCGACCCATTTTGAAATAAATGTAGAGAAAATGACACACATTATGAATATGAGAAGAAGAAATTATGAAAAATTGTGTCAAAAACTGGTATCGATTTCATAAAATGGGGTGTTGTTTAAGTATGACGAAAGATGTATTCTTTAATTGATAAAGTGTTGCTCATGATATTCTGCTTTTATGATATTGCAAACATACTCATGCAAAAGACCAAACCGCACTCTCAAAGAACTTTATGGAGTAGAGTGCGTGTGGCGGCAATCGGGATTTCTTAACCCCGTCTTTAGGAATTTCAAACTTTATTGGGAAGGGAATGGAGTTTAATGGGCTATTCCATTTAAAAACCACACTACCCCTGTGGAAGATTTTGGAAATATCTTCAACAGAAGGAGTATGAATTTCAAATGGAATTAACATTAGCAGCTCCATTTGAACTTACTCTCCTCTGTGGAAGATTCATGTTGAATCTTTCTCAGAGGGTGTGTGAAATTCAATTGGAGCTGGCTAATGTGTTCATTTTATTTGAAATACATTCTCCCCCTGTGGAAGATATTTCCAGAATCTTCCACAGGGGTAGTGTGGTTTTTAAATGGAATAGCCCAATACAAGTGGAGAAACATAACTGGTGCAAATGTAAAAATATAATCACTCTGTGAAGCCATGACTACATGTATTCCCTTTATTTCGAATTTCAAGTACTGTCTAGTTATTTATGCTCAATTTCACTTTGCTCAATCAGATCATCAAAATCATTTACATTAAGCAGTTTGAAAACCATTTCATTAACTAGAAAGTTTGATTAAATCATTGTCATAGAGGCTTAATTCTAGTCACATATTCTACAGATTATTTTGCTGTGTTTCATTAACAAACGAGGCCATTCACTTCACCCAAACTGTTAACCTCGACAGTATTTTTCTCAAGTCACTTGAAACTTGAGCCAATCTAAGAAATTCCAAAAGATAATGAGATACAGCAAATAACTACAGACTTGAATATCTATCGCAGTGAGAAAGTGAACATTGTGGCAGAGAAGGCACGCCGACATTTGGTGACGAACCTTCCATATCGTGTGTCATTTACCCGCCAAATGCGAGATTGCGTAGCAGACGATTCATTATTTCTTTCCAATTTGTTTTTTCAGATTTGTAAATTTCTATGCCATATTCCAACTCATCATAAGGATATATTTCAGAAAGAAAGTACAAGCATACTGACTATTGTAATGGTGGTTTGTTAGAATTTAAAATTTGAAGAAATTGAATAAAATTGCGAGAGTAAAATTGGCGGGAAAATGTAAGTGGCTGCAGGTTGATTTGGACAGGTAAAATTCCTTTCTTAATCATGTTAATGACAACGTTTATCTCAAGGACAGCATATCCAATCCACTGCATGAAACTTTGACGACTTTCTTTTACATATTGTAGAACTTTTATAGACAAATTTTAAAATGTTTAAGTCACCTTTCTATTCTGACATCAAATATAAAGCTGACTACAAATTGTTAATGGTAAACTGGTAAAGAATCTGGCCTTCGATGAAATTATAAACCAAGGTCTCACCCCATCAGACAAAAGTACCTCGTGTTTTCTGCCAGTACCGTCGCGTTCACCAGATGTTTTGAACCACTTAAAGAAAGCTAATACGACATCTAACATACAAGCTTGTGGCTCACCTTGCAGCTAATGTTTCAAGAAAACTTGAAACATGTTAAGAAGAAGATGGAAAGAATTCAATTTTCAATGTTTATTTGTGTATATCAATGTGTTGTTTATATGTAAGCGTAGAATGAATAGGCGTGGATTAATTTACACTTTTTCAGCAGTCAATTTGTGTCAGTTATGTTAGTGAAAATAACACCGATAGAGGTTAAGGGTGCAAGTCATGGATCGATACCAGACACCAATCTGTCACTTAAACCGACTTTATTACAACTATAGTACGGTGTCTCGCATGTCGCGGTATAATAATAGTCAAAACTTGTCAGAAAGTTCCTATAATTCATGAAATTCAAGGTTTGTTTGTCGTTGCAATGACACATAAGCGTTTGGTTAGCAAGACGTTTTTCTCCTTCGAACGACGCGACTACTTCAACAAATTTTACATAGAAGATGATATGTTTTTAACGACCTTTTCCAAATAGACTTTGAAAGAGGTGTAACCATGGAGGTAGAAAAATCTACCTCCGTGGTCCTCCTCAGGATCAAAAGCCTTTTCACAATCATGAATTTCGAAATTATTGACAGAATTTCTAACATTGCAGCACGTGTAAACGTTTAAAGATATGGGTCATAAATATTATACCTGACCAACTTAGGCTTAGCTAGTTCTGAATCCAAAATGATGAAAGAAAATCCGCCTATTAAAAAAAGAAAATTGTTAAAAAAGGAAAATTGTAAGCTTCAACACCAAAGCTCTTAAAACAGGCAATCCAAATATCTTGAAATGATTGAGTTCGTATGGTTGGATTAATCACACTTCTCCTCATGTGTGAGCATGTTTAGTGGTTTATATCATCAATGTGAACGTTTTTTGGCATAGAAAATATGGGAAGAGAAGGGTACGTATCTTGGTTTACAATAGTAACGGTACATTGTAATAAGATGGTGCGGAAATTTGATTTTGCAAGTACGTTGTCGACACACATGATGTTTAACCGAAGCAGGTGCAAATACGAAGATGGTCGGTCAACGCAGGTCGCAAGATCATTCAATAACTCATCTTTTCACAAACACGCATGCGTAGTTTGAATCATTTGCACCTGTTATTGCATACTTCTTTGAATGAAGTAATTGTCATAGACCCAAATGTTTTAGAGTTGGTGATTGTACTCCAACACCAATGGCGCATTGCATCACGCTTGGCTTATTGAACGCAATATATATAGTGCTATGACATGTTGACGGTATGTGATGAACCGTTTCTGCTGAAGAGTCGGTCACACGTCCAAACAATACAATGCATGGAATTGCTAATCTTTACTATTGATTAACACTCAGATTCAAACGTATCTTTTACCACGTGTCTTTTTCGAGATTTCGTGCATGGGTATAGCTTTAAATCACTAACTAAACTTGTCAAGGATGGTCTGGACATTTTCGTCATTCAGAGGATGGTATATTTGACGGCATTTTCTTTTAGTCTGGGCAACACTGCAGGCATTGAAGCAAGGTGTACGTTGCCCCGTAAGCTCCAATGAAACGGAAAGATTAAGTCACCTAAGTGTGGATGATTCCAAGCGATCGAAGACAGCTAGCCTCGGCTCTCTACCCATCTTGTAGCCAGCAGGTGTGTGGGATGGTCGCTCTACATCATCTCGCTAACATCACTCGGTAAACCCGGACTCGCTAAAGACATACCATTTTGCAATCATACATATGTGAATTTTGCCAAAAGTCTGTAATTTGCCACTCAACATTTCAATTTTGTAGCATTAATTAAAATTTCCATCAAAATGGCAATCAATTGCATATTAATTATAACAAGAATAAATTCCAAACTAGTTATTTTTAATTTGGAGGAAACACAGGGCCGGCCAGTCCATCCACATCCGTTTGGTAATACAGTAAAACCTACAGGGCAGTAAACTACGGATCTATAACGCATTTGGTTATCCATTAGCACCTACACTGGTGAAAACTTAATCATGGGAAGGAAATTATTCCTATTGCATCTTTATTTAGGCGTAAAGAATCAAATAATATAGGGACGATCCCTGCCCGGGCAATACCAAGCCGTGGGGATCCAATCTAATTTAGTATAGAAAATTACGCTAAATTTCTCCAAATATCCCCGGGTACAATCCTTGGCGCGGGCTCTCTCTTGTAGCTATCCGCATCTCTTGTTGGTTACAGCTTTTCTGTTATTCCCTTATGCCGATACCTATTATCAATGTCTGTCTGGGCCAGCAGTGTTGGTTGATCTCTTCTTCTTTTACTCATCTACTATAAATCTCGGTCTCCCTTTAGCCAGGAAGCCATGTTTAGCCTGTGGGTACTATCTCTACGTAAGCTTATTTACAGGCTCTAGCCTATAGAGATTCACAGGAGTGGAAATGTTTAGGTTTATTCCTTTAAAGTTCGATCTTGTTGGTAAGCATACACGGTGCAACCAAGCCGGCGATTTGTTTACCTGATATCGCCCGCTACACTGAGCCGTTTTTCATGCATCATTTTAAGAACACAATCGTAGATCACTAACAGAGGAGAAAAGTTATGAGAAAATTTCGTGCATTACGCACAATTTACAAAACTTGGGGAGTATGCTTATTTACACATGTTACCTGTGATTGAGTGTTTTGTCTTTGACCATGTTAACCCAATATTGAGAAAAGTAGCATACATTTATACGTCATTTGCTTCAGTTCATGTCGTTTGATAGTACATGATCAGCAAAGACGGAAGTTAACAAAATATTGATATGTCTGATGTCTCAAAAAAGTAGGTCGTCTAAGGCAAAGACGTTGATTGAAATTTCTATACCAAAGTAATCAAACACCAAAAACAAATTGCGACAAATGCAATTATTATGTTCTACCAGTTTGGCGGTTTATATCTTGAACTACAACTTGTTCATTGAATGTGGCTTCTTGCAATTAATTTGGCTTCTCTCTGGGCTTCTCGCTTGAACTACAACTTGTTCATTGAATGTGGCTTCTTGCAATAATAATTTGGCTTCTCTCTGTGCTTCTCTCTTGAACTACAACTTGTTCATTGAATGTGGCTTCTTGCAATTAATTTGGCTTCTCTCTTGGCTTCTCGCTTGAACTACAACTTGTTCATTGAATGTGGCTTCTTGCAATAATAATTTGGCTTCTCTCTGTGCTTCTCTCTTGAACTACAACTTGTTCATTGAATGTGGCTTCTTGCAATTAATTTGGCTTCTCTCTGTGCTTCTCTCTTGAACTACAACTTGTCCATTGAATGTGGCTTCTTGCAATAATAATTTGGCTTCTCTCTGTGCTTCTCTCTTGAACTACAACTTGTTCATTGAATGTGGCTTCTTGCAATAATAATTTGGCTTCTCTCTGGGCTTCTCTCTTGAACTACAATTTGTTCATTGAATGTGGCTTCTTGCAATTAATTTGGCTTCTCTCTTGGCTTCTCGCTTGAACTACAACTTGTTCATTGAATGTGGCTTCTTGCAATAATAATTTGGCTTCTCTCTGTGCTTCTCTCTTGAACTACAACTTGTTCATTGAATGTGGCTTCTTGCAATTAATTTGGCTTCTCTCTGTGCTTCTCTCTTGAACTACAACTTGTCCATTGAATGTGGCTTCTTGTAATTAATCTGGCTTCTCTCTGGGCTTCTCAGCATATTTTCGAAGGGCAATGACTTGGTTTAGTATTTACCAAACAGACACTGGTACAAACAACCTCTTGATTTAATGAATAAAACATGATGTAAAACTCTGCAGTTAACTATTTCACTTTCAGGGAAAAATATTAAGAAAGGGAATTTCCCCACTTTTAAGATGCACTTATCTTTTCCATTTAAAGCGGGTAAATTAATCCACGGTATTATAACGCATCCAAATAGCAATTGAATTTGTAACGTACCTGTAACGTGGAGACGTACGATTAAGTCTGACGATTTTGATCTTTCTGCTTACTTAACAAATATTGATACAACTTCTGTCTTCATTATACATCGCTTGATTTGCACTGAAGGTGAAAATAGCGAAAACAGAAAGAGACCAAAATTGAGTAAAAACAAAGAAATAGCAATAATATAACAAGTGTGAATTTATTTTTGCTTATGTCCTTTCATTAATTAAAACATTTATCTCCAATTAAATTGGAAATACTCAAACGAAAATGAAATAAGCTGTTTCATTTACAAAATTAACAAAAATAAAAACAATTTCGTATAACTTGCTCTTTAAATTTCTTGCCAAAATGTTTGTTATTCACGATAATTGCCCTATGAAATGCAATAATTTTCCAGAATGATATATTTGACAACATCTATAAATGGGATGGGGATACTGGCTATGGCATTTTTGCCGTCTCGCACTTTTAGTTAACATCAATAGCGCCACCATGTTGCTGTACTTTGCCAGCGTAAGACCGGAAGCTCAATGCCTTGCATATTGACATGGGCACTGTCGTTATAATTCTGATTGACCATTATTAGTATAGGCTACTTGACTTACTGTGATCACCTAATGCTTTCATTAAAGCAAATATTTGATTTTTGTTTTGTTTTTTGTAAAGATATAAAATATACGGGCTTCTAAATTCACCCTTAATTATCATTAGGTTTGATAAACGCATGAACACAAAAATTGTAGTTTGAATTTTAGTTCATGTCGCTAACTTTATGTTTATAATGTTTTCTAGAAATTCAAAATATCTAAAGCTCCTTAACGTGGCATTACACGGTGATAATTAATTAGTTGAAACTTTTGAGCATATTAAAGTAGGTAACCCTAACCATAACTCTAACTTTGGCAGTAAAGTTGACTTAATTCTTAAGATAAAAACCGAATAGTAATGCAAAAAATATAAATAAATATCTAGCAATGGACAGAATTCAATATTCCGTCGTTTATGAAGGTCATCTTTCGCCTTTTCCTACAATTGAAGTTTTCTTTCCAGTCTTCTTTTCGTTGGTGGTCGGAGATACATCAATCGGCTTCAGGCAAAGTTTTATTTGGACATTGTTGTTTTGACAAATTCCAACAATAGTGGCGGTACCTATGTCCAATTCAATCAAAATCGGTAGTTTTATTCAGTTTTATATTCTTCTAAACCTGACCCTCAACTGAACCTATGTTGCGGTTGCGCGCATCCGGTTACCACGACGATTCGGCCAAAGTTTACAAAACTTGAAATTGAGTTCTAGTCTAGTCCAACTTTTCGCTGCATTAGTCAAACGCACTCATACGCATGTGTTGTTCGTTATTGTTTCATTAACTTATCCCTTATACCATGTCATGATCTGGTAAATATAATCGATACTATTATGCAATTAGTGGAAAACAATAAAAGAGATATTTGATCAACCATGATGTGGTGATTTAAGGTGGTATTTATTACTGATACGGGCTAACGCGCTTATGTTTAAAACATGTTTATACCGCTTGCCAAGTTAGGCGACAAACCATCAACTAATTTGCTTGTTGCATTTGAAATATATATTTTATTTGATGACACTGGTTTGTTTAGAATGAAACTAGATTCGCTCTGGTTGCTTCTATAATATTTTTAATGAGAGTTATTAACGGCAACTTTGATTTTCTAGGTAATGCACATATTATAGACAATATTTACTAACAATGTTAAAAGATATACAGACTTTATTGACGTTATTTCCTACGATTTTTTTTTATTTTACCGAGGTACATTAGAAAATAATGCTACAAACATATAATCTTCAGCAGATAGCACTTATGATATCTATAGTAGATAGTAAGAAAGCTATATATTCAGCAGAAGAGCAGATAGCACATATGCTATCTTCAGTAGCTAGCGCGTATGTTATCTTCAGTAGATAACACGTATGCTATCTTCAGTAGATAACACGTATGCTATCTTCAGTAGATAACGCGTATGCTATCTTCAGTAGATAACACGTATGCTATCTTCAGTAGATAACACGTATGCTATCTTCAGTAGATAACACGTATGCTATCTTCAGTAGATAACACGTATGCTATCTTCAGTAGATAACACGTATGCTATCTTCAGTAGATAACACGTATGCTATCCGCAGTAGATAACACGTATGCTATCTTCAGTAGATAACACGTATGCTATCTTCAGTAGATAGCACGTATGCTATCTTCAGTAGATAACACGTGTGCTATCTTCTGTAGATAACACGTATGCTATCTTCAGTAGATAAAGAGTATGTTATCTTCAGTAGATAACGTATGCAGTATTCAATAAATAGTAGGTATGCTATCTTCAGTAGATAGCACATATGCTGGCTTCAGTAGATAACATATATGCTGTTGTCGGTAGATATCACGTATACACTATCTTGGGTAGCTAGCAAGTATGCTACCTCAAAAAGCTAGCACATTATGTTATCCGTAAGTAGATAGCACCTATGCTGTATATATAGTATATAGATACGAATAGGGCGTATGCTATCTTCAGTAGCTAGCACGTATGATGTCTTCAGTAGACAGCACGTATATGCTAGCTTCAGTAGATAACGCGCAAGCTATCTTCGGTGGATACCACGTACGAGCGTATCCTCATTAGATAGCACGTATATTATCTTCAGCAGATATCACGTATAACATCAAGTAAGGGTATACGTGGCATCTTTCCCAAAGCTTTAATGTTTTGCTTTTGTTTTGATTCTGACACTAAAACAGTTCAGCCAAAGTTCATAAATTGTTTTGAAGAACACATCGCATTAGAACTTAAACCTTTCTCCTTTACATGTAACCCCAGTGTCAGTACTTTCACGTTTTAGATACAGCAAGCAAGATATTAGCTCAGAAAAAAAGCTAATCAAAAAGCTCATCTGATTAATAAGTTTACCCCTTCGTAAAAACAAAACATATGAGGATTTCAAGTGCAAAAGTGCAGCTGTAATGGGTTATACTAGTAGTAGTTAGAATATCCACTTAGTAAACGCACAGCTTGCATTGCAATCCGGCATACAACTGCAATGTATAGGGAAAAATCCTAGCACTTTTTCGTCGCTTCTGGACAGATTGCCTCGGTCGTTTTTCTCGTCAAATGCGAGACATCGACGACAAAAAGGCATGTGAAATTTCTACTACATTAAGCTTATTCTTCTCTATAAAACATCTTCTAAAAATATAATAGAGGCAACAAGCAGAGTCCAATTATCTTAACCTTCTGCAGTGCAACTTGTGGCAGAGAATGGAGTTTACAAATTACCCGTGATGCATTGCAAAATTGTTTTTCAAAAAAGGTAGTGTTTAATTTCGTCATGCTGTAGAAATCTTGGTAAATTTACACACAAAAAAAAGACAACAAATGTATTTGTTTGTTTGAAAACTACCTTCCACCATGTTCAAATTAAGAAAAGGTTCTACAAACATGAAGACTTATGAACATGATGAACTTTGGCTGACCTGTGATCATATTGCCAGATGAAAACAAAGTAAAACATTCAAAGAATTGGGAGAAGGTGACATATGTTTGTTGAATGTTACGCGCTATCTACTGAAGATAGCATTATTTATTTGTAGCGTTATACTGAGTAAGAGATGAAATTTGATTGAAAATAACTTAAGGGGTACTACACCCCTGGTCAATTTTGTGTCTATTTTGCATTTTTCTCAAAAATTATAGCGCATTGGTGACAAGTAAGATATGAACATTATAGGGGCAAGGACTAAAGCTACTGCACTGGAAATTTTATTTCAGCACAGACAACAGTTGTGGAGTTATAGTCAAAAATGAGGGAAAACCAATATTTGATCAATAAATCAATAACTACTTGCCTTGAGTTGCTGAATTTTCAGTGCAGTATAGTTGTAGTAATATACATATCTTACTTGTCACCAATGCGCTATAATTTTTGAGAAAAATGCAAAAATAGGCACAAAATTGGTCAGGGGTGTAGTACACCCTTAATGTTATAGAATATAACCACAGCTTTTAAGATATGCTCTATAAAATTTTCGCGACATTTTGAGATTTGAGTTCTTTGAATCCATTTCCTGTTAATTCCAAATATGGACATGAGTCAAGTATATGTCATTTACAATTGACATGATTGACGCCTGCTTACATCCATGCAGATGATCATAATAGATTACGCAATGGTTTGTGGGAGCGCTTTTCAATCTGCTTATAGATGATCTCTTCCGTGCTTCTATCAGTGACTTGCTCGCAGATGGACACTTGTCATTTATATCACAATATTTGTGTATCCAAACTATTTGGTTCTCATGGTGATCAATTAGTTTGTTGGTAAAAACAAAAATGTGACGTGGCATATAGGAAGGGCCAACATAAAGATTTATAAACCGCATTTGTAAATTACAAAAGATATAAAATATTTGGGTTTTCCTGTTTGCTGAGAATCTATCTGTGTCACCAGTGGGCAAAAGTAACAATGTTTACAAGTAAGGGAACAATGTGCTACCAGAAAAATGTGGATATGGAGTTATAATCCTGCTTGGGGTGATTTTGCGTACTTGGAAGTCGGAGAAGTTTGTTAGAATTAGTACAACTACCCCGATGTTGCATAAAGTTATTTGAAATGGGTTAACACTACATGGTTCCCTGTAGCACCGTGGACACTCTTTTCAACGTTTAGACTTGTTTATGTAGAATATGTGGGATGAAAGTTGAAGAGAACCAGCGTGATTGGACTTCTTAACAATTAATGGCTGTCAAACGTTCGAGATATTTATTTTTATTATATAATAACATGAACCAATATCAATAACATTCATTCAATTTCCCCCATAATCATGTTTGAAATTACATTGAAAAAAGTTCAATGTGTTCTATGATTGATTCACCAAGATAGCGGATATCGTTTGGTATAAAACTTCAGAACTATATAATATGCATGGTAAAAGCACACGAATATATTATACAAAGCAGCGTGACATGGCTAAATCGTGATTTCTCCACACCACGACTCGAAGCAAGAGTACGCGTGACCCAGCCGTGGCATTCTATTCAAAGCTAACTGTAATACCATTGAAGATATGTATTTATTTATTTATTAGTTCAAAAGTAAGGAATGTGCTTTTTCAGCAGTTGAAGACTTTGCGAAAACAAAATAGTTTTGTTCTGGACGAAAAAAGTTTTTGCACTGGCGTCAAGAATAAATATTTTCTAAGATTTAGAGACTACCTGTTTACATGGTTTAGTATACTTCCGATTCCGAGATAATTATCTCTTGCTTAAACTGGGTATAAAAATTCCAAGATATTCTACTTAAATTCATTATTTGTACTTTTGATGTAAAGATTCTTTTAGGGAAGGACTACGTATGTCGTTTAATCGTTCATCAGCTCTTGATGATCACTTCAAAGTGTGCACTTTAAAAACAAGGAAGCAAACAAAAAGTAGATATTTTACAGAAGTGTTTTTGAGAATAAGTTTATACATGACTAAGATTGCCCAATGCATGACCCCTCGTCTCTGTTCACAGCGCTGGGCGTACTTTATCTACTCATTTCTTCCTATTTTGACGAGTTGCAATTAACTAAGCAAAGAGCCATAGAAACTAAAAGCATGTGTATAAATAATTCCTGGTTCTTAGTTTAACTAAATACCTTCTGTATCTGAATAAGCCTACACATAGGGAATATTTTCATTGGAAATTAGTCATTTTAATACCTGTGATAATAAATAAGAAAAGTGTTGCATATACCTATAAAAGAGTGAATTTCAACCCTTTCACTTTAAAAGAGTGAAAATAGTGATCATTCAAAAGAATTGATATTGAGCGAATGAAATGTAGTGAAATTATCTCTACCAATTAGCTCTTATAAGAATATATAAAAAGGAGTGAAATTCACTCTCAAAAGAGTAAAAGTGGAGTGGAATGTTAATATTTTAGATTGATAACAGCACTCCACGCTCCACGAAAGAGTGAGTTTTTACTCTCTTTTTTTTATTATTTAGATATTGCAGACTTTCTTATAAAGCGTTGGTTAGCATGGCAGGTTCGATTAAGAGAATCCAAATCGACAGGTAGCGTCATGAGTTTTACGTTCTTGACACATTTTGTAACAAGGTTGTACCCTCAAAACATCAATCTCACCTAGCTCTGTTCCCATGTAATCACACGGGGATTGTTTGCTACGGAGATAATGAAATTAATTGAAAAGTCATCAATACCAGAACATCACCATAGGCGTGTGTGTTTGTGTATCACATGCTCTCTCTTGCCAATCTTTCGTCATTCATCTTTCTTCGTGATCATCATGATGAAAGTTAACCTTCGGTTGCGCCCAACAGGTGCATGTCAAAATATAAAAATCCGGTTTTTGAAGAAATTTGATTTGCATATTTGAAATCAGCATAAAAAATGCATTTAAATGAGTACAAACACGTATTGGTTCAGTGGTTCTTGAGTTATAATTTTGATAAAACATTACCAATAAAGATTCAGCAGCCCTTATACAAGTTTCATCCTTAACCAACGGGTACAACATTATATTCTGGTTTGAATTCAACTTTTGCCTAAGGTGACATGAGTTAGAACTGCTCCATGACTTGACAACATGCAAAAGTAAACAGACGTGTAGTAAATTGAACATGGACATGATTATTTCAGCTTGTATAACTCGTAACATACAACTTGTGACAGTTGCTTAGATGCTCAAATGTACACATGGACTCCTAACATTGAAATTCAACTTCTCTATTAGCTTGCACTGTAAAAATTACCCTGCTGAGTCTTGTATTTAAAGACACTTTTGCATTAAAGGTTCTAAATAGAACCTAAAGAGGTTATTCAGCTGTCATGTATATGGAACCATAAATGGTTCTACTAAGGCTAGAAAGAACCGTCGTTTGGGGATTTAGCCATTTTCAAGAACCCTTTTGTCTTAAGGGTTCGTCATATAAGAGAACAGCCAAGAATGTTTTGTCTAAGAGTATGCAACATAGAAAACATAAAATTAGCCTGTACACATTATTTGAAAAGGGGAAATCCCTAAATGTGCATAGCCGATCAACACTGATCAATAGGCCATTTAAAGAAAACAATTATTGTCTTGTTAAAAACGCAATGTATACTTTTTAGAACAACAGCTGCCGATGACATCAATGAAGCGAAAAGAAAACGAAGTTTGGCAAGTTATCAAAAGTTTTAAACAAGTTTATGCAAATTCCATTTTCCAAATATTTTGATTTTGCAAGGTTTGGGCGCAAGAACTGTCTTTTCTTATAATTTGTTTTATAATTTCAAAGTTTTAGGGGCCTGAGCTTTCGATTTTAGCAGGATCTTTATCAGGATCGAAAGCTCAGGCCCCTAAAACTTGGAATTTTACTAAACAGGCTATTTTTGTGGATAAGCAGTTTACAACAGCTCACTTTTTAACTTAATTTTTTTATAATGTAGTTTCTGATACAACATTGCAACGGATTCAAAAGGGAGAAGCATTGAACTGAATGCCTATAGATAATAACATCACTGCTCTTCTCCATCTGACTCATTAGCTCAGTTGGTAGAGCATCGGTCCGGTGATCCGAAGGTCCCAGGTTCAAATCCTGGATGATCAGTGAACTTTTTTCACTTGCTGTCATTTATGTATGTGGAGATTTGTGTTAAAAACCTTTCTCACGTTTCAATGTTATCTCACCATTTTCATAACATAATTATACAAAATGTATTGGTATAGAAAATCGTGATCGGGAAAATGTATTCGTGTTAAAGTTAACCTATCCATGTCTAAATGTAGTGTAAAGGTTCACGCACAAATTTGCTCAACCAAGTTCTAAATAGTTAACATGTACTTATTCATAATTGAATCAAAGCCAAAGTCAAGATAAATTTTCGTGATTAAACATGTTAAAGTGAGTGAAACAACTATTTTTTATTTTCAAACTTCAGTGACTGCTACATGAAACAAATAAACAGTTCAGCAGACATGGAAAATCAAAAGTAGTTTGAAATCATATCTGTATTACCATACCTGGTTGCAGTCGGTGTAAATATTAGTACTGGTGTAAACTCGACTTGTTCCTAATTTGGTGTGAAGGAATTGTTTGGCCCGGCGTGTAACGGGGAACCACGATTTCTACCATGCAAGCGTGCACTTTCAATTTTTGGCACGGCGTAAGCGATTTTTATCCGGGTCGGTCGATGGATTTTAGCCGATGGAAAAGTGGTACAAATTAAATGCTTTTTAAATGATGCAGAAAATGATTTATCAGGGGGTAAACAATGCTTAATCAACTGACACTTAGTTAAAGATGTGAGCTTTCCTATAACCTAAAAACATAGAAATCACGATCTGCTTGTATAATAGTAAATCATGAGAGTTTTATCGTACGGAAGTACGAGCAAAGGTGAGTAGGATTTTGAGCGCATGAACCCCAGATCAATCCAAGCTTTCTACATTTCATACGCCGCAATAAGTTTTGATCGAAGAACGGTAGCCTATTTCACTTTAAATTGTTCTCAAATTGATGAGGTTATTTTAAGAATTATTGAGCTAATAATAGGTATGTTTGTACTAATTAAACAACATTACTAATCTAGAGCACAAATCAGTTCCTATTAAGTTATACAGGGGCAATATTTGACCATGTTTAGCAAGTTTGGACCTGCCGAACATAAAATAAGCATTATCAACGTGGTGCGAGGGTTAAGACAAAATTGAAAGGGCGGGGAAGTTATACGAAAAGATTTGCGATAGCAATCTTTGTAATTATTTCAAACACATTGAGGATTAATAAGTGTAAAATAAGCGGTCTTAATTATTTCAATTGACAATAATGTCATACCTGGTTGCAGATCAATAATTCTTTCTCTCGTTCTACCATGAGACAAGTCACACCAATGTTCTGAGAAAGATTTCAAGCTATAAACTCCGTCACCGTGTGAAAAGTTCAGTAGAGCTCAAAACTTTATTGCGCATCATTACAATAAAGTTTAATGGAACGACAAACAACTGTTAGTAATGGAGTGAGTTTTTAGTGTTTATGTGTGTTTAATATGGAGAAAACAAGTGCCTGGTTTAACTAGGCAAATATAAATGTTATTTTTATATGCGGAATTAACACAGCTAGCTATATATCACTTACTGTGTAATGTACCAGATATCAAAATACGTAAAACCGTGAAAATTGAAGAGAAGATGCATGCCATAAGAGATGGAAAACTATTTTTGTTACTAGCATATGACAGTTTACTTTCGTCTATCAAATTACAATACATAAATATAGGCCTAAGTAATGGTTGATACGGTGATATTGAATTAGGTATATTTTTAAATTTTTGTATGATCTATACTTTCAAATTGCTTTATACAATTTCTATATTCGGTATACACAAATTGATGTGAATGAAGCTTTTTTACGAGAAGGCCAAAATATAGTTATAAAATTGTAGTCTTCATTTTGTGCCTTTAAATCGTCACCATATAAGGTACTTCTTTTGCTAAATTATTTCGATCTTTGTTTGTAATAAAATGTTCTTCCGAAAAGGGAGTTGAAAGACAGCGTCTTGTTTAAAGCAATCTTACATTTCTACTCTTAAATTAAAAAATAAGGCACGCTGAGTACAATGTGCAATTTCCACCCAATTTGTCATTACCATTGTGCTGAGATATCTCAAAATCCGCTAATCTATAAAAGCTAAACTTGTTGCAACACGCATCGCAGGTCGGTCTAACTCGTGGTTATTATAATCATCATTCTCAGGTAGTTTATCAACGCCCTTATCAGCGGAAGGTCAAGCGCACAGCCGGTACGGTCGTATGGGCCACCAAGATGTTCCTTATTCCTACTCTATAGACACAAATAATGTTTAAGTGTTTTGAATAATCTCGATGTACAATTAATAATCAAGTCATAATGATAAACATGAATTTTTATTCTTTACTTAAACTTTAAAATATACGCTGTTTAATTTCATATAACTCTGCCTGGCAACAGGTTACAGCCCACCAACATAAAAGAGCACCGACAATACATGATTATATATAGGAAGTGTTTTCTCACGAAGGAAATGAACAAGAATAATACATATAATTAATGATTATAAATAATAATAATTTGCTTCATACTAGTAATGTTGTAACATTCAAAAGGATTAGTACTTCCAGGTCAAACCGAAACCTTGCAACCATAATTTTCCCACAGAAGAAAATATTTAAAAAAATAGAAGAACATAGTATTTGTCAAGAGCATGCATAAATCAACAATGGTGCTGGATTTTCTTTCTTTCTTTTTTGAACAAGTAAAAAGTAAAGGGTGTAAGATAGAGGTGAAATAGTATTTTGACGCTGTAGAAGCACAGTGCCATGGCCAAGGCCATGGTAGAAAAACAATGCTGGAAGAAAATACAATAGGTACTGACACAGTGTGATCAGGTGGGAAGCTTTTGATGTTGTGTGCGGTTTTTACCAGAAAAGTCTGCTGCTGATTCTGAAATTCGTACTGAAATAACAAGCATGATATCCAAAATTACTGATCATATACTAGGCATGTTTGTACTCATTTAAAGGAAATTTTAAGTATGATTTAACTATATTATAATAAATAATATGAATTTTTTCAAATTTTACAAAAAAATCCATTTATACGGGGTGCGTTTGACACCAATGGTTAGGTAGAATATTTCTACAGACCGCCTGCCTGGTGCAACAAATTTCAACGTGTGAATAAAAAGAAAAAGAGAAGGATAGAAAATATAATTGAAGTGTGAAATTTATTTTATAAAGAATTCTCACTCCATAGCATGTGTGTTGTGTAAAGACAAATACAAGATGTTGTTTTTTGGTGTTTTGAAATATTTCATATGACATTTGGATACGTGGCATGTGACGATTTCTAGGTTGAATCTGGTTAGGTGACTGAGTTTGCTTTATTTGTGTAAACTTTGGTGTTTCTTGCTTGAGTAAATTTTACATTTTGCCATCCAGGGGCTAAAATATTATTGTAAAACTAAACATTTTATTTTACCATCTATACTTAGAATTTCATGAGCAATTATAGAATACATTAATTTTTTTTTGGGGGGGGGGCAGCATTATATACATGACAAGTTCATGCAATCTTTGAATTTTTGTGGGGACATGGTGGGTGGGGTCACCAGAACATGTTTTGTTCGTTCCTTGTTTTGTGGACGTTTCATCACTCACATATATTTGGAACCTGTGCCATGTGGCAAACAAAATGAAACTTGAAGACCAAACAGTTGTACGACCCAAATTTTTTTTCATAAATTGGTCCCCACCCCTTCACCAACAAAAGTCTAAACCACATGGACTGATTTATATATACTGGACCAAAATAAGGCGTGATATTTTGTTCTTCTTGCTTGAATATGCTGAATTTGTTGAATTATTTTTTCGTTTTTGAAAAAAACAACAACACACAACAACAAATTCTAACTATAAAATGTTAAAGAAAAAAAAACACCCAATTTTTCGTTCAGTATTTTTCCTTACACACTTAAAACTACGGGGTCAAAAAATGACCCAAACGGGGTCATTTTTGACCCCAGCATAGTTATCAACTAAACACCATACCACTAACGGGGTCATTTTGACCCCATTGGTCGGGGTCATTGCAATGACTACGTATTTGGGTCAAATAGTAACCCCATTGGGGTCAAAATATTACCACATTTCGGGGTCAAATGAAATGACCCCTTCAAAAGGGTTGCCTTATTGGGTTACTTAATGACCTCATTTCGGGGTCAAATGAAATGACCCATTTGAAAGGATTGTTTTATAAGGTTACTCAATAACCACATTTAGGGGTTGTTTGGATTTTTTTAGTAGGTCTATGGTCATGCTGGTCCCACCAGGACATAAGTGTGTTTCTGCACAGAGAAAGCATTACATAAACAGCAAACTGCAAAATGCGTCTGTGTATCACACTCACACACAGTCAGTCATCGCCTATGACAGTTCACGTATTATAAGCTTACATGATATAAGCTTATAACAACTGCAGCCAAGACACCAGCCACGACAGCATGAAATTGAATGAATCTGCGTGCATAGACAAGGGTCTATGCATCCTTGCAGTCTCACTTTTCAACTAACTTTTCATATTCCATCATGCAGACAAGCACACACGACAATCGGCCGCTGAGCTGCACAATCAGAACAAATATGGCGCTGATGTGACCACGTGAGCCGATGCACACCGTGTGTGCAAATAGTTCGAAATGCAAGTCATTATAAAGTTGACAAATTGGGTAACTTCGGTCAAAAATTAGTTTTATTTATTAATCAACAAACATTAATTGCAGCTCATGTTTAAACTCATTTATGAATTGAGATTTTCAAAGCGGAAGATTGAAACTGATATCAATGCGCGACGGTATCGGCAAAATGACCACTAAGTTTTTGACCACGTTCGTCGTGGCTAAAATGACCTCGTGAATGTGGTCAAATTAAAACAGTACAACCCCTTGAAGGGTCAAAACAACCCCAAACGTGGTCAATTCAAAATGACCACGGAAAATATAACCCCGTAGTTTTTAGTGTGTAGGTCGATATTTTTGGAAAGCATCTCCGGTTCTACAAACCCTTGTATAGTTAACATGGTAAACACCATACAACCTGGTTGAAAGCATGCAGGCCATGCCCAATGCCAAGACCAAGGAACGGATGTAAAACATGGTATTGGCGACTCTTTATCTCGTTTTTAAACTTGTTCTGAACAGGAAGTTATACTGCCCATGGGGGGATCAGACCCAATCCCCACCAATGCCCACTGGGGAATTTATCCACCTATTTCTATGCATAGTTCCCCTTGACCTTGGAAGGGTGTTCAAATTTTCCACTGACCCGTTGCCTAAACGGTCTTCAAAATAAACGCCGCGGGCTCCTAGTCCCGACGCCTCACTCACTGGCTGCAAATAAGAAATATATAGTAAGAAAGCAGTGTTATTTGCTGTAATGGTGTTGTTGGCCGTGACGTCATCAAATAGACCAGCCCTCTAGTGATGGGGACGTACACTGCATAGCCTTAGTTCCTATATATATTTATGTGGAGGTATGAACCCAGTGAGCCCATATTATATATATGGCGGTCATTTATATGCAAATAACGGATAGCAAGCTAAACCATCTGACTTCAATTCACGAGTGAGAGACTTAAGAGCACTTGGTGATTTTCAAGTTTGAATAAAACCTTCATGTTACTCAAGTCATTGCTCAGTATTCGTTGTGAGATCTAAAGGGGGTACTTGCATACCCTATATCTGGTTTACGCACTTGGATGATTTCGAGCTTTTTATATATATTATTATCTTATATTGCACTGTGGTACGGACTTGTTGTATGTCAGCAGACTGGTTTATTATTGTGGACTTGTATTATATGCGCAGCATTCCTAGTAACTCCCACCTGGTTACAACGATACAACGCCGCGAGCAAAAATAGGATAGGAAAATTCAGGTAGTTTATCAACGCGCTTATCAGAGAGAGCTTCATACGATATATCACTAATGGCACATAACGGGACGGACGATACGGTCGTGCAACAAGCAGCCCCGGGGACGGGCAGCACCAACGGGCAACAGACCGATGTTGCCGGGAAATCAAAGAAAGGAAATCGTTCTAGAGGTAAGCTGAAATTCAACTGAATTCAATTGCGAGAAAGTGATGATATGATGATGATGATAATGATTCAAAATTCCTTAGTGATTTAGCATACATCAATATGTATATTGAGGCTTCTTATAGTCACGGATTGCCGCCGGGTTTTGGAGTCCCAAATGATTTCTAATATTAGCAATTGATGCCATGTCTGTCTTACTATACATGTGCGTCGGTCGGGGTAACATAGTAATGCAACAATTTTATTAATCAGAAATCGCCGAGGAATTCCCTTTTCTTAATTCGAGCAACAGAGAAGCCTTGAGACATGTATAAAAATACTCGCACAATGAAATCTTTTTGTATATACCGTTCAAATTCACCACAATTGTAGTGATGATGATAATAAAATTGTGATTCAATTTTATTCGATTATGTATCTTTGGTGTTCTTACGCTGTGCTTTGTGTTGCAATGAATAGCTTCAAGACGAATGGCCTCAACAATACACGTGCTGACAGAGAGAAAGATATCCATTCATTCAATCACCAATTTAGAAATTTTAACCGCATTTTTATACACTACAATCTACAAGTTGTACTATTAACGAATTTATTATATTACAACTGAAACATCATATCATTATCTTTCTTAATTAAAGCAGAGAGGGTTGAATTTTTAATTTGTAAACAAAAGATTTAAATTATACGATTGTTTATGTTGGATTTATACGACTACGTAATATTACATGCACAGCAGTTGTATACAGAATTATGCACGTCGGGTCGAGCGATCGAAATCCGCATCGACGCGGTCGACGGTCATGGCCGCTTGCTCGTTGTTCGCATAACAAATATTTTTAAAACAAAACCTGATAATATATGTACAGATATTATATAACACATTGCGCTTTTCAAAATGTTAGATTAGCGTTTAATTTGTAAGAATTCGTTGATTTTAGTGAGCTAATTTAGAGTGATTATTGGGTGTCCTGGGTATTGTTATCAATAGGTTTTATACGGCAAAGGATATAATTGTATGCAGAAGTGTATATGACTCATGCTTCCAATGGACGATATCAACATATACAGGTCGTTTCCAAGAACAATGCAGTACTGAAATGACTCTTACATATATACAATCTAAGGATGATTACAACGAATTCTCACAATTTGTCATTAAAATATTCACCAAAATGACTCAAACTAAGTCAGAATTGTTGTGGCAACCATTTATCATCAGGTTTAGCTTAACTTCGTTTATGTTTAGGAGTGAAATTTGATGCTATCATGGCATATAATGTTGCAACATATCAATTCTATATCACATCAAATAATATTTTAACGAAGTTTCGTATTTCAATTTTAAAAAGATACCTTTTATATCAAAATTGAATACTTAAGGCAATATTGTATCACTAGATCACAAAAAATGGGGAAAATTAATATAGGACCTATTATTTCACATCATAATTTGAAAAACAATATACCACGAGGATCAAGATCATATGTAGGCTAAAACCGTGCACCACAAAATACTCTTTACCACAAAACTCATATTTAATAACAACTGACAAAACTAGTTCTGCACCATTTAATATCCAAATGCTACCAATAATTTAATACCTTGGTATTTAGTTCACCATCCTTTACCACAAATTCCTTGTTGTTCTTAACCAAATAAATATCACATAAAATCATCAACACTAAACGGATTTGATTAACTCAAAACAGATCCATTTTTGATCACTAATCGTCCGGTACTAACCACCAGTTGTACCTTAACAAAAGCCCCTATAGTTTTCCATAAATTGTTGATTTACAACTATTTAAGCAAATTATGAAAAGCCTCTAAAGTTTTGCCAATTGTTGATACGACTACTTAACCAAATTATCAACAGAATATACTACACCTTACAGATATAATAAATTCCATATTTGAAAGGAGGTTGTATTCATAAATCTGGGACCTTCCTTCAGGATATTTTAAATCACGGGTGTGAGTGATGCGATATCTTTCGCATGCCCCGCGGTCCATCCTCACCTTAACCTCCCTGCCCTGGTAGTCCGGCTGTTCTCTCGTCAGACCACGGTGGATCACTAAATCTTGCCTCTGAGGCTTTTACTGTGCTTGTTTAATTGTCAGGTTTTTCCATATTTTGCTGTGAAGTTACAAAGAATTGTAGGTTTAATAACAAACATGAAAACTTCGTCATGAAATTCGCCCCAAAGATGACTCAAAATGTCTTACAGATAGGCCCTATAGTCAAATTACGAACTATCGATTCTTTTTTTTAACATCAAAGTCCTGCAAAGTCGTAAACTTTTTAGCAATATAAACCTTTACTTGTGATCAAAACATATACATAATATAATAGTGTCTCAGAGCAGAAGAGCTGATAGTGTCTCCCAATATGCAAAAACGTTCATGAACAATTTATTTTATGGGCACAACGCTGTTGACATAAAATACATGAAATACTTCACGTGCATATTTGTAAGACATTGTTGTTTTGCAAAAACTTAATTCCCCATGTATCTTCGAACCTCAAGACATCTGTGAATGCAAAGTCACAAAAGTCTTCAAAAACCAGCAACAATAACAATGAAACAGGTTTGATTGCCAATCACAAAACTGCACCAAAATCACTGTTTAAAAATGATACACGCATTGCAAAATTGTTATAAGCCTTTTATTCATTCAACCCTTTGCAGACACAACAAACATGTTGAATTTAACCATTAGCAGATTGTGTCAAAATGTAATAAAACTGTGGTTGACTTATAAACCTATAATATAATCATGGTTGTTGCTTTATACCGTACGTCTTGTTACCAAGCATGGATAGACCTCTTCCATATGCCTTAAGAGACAACCTTAATTTCATTTACTCTGTTTTGCTAAGTTTATGCAATAAACACTCCTCGCTCTACGCCTTCAATATGCGGTTATGGTTAAGAGATAGTAAGAGAGAGAGAGAGAGAAAAAAGCAGTAGATTGCAACTGGCGAAGATAAGAGGATGTGAAAACACGGTGTATGCCAGTATGGCTTCAAGTTCAAGGCCGCTAATGTCCCGGTTTAATTTACTACACAACGTGAGACCCGTTTGATTGCGACTGATTATGACGACTTCATCACGCCGGGCTTGCTCCGCTTCAAGCACGCCTTCTCCTCCCAAAGTGACGTGGGACCTTTTTTTATTATTAGAAAATCAACCATAGGTCGGGATGAGTTTATTATAAACATGATGCGAGAGACGGAGGAAAATAGACGAGCTCCTTATATTTGGAGCATAACATTACTTCATATTTATATAGAGTTAAAAAGACGGTGTCTCCCAATTCTTTAAGCTGAATAATCAAGTCGACTTGATAGTAAATGTTGGATATAGGTGTGTGAATGTGAATGGTGCAGGGTGTTGAGTACATGAGGGAATAAAATGTCACAACGATTTATACGCCATGCTTGAGATAAATTCGTATAAAGCAGAATATTATAAGCTACTCGATTAACCAGTTGAAACACTAGTGTGTATCGTGCATGTCTGTGTAATATGTTAATTGAAGATTGAGTATACGCCAGTACGGTGCTTATAATGCTCAATTTATGCTACCCCTGATCGGGGTATTGATGAACTACCTACGATAACCATTTTGCGTGTCATAATAGTATGAAAGATGAGTGTCTTACAAAGGTGGATGTCCTCAAAGGAGTGATATATATCTAACCAAAGCGATCTTTTATTATAAAGTAATATAAAGTAAATACACCGTGTACTGTCATAAGAAATGGATAGCTATATGATGACTTTCTTTCTGTATAGTACTAGTTTGATGTTGTAGTCCAGTATTTAAAATAAACCATGATTATTTATCTTAATACATGTATAAAAATTATGTAAAATAGGGAGGGAATGATGTACTTTAAAATATATTTTTCACAGTTCAAGCTTTAAAATAACACAGCATTAACATCATGCTATCTTCAGTAGATAACTAACTAATGTGTATATTCATAATGGCTAGAGTATACAATGCACGTTATGCATGTTATACAACTCTTTTCCTCTTTATTGAAGTAAAATAACTACACTTTAAATTCAATTCCATGTCAGACAATAGCCTTTATGCTTGTATTTTCAAATAAGTTATAAAGGAATAAACAACTTTTACAATTCAGTCCAACAAAACACTATACTGCTAATGCACCAGACAAATGTGAATCATATTATTTGCTTTTATAAATTCAGCTCGTTAAGGGCTTAATCTATAAAAGTGCCCTAAAAGCTACTGGAAAATATGAAAAGGATCTTATAGCTAGTATACACACAATGCAATAACGTGGCATAATATACACATTATATTCCAACTTGACCCGTACAGAAACTATCGATTATATAGTATCGATTCATCATCATTGTTGTGTTAGATTCACGGCACGAGTAGTTCAGAACGCGGATATTACTACGGACCTATTTTCTGTAAACATTTTGATTATATTCAGCTCTTTTGTTTAATATTGTAATATAATGATAGCGAGTTTACAATGTAAGGAACAGGACCTGTTGCTGTTTAAAAAATATTTGAATGTGTTAATGCGAAAGTACATAATGTAATATCTCATAATAGTGGTTACATGATATGAGCATGATGAGAGCAGAATATGAAATAAACGTGGAGCCATAGAGGCGTCATAAATACTACAAAATATGCAAATACCAAACTGCTATCTACTGTAGATAGCATGTTACGTATAACGTCTACTGTCCGGTTATAAAGCATTATTTTGTCCTTATGCTATCAAAGACCGTGGTAGACGAATATACATGTGTGCTATCTACTGTAGATAGCATTTGTAACATTTTGCTACCTTCAGGAGTAAGCATTATTTTGTCCTTATGCTATCAAAGACCGTGGTAGACGAATATACATGTGTGCTATCTACTGTATAGCATTTGTAACATTTTGCTACCTTCAGGAGTAAGCATTATTTTGTCCTTGCTATCAAAGACCGTGGTAGACGAATATACATGTGTGCTATCTACTGTATAGCATTTGTAACATTTTGCTACCTTCAGGAGAAAGCATTATTTTGTCCTTGCTATCAAAGACCGTGGTAGACGAATATACATGTGTGCTATCTACTGTAGATAGCATTTGTAACATTTTGCTACCTTCAGGAGTAAGCATTATTTTGTCCTTATGCTATCAAAGACCGTGGTAGACGAATATACATGTGTGCTATCTACGGTAGATAGCATTTGTAACATTTTGCTACCTTCAGGAGAAAGCATTATTTTGTGTGCTATCTACTGTAGATAGCATGTTATGTGTAACGTCAACTATCCCGTTATACTACAGTGCAACATTGTGCTATCTTCAGGAGATAGCATTATTTTGTCCTTATGCTATTATAAACCGTGGTAGACGAATATATAGTACATGTGTGCTATCTTCTGTACATAGCATTTTGGATTACGTCTTCTGTACATTACTAATGCAATATCCATTAGATAGCATATTGCTCTTAATAATATTGTACCATGTGCTATCTACTGAAGATATCATATATTTTAAGCGCTATATCTTTTATTTCATTCATTCATAATCTTGGCAATTTATTATTATCAAAATTAAATCTTGGTAAATAATTTCGTTCAAACAACATGAACCTAAGCTATAATAATATAGAATTGTCTTGTTAAAACTTGCTGTAAAGCTGAATATACATATTTAAGAACGACGTGTGCACCGTATCAATAACACCATACAACTTCAACTTATTCACTTCCTATAAACCAAAACAAGCACACATGAGTTATGAATTGTTGTTTAATAGTTCGAACTAGGTCAATCATGGGGACGCATTCAAACATTGTTCAAATGTTCTTTTATCTTGGTCCAAATAATGTTTCTTTGATAAAGTTTTTGCAAAAGTGCAGCTGCCCCGATGTCTTTATGGTACTTTTTTCTTCTTAGTCAAGACTCAAGTCCGTCTTGGAAGTATACGGACTGGTTGCTGTATCTAGTGCATGTATCGGCTTTTTAAATGGCACTTTCTTCGCCATCTTTTGGCACTAATTTCCGTCCTGTCCCCTCTGGGAGATGAAATCTTTACGGCACACCAGTCACGCCGGCCAATAGTCCGTACGCGTGAGGATCGCATCTTAAGGGATACAGACATGGGAATACCCCTACAATTATGCAAGGCCCTGCAGGGTAAACTTACTGGATAACTTGGGTGGTTCCTTGCGTGCCGAGTATGATCTTTTTCTCCTAAGGCATATTTTGTTCATGAATATAACCAAAACGCAATAGTAGTATATTCAACTGAATTAACACTATATACCAACGTTTAAGGTGTTTGAATCAACATCTTATTACTCACTTTGCTTTTAAGTGAAAAAAGAGATTTTTTTGTGTAAATTTAGGACAGGTTCTGATGGCTTTATTTCCTAAAAATGGTTAAGCCGGCGGGATGCGAAGTGGTTTGAGAAATTAAGAAAATCGGAAAAAGAAAAGACGATTACTGGAAAGTGAAATGAGCTGCCTAGAGGGGCATATAAAGAAGAGGAAATAGAAGAAAGTGGTATATTATAGCATTTGGTCATATTTGTAGGGAGGCTTTTATGGCTTCCACAGATCCAATAATATAAGACTAAAGTCCGGCTATTTAAGAGCTTATCCTCCAGCGCGAACTTCACGTATATAGAGTATACTATTCACCATGCAAAATGTTCAAACTTTTATGAACTAAATCTGATTCCACGTGTAAAAATGAGTACAAACATGCCTAGTTAGGGTTTGTAAAAAGAACTTCTTAATATAAGCTTACGACATTAAAATGCAATGTATGACCCCTTATATAATTTTATGCGAGTTCGTGTACAAAATGAGCAGGCAATTCCGTCATTATCGACTGCCTCAGCTTGCCATTGACTTCAGCTTATAGGTTCTTTTATATAAAACTGTTAGCTCATAAATTGTAGGTAAATTTTTACGAACCAGTGGCGTTAGCTATGCGCAAATCGATAATTCGGGGCATTTGAGAAATTTCACGGCAAAATGAACCAAGCAGAAAAACTAAGTAACATTAGTTATTATTGTGATACAATGTGGCATGCTATATTAAATCATAATGTTTATGAAGAAAAATATATAATGGCACTTATTGTGTTGTTGAATAATATCACGAATGTAAAAGGGATATCCCCGTATGCAGTGAGGCTTTTATAATACGTTGTTTTCAACTGAATGTAATTCTTACCATATTTATATGCGCACCTTTTGTAAACAACGTTTTGATCTTGGAAATAGGGCTTATTTAATGCTGTTAAAATATTCTAGAGATTCATATTGTTCAGACAGTATTGAAAATAGAATATTTCATTAATGTTGTATTAATTAAACTTCAGTCATTAACATTAACTTACAATTAGTATTACAGTAGATGTGTAATTGTGTATCATTATCGTCACATGTGAAATTTAACGAATTATTGAATTCTTGTACATTATTATGTACAAATAAAAAAAAAATACATATTGAATTAGATATACTTCTTTGCTGTAAATAGTCACACATAAGTTAAGACATTTGGACACCAAAATTCAAACAAATCCTCTGTAAAGTCAAAACTTCGAAGTTTTCTAAGACGAATCACGTGACCACACCCTAGACTTGACAAAAAACGAAATTGACCAGACATGGACTATACGTTACAAAATGACAAAACTGTACCTAACCCTCATATATTTCATGTTCATACCGTTCCATCTTTATACCAATCAAAAACGTTTTCTTTTGTGCATACCCGGCTCTGCCGATTCCTTTGCCTCCATTTTAGACGGCGCCCAAGACCACATATCTAGCTGTAACATGTCATCAGAAGACCCCAGTTCACCTCCACGGGGAATATATTATACCTCCCCACAAGACCGTAAGAAATACTATTTTTTTTCTTCCACCTATAATAATTTTGATTATTCATTTATATATACCAAAACACTCTTTTTGAGATTATATCTCAGATATTTCAGTATGTCTGATAGTAATTTATATGATCTTGGTTGTAAACTTTGTTTTATTTGCACATCAGTTACCACAACATTAAAGCAATATACATTTGAGAGGTGTTGATGAAATTAATGCTATCTTCAGTAGATAGCATAATTCATTTTGTATATGTTTATGCGCTAACAAAAATTTGCTATCTACAGTAGATAGCATGAATTGGATTTTCACTGGGCTACTAAAATCAACATAATTTTTACGATAAATGAGAACAGGCCAGTAAAGATGCTTAAATATCTCTAAAAATGAATGAATTAATAAATAAATGAAATAAAATAATAAATTAATCTAATTAATGGTCTTATATGCGTAATACTAACGAATTTTTAATTTTTCTTTCCTATATCTTTTGCACGTTTCACCAAAAGAAATTCTGAGCACAAAGTACTATACATTTGGTTGTATATAACTAACTGTCAAAGGGAAATGTCAAAAGTGGTTAAAAGATTATATATTAAAACAATGGCTTATTCACTCATCATTTGTTTTATAAAAACGGCTCTTAAATACTCAAGAACCGAGTAGGAAATGCAATAAAATTACGTGGTCATATACCGCACACAGATAGATTATTAAAGGTCTTATACACATCTAAGTCAATGTACTATAAAAACGGCAAATCAATAAAACAATACAATCATAATCAATTCTTATCATTCCATCCATGAAAATACCTTAAATACATTTCAAAATGTTCTTTTTTATCTTTATTTTTCTATCCATCACAGGTCACAGCGGTGTAAACCAACTCGGCGGAATTTTCGTCAACGGAAGACCTTTACCCGACAGCACCAGGCAGAAAATCGTCGAGCTCGCGCATAGCGGTGCTCGGCCCTGCGATATCTCCCGTATCCTTCAAGTCAGCAACGGCTGCGTGTCCAAAATTTTGGGTCGCTATTACGAGACAGGCTCGATTCGTCCCAGGGCGATCGGCGGGAGCAAACCAAGGGTTGCTACTCCAGGTGTAGTACAACAGATTGCTATATACAAGAGGGAATGTCCATCTATTTTTGCTTGGGAGATCCGGGACAGACTCCTAGCCGAGAAAATGTGCACTCAGGAAAACATACCTAGCGTAAGTATAATAATGCCTATTTTATATTTATATTTAGTGTTTTTTGTCACAGGAGCTGATCTAATATCATTAAATACACCCCATCTTTCTTGAAAGCACCCTTGTTTATGGTTTTAAAAAGGTAGCATCCATTAATCTATCAAATAATTTTGTTTTTGTTTAGCATTTTGTCTTAGTGACATGAAACCGATTTATGCAAACTAGAATGTTTGTTGCTATCTTCAGTAGATAGCACATGCACTTTGCCATGCTACACATCCATTAATCCACCAAATAATTGCGTTTTTGTTTAGCATTTTGTCTTAGTGACATGAAACCGATTTTATGCAAACTAGAATGTTTGTTGCTATCTTCAGTAGATAGCACATGCATTTTGCCATGCTACACATCCATTAATCCACCAAATAATTGCGTTTTTGTTTAGCATTTTGTCTTAGTGACATGAAACCTATTTTATGCAAACTAGAATGTTTGTTGCTATCTTCAGTAGATAGCATGTGCATTTTGCCATGCTACGCGATGTGCTTGTATCATTTTTGTTCATCAAAATTTGAGGGGAATGTACAAGAAAGCCCTATCTGCAATACTCTATAGACATTGGACAATTTTTGCATTCTATATTGTACATATCTAAAATTATGACACCTGGCAGGTATTGCAGATAATGCCTTTTTGCCCTGAACCTTCAATACCTTAACTTATGAATAACACTTTCAATAAATTAGGCACACTTCTTCGTGTATGCACAAGTAAACAAATACAAAGACAACGGCTTGAATTAATGATTCCTAATCAATGGAGAAGTCATGACAGATTAAACAAAATACCGAAAACCCCGAGCAGTTGTCACCAATCAGATCAACAAAAAAATCAAATACTTCAACAGCAAAAAATCCGTCCAAGAACAATTTTATTGTTTGTGTATCACTGAATGGTCCTAATTATTACAAATTATATTATTTTTGTTCAGTTTCGTCAGGTCGTCATAATTATACAAGTTGTTTTGATTTATGCAAGCCCGTCACAGCCGCGTTTGTTTTTCAAATTTAAATTATGAATATGATGGAAACAATTTTCGCATAATATATTGCTTTTATAATCATTGTTTCAAAGAATTCGATTGAATTAAACCCTACATTAAGGGTCGACACCGGCTAGTTACTATTAAATTATGTATAGTCATATAAAATAACATTTGCGTTCTATTTTAGCATACTCAAGCGGTAGCTTTTTGACCAATATTTAGTCATATTAGCCATTACATGCCTACCGTCACTCGATAACATTTAATTATTAAACATTATTATGCTCTCATTTTATAAGTAAAAGCACTATACATATTTATATCATATCTTTTCAAATATTGCAACCCTTGCGGGAAAGAAAGACACGGCTATTGTGCCAATTGTTCGCAAATTTAGCAAGGCGCTATCCCGGCGAAGCTGCGCCATCGATACTCGCTATTGTATTGCCTTTGGAGATGGAAAACCCAGTCAAGTTCATTCTTATAACAACGTTAATATCCATACAATAAAAGCATACTTTCAATTTTTCCATCTATTATCACCCTACTTCATCTCAATTTAACATAATTTTCAAGTAAAGTGAAATTGCTACCTTTCCTTTAGGGCTAACTTATATAGTTAAGAACAAAAATGCACATACTGAGTACTACGCTTATTATGCTATACATGTCAGTAAAATGTAACATGGCGTAACATATTCCAATTGAGCCAATGGCGATTTACAATACATGTTACGCACGCCTATAGTTTACGCTACATTCACTCCTCAATTCTTGCTCAAAATACTGGAAAGATGATACAATGTTAATCAAAAAGATAGCTGTACTTTTTGAAACAACACTTTTTGTTACATATTGTTGTAAACTCAAATTAGATACAATTTTGTTTTCTAGTTCAAAAAGCATGAAGAATAAATGTTTTGCATATGATTTGTATTCCTCACCGTGCGGAAACAAACAAAAATACATATTGAACAATAAATATAGCTTATGACGTAAAATTAGTAAAAATAATACTTTTTTGTTTTTAAAGCATCAACATAATAACATACATTGCATGACTTCATGTAAAGGAGCTCCTATCAGTCATTGCAAACACTTACAGTATTCTTTTATTTTTGAATAGTATATTTTCAATGTAATTTTTGATAATATTGTTAAAGGTCATCGTACATAATTTATATAACAAAATAAAAAACAGTCATACATTTTTCATGATCGCATCACAGCTGTGATTATGATTATAATATTCCTTGCCATTAATGGTTATTATTTTTGGACGTACCCGTATTAGTTTACGAGACGTACTCGTGCTTTCTTTACTGTGTTTATTCGATGTTTTCTGTTTATAAAAAGCCAGCATACATCGCCTTGTACGGGTCATGAAAACACCGCGCATCCCTAAAAATACAACCTAAATGAACCGATCATTGATTTGATGGCAAAATATAGAACGCTAATTTTAACGGTGTAAATTTTGAAATGGACGTCGGTTTTGTTCTTTAAAAATGGGTCATAAATTGTATAATGTTGCTGTTAAAACGGTATCTTGGGTTAAAATCCAATTATTTGTTTTTTTGTTGTAATGAAAACAGGCACGTGAGTTTATTAAAAGAAGCAAGGGCCGATCTTATTTTCCTAATGACTGTTGCACTAATTAAAGTTATCGTCAAAGTAAGCTTATTATTATTATTATTATTATTATTATTATTATTATTATTATTATTAGTGTTATTGTTATTGTTATTATTATTATTATTATTATTATTATTATTATTATTATTATTATTATTATTATTATTATTATTATTGTTGTTGTTTAAGGAGTGCGGGCATATGTATACCAAAATAAAATGGAATACATTTCTGAGTCCTTGACGGGTGTTTCCATAACCTGACCACCTTTTCTGACTACCTTTTCTGACTACCTTTTCTGACCAGCTTTTACAGTGAGCCCTGTGATATTTGAATGGCCTTATCCCAATGTCATAGTCCAGTAACATTAACTAAACAATCATAGTGCAAAATCTGACCTCAAGTTGCAGAGTATGAATTTTTTGTATCCCAATTTTCAAAGGTCATTCAATGAATGTACAAATGTATTGGAGTTAAAGAACTGTGCACTAATAGATGAAAATGTTTTGGATCCTAGTGTTTTATGCCATAATCATAGACATGCCCTGCTGGGTGATAATTACCAAGCTTTTCTCTGGGACTTGTTAATAGATAAACAACATTTTAAGGGTACATGGTTGTTATTTCTTTCTCACTTTAGATTATTTATTTGTACCTTTTGCTTGTCGAGTATCCTTTGATTTTGTTTTGTTTAATACAGTTTTGTTTGTATATTTAATGTCTTGGATGCACCATCGGATCGAGTGCCACTGATGTAAAAGCAATTTCCAAATAAAAACTTGAAACTTAAAAACTACAACACTTTCATGGTAAATGAAATTATTTAAAACAAATAAAATTTTGCACACACATCCAATTTTCCTGACTTCATTCGAACGAGTGCTCCCTAGTGTTACCCTCAGCACTTCCCTGTTCAGAGTCTATCTGATGGACAATTAAGGGTATACGATGTATTGTTGGTCGAAGCAGCAGAAAACAAAGTAGTTCACAGCACCTTGCAAATGGTAGTGAGCTTTAGCAAAAATTGCATTGCTCAGTAAGCCCAATCGGCATTGGAAGTTTGCAATGCATTGTGGGACACATTTTGCAGTTTGGGGACACTTTGTCCTTTGACCTATCGGGAAAATTCAGAAAAATTGGGGTTTTGAGCGTACAAAATATAATTTAAAACGTGTTACTAGAATAAAAACAAACCCAAAAATTTGATTATTGTATAAATTAATTATTTTATTATTTATAATGATAACATTTAATATTACAATAATAAATTAATGATTACAGCAATTTTCCAGATATGTCAGAGGTCAAAGTGTCCCAAAAAACCTGAAAGTTATGGCGATTGGGGTTATTCATAGAGAGCCGGCGTGTAGAATAATTCAAATATCACAGATATACTTTTGTACGTCCTGTGGTTCTTGAGTTATGTTGTAGAGAGGGCTGAAACAACAACACTTTTGTAAAATGTACATAACTTATTAACAATAAATTATGCAAGTTTTCCAAAGTATATGATTTGTATAATGAACTTCTGCAAAACACCAAAGTGTTATTTTTCAATAATATATTGATTCAGATAATGAAAATCTGCTTCGACCAACAATACCTCGTGTACCCTTAAACCCATATTCACATTCAGGGCATGTTTGACAAATATCATGAATATGACCTTGTGAAGTGGTGATTATTGACCCAGCACCTGAAATGATAACTGTCTCCTCTCTATAAAACTGAGAAGTTAACTGCCCTGTGAAAAACCATGGAAGTATGGAAAAACAAAACAAATTTCACTTCATAATTTCAATTTTATGTCACTTAACATCCAGAATGGTACAACATTATTGTGCAAAGTGTAAAGATAATAACAATGAAGCAAACATCAAAATAATGTCAAATAAGATTGTCAAAAAGATGGTCAGAAAAGGTGGTCAGAAAAGGTAGTCAGAAAAGGTGGTCAGGTTATGGAAATTCCCGTCCTTGACGAATGTATCAAGGGGTGTATAAGACGTTTATTTTCAATCAGATAGTTTATCAATAGCTCTATCTACTGCATGCATACGTACATGGATCCATGTTCAACCTATACCCTACATTCCTCTTATTTGATCAAAAATTAGCGTCAATCACAAAGACCCAGGATCGAGATATAGATAGACCAAACAAAAGATGTTAAAATACATCATAAAGATGAAATTATAACAAAAGTACAGTCATATCAATTTTTTAAGTGGTGCAAAAATGAAAGTTTTCCCGTAGACATGGATGTGTAAGAGAGACTACACATATATATTTCGTCGTTTTTTGCATCGAGATCTTTATGTAAACACGATGTTGTAAGCTTGAGAAAGTAAAGAAAACACCATCCAAGGTTACTTTGAATCCGGTACCAAGTTTACTTAAAGCTTCAATAATTGAAATGTCACATTTAAACAAAAAGAGGAAAGAATACCACCCAAGTTCACTAGGTTTGTTTATACGCGTATTATTCGTTTTGTGCTTGTGTATTCTAGCTCACAGACAGGTAGTCCGTCCCGCCCAAATATTTGGAAGCCAAAGATATCATACTCAAAATATATGGGTGCCCCTCGATATCGCGTGTGCAGGAATTGTTTTGTCAGTTGAAAGTGTATAATAATGAAATATTGGTATGATATTATTATTATTATTATCATTGTTATTTATCAGAACCAGGGGGTAAAAAGTGCATTTGAAAATCACTCCTGCCATAAGGGCAATTGATAAAATGTGCATAAACTTTGACCTTTTTGTGTCATCTTGTCATGCAGGTCTTTATACTATGATAGCTTATTATCGATCTATTTAATCACAATGTTTGGTATTGTTATGTTCATAAGAATTTATGCAAGATTCAAATTTTACCCAAATTTGAAAAAGAAATGCATTAAGATGCATTTGCAATATGCACAAATATTATATTTTTCATTTCTTTAAAATATCAGAGAAATGTTAAGAAATCAGCGACGTCGTATTGCCGATTGTAAAAAAAGGAGAAGTATTAAAAAGCCCAAGGACTTTATATATAGCCTATGCTTCAACTAAAGATATAGAACTGATAAAGACCTAAAGACGCTTCAAATCAACTCACTTGGAATTGATTTGGAGTGTAGACATGAAAATATCGTCATCGGAGATAAAATTATCATCACAGAACTTTCTCCTTGTGCTAGCTCTCTTTGGGGCTATCCACACGATGCTCTTTAATCCACATCACTATATACATGTGTTATTCATGATTCGACCGTTCCGATCCGATCCGATTTGGATTAGGCCAAATGTCGAATTAAAAGCGCAACACACTGGCTTAAAATGTGCGATTGCGTATTGTGTATGTCAGCGTACTTGATCAGAATTCAAGAAGTCCAGATTATATGGATATATAAAGTGTCGTATGGCTATCATAGCACTCGTATCTCCATGTAAAGCCTTTACTTCGATAGAAAATTAATTTTCAAACATCAAACCATTTTATTTCACTTCTCCTTCTCAGGCATGCACGGGGCTGATCGTTACCAAGATAAACAACACGATTTATATTCCGAACACATATTACATATCGTGTCTTACAATGTTCTAAATTTTCATTTTAAAAATAAAAACGTTTCTTTAGATATTTTTTAAATAAATGATGCAGGAATTGCAAAAGCTGAATAGATTTACAGATACACAAAACTGCAGTTTAATCGCTATTTACATTGCTTAATATTATGAAAACATACGAGGGGCAGTTCAAACCTTCATCTTCTTCGTTTGTTTGCTTCTTCATCTCCGTCTTCTTCTTTTACTTCTTTTTCTGTCTTCTCCATCTTCTTCTTCTTATACAATACTATACAATACAATACAATACAATACAATACAATACAATACAATGCAATGCAATACAATACAATACTTCTTCTTCTCCTCTCCTCCACTTCTTCATCCTCTCCTCCACTTCCTCATCCTCCTTTTCTTCTTTTTTTCGTCTTCTTCTTCTTCTTCTTCTCCTCCTTCTTCTCCTCCTCCTTCTCCTTCCTTCTTATCCTTCTTCTCCTTTTTCTTTTCTTCTTCTTTCTTCTTCTTCTTCTACTTCTCCGTCTTCTTCTTCACTGTGTTACCGAATGAAAATTAAAACGTCCTTTGTACCTCACAAATCACGTATTTCTATAATTGAATTCTATCTGATAAGTAGCTTTTGTGTTGAATTACTGTTTGAATTACTGTTTATATATCACTCAGTTATGTGGAAGATATTTCCATTGAAGATCCAGTACAAAGCTAAAAGCCGAGTCTATTGTGCCGACACCTCAACAACACACAATAACACACAGATGATCTGAGCTTACATTAAAGTATAATTTAATTACTTTTCATATTAATAAACACAGTTAACCGCTATTTTTCTCTACACTAAGAAGTTTTACAAGTTTAAACACGTCTTAAAGATGTGAGATTTGATATATTTTTTATATTGTGATCTATATAAATCATTTCAAGAAAAAAATTTAACGCGTCAAGCTCTCATTATTATCAAAATGAAATTTGCAGCAAAAAATCAAATGATTCTAAACTTTCAATAAAATGGTTTGATATTCCGTTATAAGACAATAAAATCTAAGTTTGTACTTTTCCATTGTTCATGCTCTGGTAATGCTTTAATTCAATCAATTGAGAGACGATCGTCTTTATCAGTTTTTAAATTCCTACACCATTTTCAATTTCAACGGATCCAACACATCAAACACATGATATTAAACTTTCCCTCTATCTTAATATAGAAGTCACCAGCCCACAAGGCCATATTTATATTTTAATAAGATCATAAAATAGCACATTTTTGGCAATTTATATCAACTTTATACAAGAACCGCTTACATTTTATCCCCTGCTAAGTACACATGTGCTAAGGGCGTGTTTAGAATTCACATTAGAGGCATGGACTTAGGCTATAAACTGAGGTTTTTTTGGCTAATACAGTACGGCATGGCCTGAAGTGGGAGACATCTAGCAGTATTACTATTAGGGGTTAACATGCGTTGGTGCAGTTTAGTTTCAATTAACAAAAATTGTAGTATATATTCTCTTCACAATTTATAAAAATAGGATTTGCTTAACCAACACTTAAAATATTTGCTATTTTATGAATTCTTTGTGAATTTTATGGAAACGTTAATTCCAAAATACAAAAAAGTAAAATTCTAATGCTTAATTTTAAAATCAAAGTGGTTTAACTTTTTTGCGAGTGCATGGTAAATTTGAGGTTATCAGCGCTTACGGCATGTTCAAAATAATTCGATAAATTTGAAGTTTTGAAATTAACAAAAATCTAAAAGATAAATTCCATAACGTGGGTTGAGAAGAGAAGGGAGAAGAAAATATAACCACTATTGATTTTAGATAATCAAATGAACTTAAGTTCAAATTATGAACGAAATTTATTGATAAAACAATAAAGTGTGTTGAATATGCTAAATGATATGTTTAAAACTTAATTAGCGCGCAAGCAAGCCATGAAAGGTGTTATCATCTAGCGATATAGTCTGAGGCACTTTTCCTGTGTTTTTTATTTTGCCGATATGATAATGGTTGGCTCCGCTGCTAGCTATCCCATCTGCTGTTGTGGTGATGATGCGGTTTAAGAAAAAAGAAATGAGCATTTGTTTTGGCGTTATATTAAAGTACTTACATAAAGGGCTGCGAGGCAAATGTGTATTTGAACGCCGGGTTTGTTTATGGAAACCGGTAATCGTCGGATTAGAATTGTGTTGGAAATTAGTCTTAATTTGCAGAGTTGAATATAGTCAATTTGAAGCAAGTTGTGAAGAAAAACAAAAGTTGTATAACTGTGCTATAGTGTCACTGCTACTGATAAAGTACCATGCACTAATATGAACAGTGCTATCTTCCTTAGATGGCGACATTAATAATTTCCAATGCTATCTACTGCTGATGGAGGCATTGATGACTTTGAGAGCAATACTATCTACTATACAACAGAAGCATATAGTGCCACTGCTACTGATAAGCATCATGTACTAATTTGAACAGTGCTATCTTCTTTTTGATGGCAACATTGATAATTTCAATGCTATCTACTGCTGATGAAGGTATTGATGACTTTGAAAGCAATTGCTATCTACTATACTGATAGCAACATTGTTGACTTTATCAATGTTATCTGCTGATGAAAGCATTGACATGATTGATGATCTATAATACTGCTGTATGATTGAGGCATTGATCATGCATGAGCAATGGTATCTACTACTGCTAGCAACATTGATGACTTCATACGATGTATTGCTGATGGAGGCATTGATGGCTTTGGTCATTTACTCCTGAAATTGATAACTTACTAGCATCGCTTTCTGATGTCAATTTGACTTTTTTTTAAAAATGCCAATTTAGCAGGACTTTTCTTTTAATTTTTTAAAATTATTTAATATACAAGACACTTTCAGTAAAAAGAAAAACATCCAATGGCGTTCGGGGATTCCTTACGGCAAATTGTCCCATACAATTTGATAAAATTCTCGAGATGAAATTAGACCATTAACTAGCCCCTATCAATACAAATTGCCTTTAACCGTCAAGCCAACATTACTTAAAATCTCAAGTTTATAGCAATGTCTCACTTTATTCTGACAACGAGAACCTCTTTTTCATGTCGCGTATAGTCTCTTTCCCTTCGCTCGCGTGACAAAATTTAATATTGCTGATGACCTAATCAATGCAGGTCGGCCTGCATAGCTAGGGGTTGCCTCAGGGGGTGTGCGATGCGAGGACAGAAGGAAGGGAGGAGGTACGAATCAAGGGCCAAATACAACCGCCTTTACATCATTTTTTTCCTTTTTGAAAAAAAAAAAAAGACTCCTTGATGAAATGCCTGCAGCGTTAATATCTCGAAGACAACACTATTGAAGCCGACAAGGGGACGGTAGGCATGCACGCACGAAGTAAGCCTGCAAGAGTTTGCCGGGATATTATCATCCGGGAAGCCCGTACAGAGAATATTATTGATCCCGCCTAGGGGCGAAGTTCCCTAGCTTGTTCTCACAATAATGTCCCTATAAAATATCGCCAGGTCGATTTCCCGTTTTTGCAATGCCTTCCAGCGCCAAGTATTCTTGTGCTCTTTTTGTAAGCATTATTAGAAAGTAAGAATGAATCGACTAAAAATATAACAAACAAGGCTTCTTCTTCATACATAGATAACTAGAAATGTGACTTTGCGTATTGGGTAAGTTTTAAGATAATTACGCAAACTCCAATTTTTATTGTTACGAAGTTTTTGCTGCTCTGATCAAGACGAACTATAAACCGTTACGTTTTTCTATAAAATTTATACTTTCTATATAAATTTATTGTGCACGAGCCTAAAATCAAGGCATGGGCGATAAACGACGATGACAATGATGGATTATCCAGTGCATGCGAATTAGCAAAGCCCCGCCCCACTAATTAAGTTCCAATTCGCCCAAGAATAGCTTGGTTACGCTCGGCACGCGAGCGCATGTATTCATCAAATTAAGTATCAAAACTTTAAATTTTTGCGGTAAAACCACTTTTTAGTAATTTTTTCAGCAATCTATAATTCAATCAGAATAGTTTTGTTGGTAGATTCGGATGTTTAGAGTCGTATATTTGATATGGCCGAGTTAAAATGCAGTGACTAAATGTGTGTTCACACATTTGTCTATAGCATAAATCAGGCTTTTTTATTCACTTTTTTTATTTCTGATATCGGAGACATAACTTTTCATAACTATTATCAAAATTTGACAAATCTATTTATTAGGATAGTCCTATACACAAGCCTCGTGTTGCTTCAGCAGTACGCAAAACCAAGCTTAGTTGAAAATTTGTCATGTTTAATTCATACATCCACGTGCAAAAATCCATATAATACAATATAGACTATATATCAAGAGGAAAAAAGTTCATACTAAATTGACTGTGTGGTCAAGCGAATACACTGTTATATTTTGCCCGATATCCTTTTACATGAATAATTATTACATAATCTGGCATAAAAAGTACAGCATTGCTCCGGGAAGATTCTCTCTGGCTGGCTCTCTCTCGATATAACTGCTCTTCCTATGCCTTATCGGTATAGTCTATCCCTCCATCCGTCCCAGGTTATTCACGCAGCGTGAAATCGTCATTCAGCCGAACCATGCGTTAGAGAAACACGGTATCTACTAGTAACTCGATGTCTTCAGGCCCATTAAGTTTCCAATACGATAATGAACGCTACACTACACCACTTACTCCCAAAATCTATAGGATTTTTTTCCAATCCTGCGAATAAGAGGAAAAAATACATATGGAATATTTGACAAAGGCGTAGTTACCTATAATCTTTTACCAATAATGGTCTTTGTTTTGATTGATTGGTCCAATTGATTATTGGTATTTGGGGACGGATATATCTTCATTACTTGAATATTGATTAGTTGATTATGAGTTATGAACATCATGAAAAAATATGACATCAATTTGAATAGTTGGCTTGCTAATTTGTCTTCTTGTTATCCAATATCTGATAGGTGTTGACAGCATTCATATTTTGGATATTATATTGAAATCATTAAATCAAATCATGCTATTCCGGTTGAAATCCATACACCCCCTATGGAAGGTATAACCTTAATCTTCCACACAGGGAGTGTGATTGTGAATTTCAAATGGGGTAACCTGAATGGGTGACTCCATTTAAAATATATACCCCGTGTATACGGGAGATTAAGGTCATGTCTTCCACAGGGGGTGTATGGATTTCAACTGGAATAGCCAATTGTCGTTGCATTTGAAAGGGAAAACCCCTACTCTAAAAGGTAGGTCCAAAAATAAAATAGAAAAGGTCCAATAAATCTGCCATGTCTGTTATCAAAACCACAGATGGTTCCTAAGGGAGAACCGATGAGGTGGTGCTCCCTCTTTAATCGTACCGACAACAACAACAAAAAACAACAATAATAGCAACAATAACAATAACTTTTGATACCTCGTATTTTGTACGTGACTGAAATCGTATCTTTAAAGAAACTACCGTCAGTTTGTTATAAACCAATAGATAACCATATTGCTATCTTGAGTAGATAGCAATTAAAAGCGTAAAAAGCTTATTAATTTGCTATCTACTGTAGATAGCAATACATTGTGTATTCTATGTGAGTTCTATGCATGTGAAATTACTGTCTACTGTAGATAGTATTCGATTTTTTGTCTGACATTAACATTGACGAAAAAGTTGCTATCTACTGTAGAAAGCAGAAAGTCAACAACCCACGACGACCTGCGTTGATTGATTCAGAGTTATTCCTTAATTTTAAGTGACATGGAATTGATTACATGATATTGCAATGATCAACCATAGTTGAATAAAATGATGAGGAATCGAATGAAAAGTCTATAAAAATATATGTAAAATATCACATCAGCTTCATAACACGCACACCATTATGCAAAAGAGTGATCAAATGAAGTGAAAAGACCCACATTTCATCATCGATCTTGTCCGCGTCATATACATATCGCGATAAGTGTAAACCCCATCTTTATCGCTGTTAATGTGTTTTATGGCACTTAAAACCACATAGGGACTTCACTTTCCTGTATAAGCTTTGAGTTAAGATATTTTCAGAATGGTTTAAAAATAATTTTGCGATTACAATGTAATTCATAACATGATATGTGTCTCTCATTTGAGATAACATTCTTTGCGTCTATAGGTATACGGCATACCTCTTGCCATGCAGTGCGTGGTATAAATTATGCTGCCGAACGTGTCTGTATAAAATAGTCTCATGTTTTAGGGATAATTTCCCTCCAATCATCTCAGCCATGAAATCCAATTGTATGTACCGGTATTAAGGTTCCAAATACTACGTGCAATATACGGGTCGCTTAGGGTGTGAAGCAGTGTATACACACGCGGTTTGCCAACATTCGGCGATAGTCTACGGGTCCTGTTATCCAGTGTTTCGGGCGGCGTAAGTTCATCAAAATGCCGTGCAAGTTTTCTCGTTCACTGCACATATATCAGTTGATCTTTTAGCTGCGAGGAAAAGAGGCTATTACAGGCCGTTTTTCTCTCTCATTTCTTCCATCTCTATATTAGATCTGATATTTCAGTTTAAAGACAAGTATCGTATGCGAGAAATTCACTTGTTGAAACAAAAATGGTGCAAAATGAAATTTAAAAATCATTTCTTGTGATCTAGCCGGCCTTTCTTGATTTAATGGATAAAGCTAAAACTGATTTGTGATAATTTATTATCATGCAAGAACATCAACCACTTGTTATCTTGTAGGTTGTAATACCTTTTAGTCTCTGAAATACATCTTCAAATTGTTGGCAACAAAATATTGAAATTATTTGAATCCAAAAGAGATATTGCAAATCTGTATAATCTAAGGTTCTTACGAGTTCATACAAAGTGCTCTTATTGGTGGTAAGAAATCCTGACAATAATTCCTCAAAATTATTGATGTTCTTGTTATTCACATAATAAATATTCTAGCTTATAAATGCGAAGAAAGCAGCCGATTTTCACCACGTTACATCTCATATGTTTCATAAAATGTCCATTTAGTAATAAACTCTGCTAATAGGTTTATTTTACCACTGGCCACAACTAAATATATGTTAGTAAAAGGCTTTTAAAACATATCATTTAAGTGTCAGACCCAGTAGAATTTATACACGGGTCAGTGGCTATAATTGACTTCTGGTTATTTAAGGCAACGTATTATAGATATAAAATAAACGTCACATTTACTCGATATAGAAAAATATGATATTTGACCATGCATATGGTAAAACAAGAGGCAGGTATAAGGATTGATGTGTTGGTTTTAAAATGTATGGACCACAACGGCCTCATCCCAATGCCATTGTTCAATAACCTCTTAAACAATCAAGAGTGCAAAATTTGACCTAAAATTGCAGAGTATGAGTTTTTGTACCCAAATTTTCAAAGATCATTCAATGAATGTACAAATGATTGGTATTTTTACGATTTTATCGTAAATTATACTGATCTTTAGTATCACGATTATACATATTATACAGTATTGATTGTTCATGCACAACACAGTTGGTGCATGTGTAAACGTGATAAAGAAATAAATATTGAAGAACATAGCAATCCAACAAACATGTTACAAAAATGCTTTCAATACTTTGTTTTGAAAGTCGTAATGCATAATAATTTCAATATTGTCATGAACTTTATGTGATTGCAACATGAACATACCAAAGCTGACATTGTGTATCTCGTAAATATTATCGACAGTTTCAATATGGTTATAGGTACAACAAATTTAACGGCAGAAATAGTAAATAAGGTATCAAACATGGCGTAAGTAACGAAATGTATGAATGACAATTGAACCGATTACGGTAGACTCTCATACCAGACGTTTTTTTTTGTTTTCGCCGTGTTCACTCATTTACAACATATCAAATCAATTGCATGGTTTGGTGGTATCCAAATTAATTATTGCCCAACTTGATATGCGTAAAAGAAATCATTGACTTTCACAATCGAGCATGTAAAATTGCTTAAAAACTTGATGTAATTTCTGTGAAATTAAATAGATAATGGTAACAAGGCATGTTAAAATGTGACAATTAGGCGTGTTGGCGCGCGTGTCTGTAGGTTTACTGGGTTATCACAAATTTTATGGAGCAAAGGTGAAAACGGTAGTAGTGCTGAGCAACTTCCGTTCATGTTAGAGTTGTTTATTCTTAATCTATACCGCGCGTCACTATTTATACAAAAAACGGCAATGCAGTCAAAAGTGCATTAAGATAATGACTATTTATTCTCTAAATCCACACTTCTACACAATACAACAAATCACGAATGTTTTGTTAATTTTTTCGTATTTCTTTTCATACTATAAACATTTGAAAAAAAATGTGTGCGGACTAGATGCTCTCCTTTTCTATAGCGATTATGACTTCTTTCCGCAGGCGGCGGGCTTGATTGCGGAAAAGCTGCACATTATTTTTTTTTCTACGAGAGATAAGAGGACTAAAGCCTTGGGCGGATTTCGCACTCCGAGGTAGCACCCATTAACCCTAACCAAACTCACAAAAATGGTTCCAAATTTCATTCAAATTACACATTTATGGCCATATTTGGAATCTACATGAAAAATGCATTGAAATGAGTACAAATATGCCTAGTATTGGTTCAGTGGTTCTTAGAGCTTTCCTCATTTTAGTTCCATATGATCTAACCATCATGGATGTATGGTGAAACTTTCTGTAGCTGTATCGTGCGCAGAGCATTAATAGCACGACCCATCACGAGTTGAGTGCACTTTAATTTCTCTATCTCCGTTTTCCGTCGCTATTTTTTCTTCACTATCCTTCTTTTGATCAGAATGTCATTTTATAGATAAAAATGTAGTTATTGCACAATATAGTTTTCAAATATGACCTAACTTTTGTTTGTAAAATTGTATCATGAAAAGTTAAATTGTATAAATAGAGATTACAAAATTGGTAGTATCATTTTCAATTTTTGGGATAATAAAAGTCGTTTCAATCATGCTCTAGATGTTTTAATAATATGAAAAAAATCTTAATTAACATCGACGAAAGGCAGATGTTTTTATGTTGATTTGTTTTTTGAGGTTTAATAATCGACTTCTTTTACAAAACCAGATAAATAATCTCTAGAATGAAAACAAGATGAAAAGATCCAACGATGTAATTGAAAAATATTCAGGGTTTTTTTTATTCATCACCCACCGGCAACATAATACTCTACTTTCAAACACATCAAAATTTAAATTTCTTGATAACTTTTAATATTATTTTCTAGTACAATATTTAATCAAAACGATACAGGATTGTGCACGAGATTGATGTCTAAGTGGTGAGGTTTAATACATCAATTACACGGTACATTTATTTCATCGTCTGCCAGGTGGAAGTATTAATTGCTGCCAGAGGTAGAGTTGTCTGTGGCAATCACTGCATCACGTTAACTTCGACATGCCCGCGAAGATTTAGATATTCCCCGTACTTGCTCTTAACCCATAACCCTCTTAATCTTAAACATTTGAAAAAAGTTTCAAAAAATCTCACAATCTTAACTTTTTACAAACATATTTGAAAATATTTAAAATTAGTAGAATTGATCATGCCTACTTTTACTAAAGTGGTTTCTGTCATATTGCAGAAACACGTCAAATTGGTTGATGACATTTGGGAGTTGACTTATGTCTAATGCTTTAAGAAACATTTCCCAAACGGGCAAGACTCTTGGAAGTAAATTTATTTTGTATGACAACTGGTCATGTTTGATTTCTCATGACCTCTCACTCTGCTTTCCAGGATCTGTGATGTGAGTAATCATGTCGCTTGTGATATTACAGTACGGCGTGATAACTTATTAAAGTATATGGATATTAATAGAATAATGATAAAGTTTAGCTTGCTATCTACATAAGATATGAATGTTGTTGTCTACTTTTACAGTTTATTTACTGCGGAAGTTATGCCCGTAATTTTATAGACGATATCGACTGTATATAACAGCACATGTGCATGTGGCTTTTGCAGCATATAAATTTAATATTCTTGTATCAATCTTGGGTACAAAATACGTTAGACAGAATTTACAAAGAAAGTTATATAATCGTATAAACTCCAAGTTGCTATCTACTGAAGATAGCCCGATACCCTATACGTTTATTCAATATTGCATTGTAATAAGCATTGTTTCGCTTTGCGATATATGTTAATATATTTGACTTTATCTGTTTTATCACATAGGTGTCCTCAATCAATCGAGTCTTGAGAAATTTAGCTGCCGAGAAAAATATGGGACATGATGCGATGTTTGACAAACTACGAATGATAAATGGACAATGGCCTCGACCTGGACCATGGTACGCCCCCAACGTCGGTATGCCACCAGCACCACTTAACCACCATGAACCATTGAAAAAAGAAGGTAAGCTTACAGGTGTTACATCTTTTTTTTTATTATACATAAAAATATGCATCTTTGAACAAAATATCGGCATTTCTTTACAGGAAAGAAACTTAACTGAAGCTGTTTCATCAGATTAAGAAAAGTGTTTATTTTGATTTTTGATTTAAAAGTTTGTTTTCACTATAAACTCGTGCAGTGTATTAAGTAAAACGCCAAAGTCAAAGAGTTTAAAAGCCGACAGATTAAAAACACAACTACTTTCTTTTTTGGTTGGATAACAAAGCACTAATTACAATTATTTGATATCAACGTTTGTTCAGACTCTCTAGTGTTCCTTTTAGACAAAAAAGTTGAAGCCGCGTGATAATAGTGATTGAGTCAAAAAGCCGATACAGATTATATTATGATATTAATGAAAAGAGAAACGGTTCTTATATTCAATTTAAATATAAGCATGGCAAAGACGACGACGCACACATCAAAAAGCCTCTAATTATCACCGTGTTTTGCCACCTGTCGTATAGCGATTAGTACGGTGTGGTCTACGCCGTTGCTAGCTGGCCCTGAACTCGAAATGCCGTTTATTTAACATTTTCAAAATAGTCACGCATGAGGCGATGATAAGTTTAAGGGTAACATTGTTATGTCGTAATTGGGCGGGCGAGATGATGGTGCAGAAACGGGAAGGAGTGCGGTTAGGTAATTTTGACAAAGCAAAATCTACAGGCTTTTTGCTACACGTTAAGTACGCATACATTCTGAAAGGTCTGCTTACGTTAATTAAGAATATACCAATCCTATTTGTTTGTATTATCATGATTGTTTTGAATGCATTTTTTTCATGTATAGATTCTACATTAAGCTAATAATGACTTAAAATTTAAAAAATATTAATCATGCTTTCTACACGCACGGGCGAGGTTACATGAAAGGTACATTACTGCGCCAAAATGCGAGGCATAAAGTATAGGCATTACAATGATGTTATTTGGGCTTTAATTCTGTCAGGCAATTCAGTGCTGACTCTAGCAGCATTTTAGCTTCCAACCTTGAACTGAGAGCCAATGTAGCTCAGAGCAAACAGCATGCATAAATGAACGAGTAAATATTCCAGTTTCATCCACGCGCAATCGTTTTGTAACCTTTTAGACAAAATTGGTGAAGTAAAAGTGAGTTATAAGGCAGTAAATAAAAGGTAAATAAGTCCGATGGGAGGCGAGGGACATTTAAAGTGCATTTAACATTGGCACACTAGGGAAATCCTGCGTGGTAATTTCCCTAAAATTAATCAAGTATGGTACCAAGTTGTTTCTCTAGAGTTGTTTTGTACGGTGTACACATGGGGATATTTGTGGCGAGTATTGGGAATCACCCAGGGAGCGTAACTCTTGAGCAGACGATACGGAGCTCAAAATTGAGTGGAAAGATTGCGCCATTATTTTTTTTCATCCTTTTCTAGAGCAACCTTGGTACACAGTAGAGATATACCCGGTATTGCATCTGTTGAAAATTTTATTAGACTGCTATACCAGGTGAAGGAGACCCACATCACCCGTACACTTGCGCTGGAAACATCGCTGTATTAATGGAGCTAGTACGCTCCCAAATGAACATTACTTCTAGCTCAACGAACAGCACTTAAATTAGACGGACGCGGTAAAGTGACTCGAGTAGTATATGCCATAAGGCCCTGATGAATGCTATATGATTAAAAGACAGAAAAAAATATGATGAGATATTTTTCTAATTTATATCAACCGACCCTTATAATATCTTTGGCGCAAAAAGACACATATATTATTATTTTAATATATTTAAACATCTAAAAAAAACATGCATATTTACTTAATTTGTGTTGCTAACATTCATTTTGTTTATACTTGATTGTTTACTTGTTTGTTTGAAATGATATAGAATTTCAGTCATCGTTTTATAATAAATGCATCATTGATGTTCTAATTTCGTAGCCTTATCGTAAGTAATCATTTTAGGATTTTTAATAAGCCTGATGTATTTGTGCTATCTACGGTAGATAGCATTTTGAAAATTGGTGGCGCTCTTTATTATCAATAGACGATTCGAAAATTGACTATCCAAGTGTACAATTTAACTTCTTACTACTTTTTTCGATGCTAAAGAATTAAAAATAAAGTATAATATAATCAATTTAAACTCCCTCATATGCTTTATTATCAATATTTTATGTTGATAAAACATGTTCGAATCAAACTTTCTGTTTTTCCCTGTATATGACTATATCTGGGCTCTACAAATTGACCTCAACAAGGTTACAACAGATGTCACCTGAAACACAACAGTCTAAATTTGGTTTTTAAATGAATTCTATGAATCCATTTTTGAAAAAAGCCTGACAAAGTACATTCATACAAGTTCAATAACATTAATAACATTATTACTTCCACTGTTGTTGAGGGTATACAGAAAATATTTCAAAAAATCTTTAAAAATTAAATTGTTTGTTGGCATGAAACTTTAGCGAGAAAACCATATAATGTGTGTTAAATAGAAATAAGTGTTCGATTTGAGGCTGAGGTCTGTGGGAGATAGCACGTATTCTGACCAGTCAAAATGTCACAGGCAGAGGTCTGCCTTAAGTGTACGAAATTCAATATCGCCATTGATTGCACAACGACTGGCCCTTACATCACAAAAATAAATAATAAATTCCAATAATATTTTTCCGATGGTCTCGTTCTTCTTCCTAACTATAATATGATTTATATTTTTATCAAAATTGTTGGATATTGTTTCTGTGGTATTTTCTGTTCAGAAATATATTAAATTCGTTTACATGATATTTGGTTCCTCTCTTTTTCGTCAAAAACGTAATATTGATTTTGTTTTAATATCTGTGGCGACATAAAACAAAACCTTTGTTTTAATATTACAATGTTTTATGAGAGAGTGGACCGTGGACATGCATATGACGAACGGCTGGCTGTGGCCCATACCGATGTTTCTATTGTCTCTTTGCAGTATGCTCCTAGACGTTTGAACCAACAACGTAATACTAAATATATCGAGATTTGAAAAACAAAAGGTCAATTTTAATGAAATACAAAAAGGGTTTTTTAATTATAATAAACTATTTATAAAAAAATATTCTGGACAAAAGTATTGAAATATCTAAATATTTATTTCGCGACCATTTTCATCTTGAGCTTGTCCCATCGAACCTTTCACAGATAAAATCTGTCCTCACTTTTGGTACCTCATCAAAATGATGTTAAAAATTGTGTATAAATTCTTAAATTTCTGCTTCTTTTCCCCCCATATTAAAAAAGGGATATCTTTTCAACCTATTCTTTATGCACCTTTTTTAAAATTTGCTAATAAACACAACCTTTTAAAAATAATAACTCAAAAAGAGAGACCTCAGATCTGACATTACTTAATTTACGAAGTTCATAACTCAAGTCCGAAATCGGATTAAGTCGAGAAATATAGTGATATATTACTGAATTTAAGTTCAAGACTTTTCCTCAACATCTTAATAAATGAAATCCTTCAAAATACTCCCATCCTTTAAGTTTTTTCGTTTCATTTTGATCCGAGTAGATTTGTCATTCTGATAACACTCCATTCTTAAAGATCCATTCTTTGCATCTTAGTAGACCTGCGATATGAACGCCCCCAGTAATTGCAGGCTTAGTGTCTTGCATGGCATCTAAACCTCTTAACCCAAGCTATTCTCTAATAATTCAACATAAAGATAAATACTTTTAACGTTTGTTTTTCACAAAATTCAGAATTTTTCTTTTTCGTATGTATGAAATATCCACAAAAATGCTTTCGAACGAGTACAAACAAGTCTAGTATCGGGTAATGTTTTTCTTGCTGTTACTTTTTAGGAATATTAGGTTCTGATATTTGACACGGTGTATCATACGGACCAAATAGCAGCACATGCAAGCATTAAACCCCCTTAACCTTGGCCGATGTGTCTTTAATGAGTCTTTTAAATAAAAGGCAAAAAGGTTTATCTCTTTCACAAAAGCGTATATAAAGTCATCATATTATCGATCATTTTTAAAAAGATGCAATTTTCTTGAGAGTAGATCATTTGCGTGATAGTCCGGGGCTTGTCGTCCCCAGTGTATTTGTGATCCAATCGGTGTGATTATCATCGGAGAAGACCAGCCTGCCTACTGCCCTTTTTTGTTGATGAACAATTTCTTTTTAAATGGATGTGAGTTAATCTTGTCATCGTGCACCAGTATTGCCTTGTGTTGATGACAATGTACTCGTAAGTCTCAAAGTAAACACATTATAAAATATTTCCGCCAATTCCATGTAATCATTTTTGAAGAAACTAACTTCCAATACTTTCTTTGTTTGTTTTCGTAATCAAGTTCAAGTTTTTTATTATCATTATTGAAAATTTATGTGTCGAAATATGTTTAATGTTGATGATGTGATTCTGCTTTTAGAGTTGTTTTCAGCAGCCATTATAGTTTGATAGTAAGTTCTTATCTTCAGTAGATAGCAAGGATGCAACAGAGTTTAAAACTGTCGATTTACATACTCTTAAAAGCATCCATGTAATTTTGGCACACTTCCGGTTTCTTTGCATACGAGAGGGAGGGGTTAGCTTTGTAACAAACTCGTTTCGTTTACATCGCTCGTATAGTTAATTTCGCTATGTGGTACAGTGTAAAGTTGCTATCTACTGTAGATAACAAGCTGCTTAAAAACATGTAAGAATTAACAAAACTGTTTGAAAAAAGAGGCAAGATAATTTAAAATAGTTGGATGACTATAGCAGCAGCTGTGGTTTCTTTTGCTTCATTGCAGCTGTCGTAGGCTTGAATCCTTCTCACTTCAACCATAGTAACAATGTGAGCTAGGGAGGTCTCGTGAATTACACATTACTTGCATACATAATATACACGCCGTGTCTGGGACACCTATAGCTATAGACTTGTATGAGTCAATGCTTTCACTAGGTGGATAAAAATACGCGCATAAATTTCAAGAGGTTTCAGGTATAATGTGAAAAAGGTTGATGTCTGAGTGGTCTATCACTGTGTTTTTTGACATTATAATTATGGGGAGTTGGTCGCTTATTTTGAGTCATTTTATGTTTGAAGAATTATTATTGAGCGAACCGTATAGCATTTTATACAATCAAATCGGTCGACAATGATTTTTCTTGAATGAACGCTAGTTATTTTTTTATCCAGAATGGAAAACGCAGTTGTCGAAATAACTCTCCAAACATAATTTGATTTAAAACAACAGTAATAAAACAAAGAATAGCGCAAAATGTAAACTTGTACATGATTTACAATAACAAAGAAAAGCTTGGGAATCAATCTATATACATGGAAAAGTACAGAGTATATCCAAAAACCGAACGGTTTGATTATAACCTCTCCGTATTGCAACCATCACCTTGATCCTAAATCGTAGTGTTTTAGGCTATTTTCATTCTTTTCATTCAATAACACTACCTTTTATTGGCTTAAGCTTCCACTAATTTGCTTCAATTACATCCTTTTCAGTAATTTCTTCGATTTTCAATACTCTTTTTCTTTTCTCTAATCTCTCGCTTTCAACACATTATACTGCTTATGTTTACATGCAAGTAAATTAAATCCAGACCCGATCGACGATTGTGTACTATATTGGGTATGGCGTGCATATTGACTTTGTTTACGTGCCTAACCCGCCATGTAATTTTTCCACAATTCAACCGAGTTTTTACTATTTTGAGACGATCTCTATTTCTTCTATTGCTGCTGTATTTCAGTCTAGCTCAAGAAACTTGGAACTTGAGATATCGATTTTAATAGTAAAATCTTCACAAGTTGTTGTTTTTCGTTTTTCTTCTATTTATATCTCACACATGCAGATTCATGATATCAAAATCGTAAAAACCCATTACAGAACATAGCGCAATATTATGCACTATTTCAGAGTTTTGTTATATATTTCAATACCCAATATGATAATTGTGTATGGACATTCTGTTTTGATTCAAATATTTCAACAAAAATAGAAAAATAGTTAGCATCATAGTGACAAGTTTCTACTAGCTTCCACTATAGCTCAATATATTTGACCGAATAGTTACCAAAAAGAAGTGAGCATACCCTCTACAAGATACGTATGTTGGGTTTCTATACACAGGGCAGGTGTTTTGGTGAATTAAAAGGCTTTTTGATTTCTGCACTGTTAAGAGATTGCGAAGAAGAAAAATCCATAGCGATCCGTTAATGCACTTTTGATCGGGTACCTACTGGGGTGGGTTGTCACGTGATCGATAAAAAGAGCCTGAAAGCTTTTATAACCCTCCAAGAAACGGGCGTATATATTAAAATACGACGGGATGATGGGTTGATCTATTTGCGCTCAATTGTACCTTTTGTCATCAAACATATACGTTATAGGGTATAACAGAAGCATGTTATAACACGGTATACGGTACAGTTTATATTACTTTATAACAAGTTACTATCTCATAGAAACACACATGCTATCTACTGTAGATAGCATACACAGTCATGGTCTAAAACTACCTTTGGTAGACATGGTAGAGCATAAACGCAAATAAACACTTAGTACAGGTATTTCATGGCCGAACCAACTGATAATTTTAATTGTTAGAATAAAGCAGAATCTTTATGTCACAGTAGCGCCCGCTATATAGCTTTATTTTGTCTCCAACATGGATGGATCAGGACGGCCGAAACAAAGATCATTAAGGGTACTGATTTAACGGCTCTATAACAAAAATACATAATGATTCCAGATAGAATTTACTGTGAGTATGGAATACATATATTTATCATGTAGAATTGAGAATAAATACTAACAATTTGGCATTCTATGGATATTAATTCGTTAACCCAAATTGTGACGTAAGTATTCCAATTAATGTTAAACGTCGATTGGGAATTGATGTTTGAATCAGCATTGTAACTGAAAATTGATGTCTGAATCGTCTATACGTAGATTATTTGCCTTGAACAAAAGATGGCTATCTATTATATTTATGTTAACTTTAAAAATTAAAATTAATTCAAATGAGTTTGGCTCAGGTTGAAAATGGAACTAATAATACACGCTATACATGCAGAAAGCTGCGACTCAACATTTGCCCTATAAATGCACTTTTTGCCCATTTCACAACGAAATTTCATTCAAATCATGACAAAACTCCGTATATTTGACAACAAGTCAAATTTTTGATATAGATATAAAGCACAGTAGGAAAAACAAACCAGAGCCTATAGGCCGGAAACGGTGGGGTTTACCACAATTGAGATCTGACATTGGTAGAATAATACTAATTTGTTAACTCATAGCCGGGTCTATGGATTAAACACCCGTATCACCACATTGGTATTATACGTGATCGGTGAGCCTAAATAATCATAGCTTGGCCTAAGGGGTTATTGATAACGCTTCTTACGATACGAAATGGTCGTATGTCATGTAAGCTATGTATTTCACGCTATAAATATGGCAATAGCGATGTTAGGCTGGAAAGAAAGTATGCCATTTACCATGTTTACTAGTAGTTTTAAAATATGCGCACTTCTCTCGTGACTTCACTTTTTATCGCGACTTACTTATCAGCAAAGTACCCGTGCCCTTCCTTGCTCTTAAGCACAAATCCTTGCTCGCGTGCTGAGGATTTAAAATTTTCTAACAAAACAGAGCTCAAATTTACGATTTTTAAAATGCTTTCCTAATAGATTATTGAGTAGCTGCAATGAAATTTGAAAGAAATTGAATTCCTGTTTAGCATTGGGTCGAAAGTAAAGTCATTTTAACTATATTTACTTAGTAAACTCCTTAATCACACTGATTTTTATACGAATTATACTACTTTACTTCATACATTTGGTATTATTCCGTACATGGTATATATATTATATGTGACCGTGCCTGCCAGACATTTTTATTGACGTACCCGTCCAAAACGTTACTAAATAGAATTGCTATCTACCTAAGATAGCTTACATTACACAATGTAGCATGTATTGATTATATTTTCTTAATGCTCATGATTAAACAAAAAAAAATATAATTTTTTTATCACAAATATTTTTATTTTTAAGCTTGACTTAAACAGTGATAATAATAATTTACTCAAGTTAGTCGTCAAAAGCGACCGTTATTAGTTTTATTCTCATAAAGTCAACTGACTGAAGGTAGCTCCAAACTGGGTGTGCGAAAAAATATAAAATAAACACATCAAATAACACCGTTTATTTTTCATAGTTTCTTGTTCTTTACAAATGTATTCATATTTCAATCACGCAAACTTGAAAAGGTTATAGCTTTCGCAACTCACGATCTAAATTTATTGTTGGCATTTATTTCCGATAGGCCTATACCTTTACTACTAAACTAACAACAGTTCGGATGTGTACGCCTGATTTCGTTCATCTTACGCAAGAACAGACAGACCTATTAAAGTTCGTCGATGGGTCAGGGGCAGGAGGGCATTGTGTCCGTCATTTCGGCCATGTCTAAATCATACCGCAACACAGTCCAACACTTGAACTCTAATTTGCACTTCTGTACCAAAGCTCAGCTTCTGTCATGCGCATGATAAAAAGACACAGTAAGGCTAAGAAAAAGGAGAGAAAAATGCTTTTGTCAAGCCCAATTTTGTTTATTCAAAAAAGTGAGCGTGCAAGTTCTGATCGCACTCTTTTTTCTCCGTCTCTTTCTCTTTCTCTTACCACTTTTAAAAATTTAGCAAAAATTCATCGAGGCGGAAGAAGATCTTGGAAATTAGGCAGCGATATATATATTATTCATGACAAAAGGCGATAGTTTGTGTACTGCCTGCCCCGAAAATAGCGGGGAACTCTCTATTGGCTTAACCCTATGTCCACTGGATGTAGACGAAAGCAAATATTGAAATTAAAAAATAAAAATTTAAATTTATGATCTTAGGAATTCAAATTAGATCTTATTATTGTAGAAATTGGCTTACAAATTTGTAGTAAGATCCAATATTTTGTGAAGAAGTTTTAATTATTTATAGGTCATTAAGGTTTTTTTGAATAATATTTTAGCATTAAATTCTTTAATCGAGTCTGTCGATTAATCTGCAGTACTGAATCCCATGTCAGTTGTAGGCCTGTCGTGAGGAACCTGTAACGAGGTGGTCTGGCCGACACTCTGGCACCATCAGTTCAACTTGGATGTTTTTATTTCGCCTTTCGGAGCCGATGTGCCGAAAACAGGCATTGTCCATGATGAACTCATGCATACTAATATCTCCATATACGACAACCATTAGATTGACATGTCAGAGCCTGATTGCAAGCAACAGAAGGTATATTTTTTGGTTTAGTTTGGGTGAATACAGGGTGCATTTACACAGTTTCCAATGATAAAGCCCCAAGGAAGTTTAAAAAGTTAACAATTTGGGAAAGGACAGGTGTAATGAGAAGTTTTTCTTGTAAATTAAATGCTATCTACTGTAACAATGTTGACAGTTGCTATCTACCGTAGATAGCAACAATACGGATGGTTGCTGCAAGCTCTGCGAAGTTTTGCTTGTGAATTAAATGCTATCTACTGTAGATAAGCAATAATGCTGACAGTTGCTGTAAGCTCTTACTTGTAAATTAAATGCTATCTACTGTAGATAAGCAATAATGCTGACAGTTGTTGCAAGCTCTTACATGTAAATTAAATGCTATCTACCGTAGATAGCAACAAAGCTGACGGTTGCTGTAGGCTCTGTGAAGTTTTGCTTATAAATTAAATGCTATCTACCGTAGATAGCAACAAAGCTCACGGTTGCTGTAAGCTGTGTGAAGTTTTGCTTGTAACTTTAATGCTATCTACCGTGGATAGCTACAAAACTGACGGTTGCTGCAACTTCTGTGAAGTTTTGCTTGTAAATTAAAGGCTATCTACAGTAGATAGCAACAAAGCTGACGGTTGCTGTAAGCTTTAAGCTGACGGTTGCTGTAAGCTCTGTGAAGTTTTTATAAATTAAATGCTATCTACCGTAGATAGCGACAAAGCTGACTGTTGTTGTAAGCTCTATGAAGTTTTGCTTGTAAATTAAATGCTATCTACCGTAGATATCAACAAACCTGCGGTTGCTGTAAGCGCTGTGTACGTATCGGGCTACTTGTGAGCCGCAGTAACTGGTCCACACGGGCAAGTTGATCAAAGAAAGTATGCATGAGGTATGGTGTAGTAGTTGAAGATAGCTTTAAGATAAGTTACTATCTGCTAAACAAGTTTGGTGACAAAATGCATGCTCTTTTCTATAGTGTACCGTCTTCTGCATTGAATATATTCTTGAGTTGTTTAAATTAAAGGAACAATAATTATCATTAAAATAGAAGTCATTGCCTTCTGTTGCATTTAATTATTGCAACATATGCCTATGTTCTATATGAGATTTTCAAAAATTCGCGTAGATATTATCGATTGAAAGCATGACAAATGCCATATTTTGCCTAACATTTTCCATCATACAAAGAAAAAATATGCTAATTATAACTCACTACAAAATGTCATCCTTCTCATCATGTTTAAAGCTTTTATGTTCAGAATTCACAAGACATTTATATAAAATATCTCCATACAACCCCTTGACGTTTATAATAACCCATGCAACGGAAGTCAATATGTCGTACGTTTTCACTCAAAGTTAATTCTTTGCAAGCGGTTCACAGATTATATAAAATGTTTTGCTCCAAGATTTGTGTCTTATCTCAGCAACATCAACTCCAATACTAGGCATGTTTGTACTCATTTGAATGCATTTTTCATATACATTCCAAATATGGTTATAAAAACCAAAAATATTGAAATATTAGCTTTTTGAGTAATATTATGGGCTTGTCGTCAACATGTGACGTTCGTAAGCAGAAGGTTTGCACCGTGTTTGTCGGAGATATATATTTGAGCATAATTTTCTGTCGCGGATATCGTAGTTGCCAAATATCCGTTTCAAGCCGTAGAACTTCCCGCAGTTTGTCCCGGTAGCAGCTGCCGAATTTGTCCCGCGCACTTTGAGATGAAAAGAGATGAGTTCAAAGAGGCTTTCCTTTCTTCTTCTACTATTTCTTCTTTCAAAGCTGTTTTTTTGAACAGAACCTTCCGAATAACAGGTGTACGCGGTAAACACTTATGACGACTTGGCTGTTTATTAAATGGGTTTGTTATAGGTCTATTTTAAAGAAGGCTTTCGTGAGATATTTGATCGAGTGCTGATATGAAACTTTTTTTGTGCTCATATAATGTGTAAGAGTTTAATGTGGAATTTGAATAGTTGTGTATCAACGACATCGTTCAAAGATAGTGTATAGGTCTTTTTCATGCATATCTACTAATTTGATGCTTTTGACGGATATTTTGACAGGTGATAATGTTTGTGAAGGAGGATGAATAGAAAATCTAAACCAAACAATAGAAACATTTCATGTTTGTGAACGAGGATATATAGAAAATCTAACCCAAACATGCAGTAGAAACAATTGAATCTACACATACCAAATATAGAAACACGTTTTACAGTAGCAAGAAAGCGTTCCTCCCTTGGATCACTTTAAAAACACACAAGTCTTGAAGATAAAATGGACCTTGAGCTTTCTTAATTTTACACTAAAACATGTTACCAAACGCAGCTCGGAATTGCACAAAATTCATTTAGGCTCCGAGTCCCACATGTCAACATTAAATTCACTAAGTGCAGGTCACGACCACACATAGTAATTTCTACTAATAAATTAGTTCATCTTAGCAAAGATCAGAGAGGCATACTCAAATCGCTCACCTAAGCATAAAAATGAAATAACAATATAAGGCATACAGATGCAACAGAATAAACAGGGTTGGTCTTTTCACTTAAAACTCAACTTGTTGCGTTATCATATCACAGTAGTGTTGTATTGTTGGTAACATAAAGGACAGAAATGGAGTCGCTTTAGATGCGCCGAGTATACCAATGGTCAAAACGTCCATCTTTGTTATTTCATGGACAGAATCTAAACATTGGCAGTAATTATGTGTACGCGTCTTCGTTGACCATTTTGTTTTAATTTAGCCCTGAGTCAGGGAGAACAATGAACATGACATCAATAGTGACCATTTGTCACGTGTCAAAACAAAATTATTATTATTATTACACGTGTGTCGTAATAAAATTCGAGGTTGGTTTTAATTTTGAATTAAGTATGGAACTCACGTAAAAATGTTGAGTTGAGGTCCCAATCGTCAGGCTTGTGTTCAATCACCTCTTTGAAGTTTTGGTGACTCCTTTCGCAAGAGGGCAGCATACTATTAACAATACCGGACCAATTTTCCTCCCCTTCATTGTTGAGCGATTTTGCCTTCAATAGCGTTGGTTTTGAAAATTAGTTTTATAGGAGCTTATAGGCATAACATTCATTTAAATAATACCGTATTTACTTTTTGTGGCAACATAGATGTAAGAAAGAACGAGCTGAAAACTATATAATATTGTCATAGTGAGTTCAAGAAATGCCAAAATTACCAGTTACTTAAAAGTTTCACTAAGTACTGCATGCAAATTATACCTTCTTTCAGGATGAATACAACGGTATACGGTAAGGCACGGTACAATTTTGGCAAATTTGACTGGGCTTCTGTGTACCTGCAGAGCGCCATCCTTTGATTATTAAAACATTAGGGTCCCATAAAAGGCGTACTCTAGCTGGACTGATGGCGCATACGGGTTTACGCATGCGTCTTCTTCCCTCATCATTTCAACATAACATTTATAATAAGATCATTTCAATCATTTATTTTATATACTGAATACTCCGCGGCTTGAGGCAGTAAATCTCGGACCGCCAAAAAGACATGTATTAGATGAAACAAAATACAATTATGACGAAATTTGGCGAATACAATTACGATGAAATTCGGCGAAGTTACCTCCGAAAAGACCGGTACTGACAATTGGCGAGGATATGCTTCTGTGCAAGTATGGGTTAGCTCGCCACCACGAAGTATATACGTAGGGCAAGTAAAATGGGGCTCAAGTTAAATCAGTTTGGGATTGATACAAATATTTTCTCAGAAAAGTGAATCTTTTTGCTGAAGATAATTGAAGTAGGCCTACACATGAAAATATCAAATTGAGTAAAAGTCACGATATTCCCTGATAATAGCGACAACATAATACCATATAGACACTACCCCATTAGTACATATCTCGCCTTTATAACACATAACACATCGCTTAAAGTGTCAAGCATTTACTCGCTCCATCAATTTGTCTCAGCAGATTTCTGTGATTTGCGATGAATTGGACCGAATTTCTTCCTGACCGTTTTCTTGTTAGCCTACTATGCGATGATAAAATCCTGTGTTAACCTTCTGCCTTCTAAAGTCGAAGTTAAATTTCCATGACTTCTCATTTTTATGACTACATCTGCATGAGCAATGTATATAACTGATAAGTAAAAACATACAGCATTCAGTTACCATGCACTTAAGAATTTGGGGATATATGTCGATTTTGTGACTTTTTGTGCACTACATTGGCACAAAACCGCGGACAAAGGCAACATAATTGCAACATATAATTTGAAGAGGGAAAATTTCTTCTTTCTAACGACTTTCGAAGATCTTCTGTGTCGATCTATTTCGGCAATGGGTACATTTAGTTGGTTTGATTATTGCTGTCTACTGAAGATAGCGCAGACTTCGCGAATGACTTATTCTTATTAATTTTTGTTTTAACTTCATTATCATCAATGAGATGTTAAAGATATGCGCAAAAAGATTACAAATATATTACAAAAACTAAACTATTTAAATAGTTGCATTAAAAAAAGAATTAATCAATAATTCGTCAAAAAAGATGCCGAAACATGTCCGAACCATGATACCCTTCACGCCCTCTACCGATTACTTATGCTTGCCTTGATCATTTTGTAAACGTAGTCAAAGCCCAGAAGCCACAATGTGCTTTTTCACCCAGTATTTTCCTCCACTCCTCCCAAATGGGCGGGCGTCCTAACAGTGACCCTAGGGGCTACTGTTTCGTCCACCATGCTTCCAATATACATTATGATTCTTTGTCCATTTAGACCATACTTCCCGGTTGGGTATTGTTAAATCTGCCAAGCCACAGAAAAGCATGTTCTGAAAAACAACAAAACAACACACAACAAAAACAACGGTTCTCATTAAAAAGTTGGCATTGTGCGCGGCAAATGAGAAATATCCGGCGACTACCCTATAGCGACCAACTCTTGTCGTGTTTCACACCAACACAATCCAAACTTGTTACGATACTACCAAAAAGACACAGGGTTGAAAACAATGCAGAATGCAGTAATGAAATTTTTGTTCATAAAATGTTGCACCGAGCAACCAGGTTTTGTTATCCATGTGTGTACCAATTTCACGCTTCATAATGTATAATAATTCCAGCAATTTACAAATCATAAAAGGTATCGGTTTGTTCTTATTGTGTTTAATTCTTGAAAGAGTTTAACTGTAAACTTAACAATAAATGATATTGTGTTGTAGTTGTGCGACTCATTTGTCATCGCAAAGTGACAACCCGTTTATCGAATTGATTTAGTATATTATTGATAGTTGGACGATCTGGTTCGGTTTTATTCTTACAATTAGCCAAACAAAACGCGAAAAGGGAAAACACGTATAGAGCAATGACAGTTCAACTTTCAGTGTCATTGTGAAACCGTTACCATAGTTACCGGTGGTGTTTTTACCTTTTTATTCCAAACAATAATTTGTTTATTCTTTTGTTAGACATATAAATCTTATACATTCCGGGTGGTGTTTAGTAAATACCTGCATTGGTTGGCTTTGGGATTTTCTTTAATCAACTTTAATTGTCGCGAAATAATTTGGTTCACTTTACTTTGGGTGACTTGTACTTTAGGCAACAAGTACATTCGCGTCTTCGAAGGCACTGTTCAATACGACTTGTATTTTGAATGGCTTGTTATTGCTGGTACCGTATTCTAGGAATTATCGATGCCAAAAGTCATCAATAACTATGTCGTGTGTGGTTTCAGATAAAGCTAAAAACACGAGATTACGCAAAATCATAACAAGTGAATTTTTCTAAAATGCTATCCAAATTTTGTGCTATAAAGTTTCAGATGGGAGCTATAATTGGTCGTGGTCAGTATTGCAGCTAGGCTCATCCAAAGCAAACTCACTCCATCTCGATGATCAAAGTAAGGACAAAAGCTGCTGCATGTATGTTTTTGGCACTTGTGATTTCTTGTATATTTGGCTTGTTTATACGAGTTAGCAGTGCACGACACCGCTTTAAAATCACCCGTAGTTTTCCCGGCACTAAAGTATACCACACCACTGCCTTTGTTAATAATTTTGCACTTGTTGAACGATGTTATAGCACACTTATTACAGAACAGTTGATTCAAAACAAGAATATCTGACTCTGGATAAATGAATGTTGTGAAATATTAACGCACTTTGAACATTTTGCAAAACACGACTCTGTTTCTTATTCTAGTATCTTTTTAAATGAGGCAAAAATGCCCTATCACAGTTACCGTCGAGTCTCATAACTTTATAAACCACATTAAAATGCATATTAAAATGTATTTATACACAACTTTTTGCTATAAAATATAAAATAGAGCAGTTAGTCACTTCACTTGCATAATTCAAATATATATTATGATACAACTTAAATGATGAAACTTCACATGAAAGTTTGAAAAGAAACAATTATAAAATATTCCCAAAAGTTATTCAAATTTGTAGATTTTAGATGAACTGCATGGTTATATTTTCCAATTAAACATTACAGTACAATTTGGCAGGTTTTACCAACCTAAAGCTCTCCCACCTTTCAAAATATCTTTGTTTTCTATATATAGTTAAAAGGTTAGCAGTACTTTAGCACTGTTCATATGCCCGGTTGTCGCCTAAAAGAGCAGCGGCAAAGGGAACCAAGCCTGGCTTTGTGTCTTTGTGATGCTAAATTCAAGTTTCTTGCTACCAACGATCAATCATGTTCGTGTGCTAGTCTAGCCTATAAAAAGTTAAAACAGCCGCTTAGCTCCTTTATTCTATGCAAAAAGTCGTATCCTTGACTAACCTGTACGGTAGTATGCTTCTTTTTACCATAGCTTATGCTAGCCTTGATTCAAAACTTTATCAAGAAAATGAGTGCACATTTTAAGAACTTCTTCGAACAATTTACTTTCTTCAATCAAAATCTTGCTCTAAAGTATTTGCAGAATGTTAAAAAAAGAAAGAATATTACAATATTTAATTTGTATTGTACACCTTTTCTCCATCTTTATATAACAATTAAAACATAACACGCATATGAAAGTAAAAAGAATGTATACAATTTAGGAAACAAACCTATAATTTACATCTGAGTACTGCACTTTGGTAGAGAAAAAAAGTTAATTATTAGTTGAACCAGCGATCATGGTATTTAATCCGCGACGCTTTTCTTCTTCTTGACTAGAAAAGTTTCTCACGTAATTAATCAGTTATGAATACAGGTTTGAAATGAATAAAGGAATCTAGAACCATGCTTTACTTTCATTAAAAAGTAACTTGAACTAGGTGCAAATGTACTTTAGTGAATACTGTAGGTTTTAACTTATAGAATAGTACATGCAGTAAAACTATCAAAAAAAAATACCAAAGATAAAAGTGGAAAAAATTCGAGAAATCAAAGGACTGATAATATCTTCTAGAAATTAATTAATACTCGATATAACATCTGTCAGGTTTTGACAAAAAAAAAGTACAACGATAAAACTTGCAGAAGTCAACTAACTTTTCGATAAGAAACCCTTGCCAAAGTAAGTGATGCTGAAATGAAGGCTGATTTTAACCAACTTGGATATATCTATCACCAGCACCATGCAATCAAATATAAATAAAAATAATAAAAGAAAACCTTACGGAGCTGGCTAATTAAAGTTACAATTACACATAAGGTCATGACCGTTCTCGCGGGAGTCCATTTCCCCCCTTCACCGATCCATCTAATCGTAAGTCACCATCCTTTCTTCTCCTGCCAATGAGTATCATTAAAAACAACTCAACAACCAAATGGTCAAGTCTAAATTGCTATCAAATTCTATAGTCATTACGACTCTTAAACGATTTAAACCAAATCAATCCCAATGATTAATTACATGTCTGTTATAGAGACTTTGACACTAGCACCAAAACGGAAGCTCATTCTTTCTATTGGCGAGACAGCGCCAGGTATCCCTCCCCTCTTTGTCGCCCCTAGGCCCCCTTTAACCCACACCACTCGTTCAAACCCACACCAAATTTTAAACAAATTTCAAAATTATTAACATTTCCTACCATATTTTAACAAGATGATATGCCTATTAAAAGAAAGGTCAATTAGTTTTAGATATCCTCACCAAATAGTTTAGGTAATGTGAAGTAAATTTGTATAAAAGCAGCTGAGTTTTGCATGTAAACATGGTATCATATCAGCCGCAAAACATTTAAGTGCAGTCATTAAACCTCATTTTACCTAATCAAGACCCCGTATATAGTCTTAATCAGCATTCAAACGATATTATATCAATAATCGTTGTTGTTCAATATATAATCAAGCGTTGTTACGATCTTGTGCCAAATAAAGTCATTTTTTTATTTTCTGTCGATAGGGAGAAACTTGAGACAAAGACACGGATCGGGTAACTCAACTCCAGTCCAATATTTGCATTTTTTGAAAGAATACTGTAACACTATCCGTTTGTTTGCAGTTGAGATTGTAATGCAAGGAAACATGGTGTTTTATAGCATGAGTATTTGATGTTGGAAAAGTCAAAGTGGATTGGGTTTCAGATCAAATACCCATACACTTTAAACACACCAAAAAGAGCTATTTTACGCGGACTGAGTATAAAAATAGCTACATTTACTATCTTCGGGAGATAGCTATAGTTGCTATCTTCGGAAGATAGAGCTACATTTGCTATCTTCGGGAGATAGCTATAGTTGCTATCTTCGGAAGATAGAGCTACGTTTGCTATCTTCGGGAGATAGCTATAGTTGCTATCGTCGGGAGATGCTTACAGTTGCTATCTTCGGAAGATAGCTATAGTTGCTATCTTCGGGAGATGCTTACAGTTGCTATCTTCGGAAGATAGCTATTTGCCAGTGGCGTAACTCCTATGGGCTCTGGGGGGCCGCGCCCCCGGGCACCCGGGCTAAGGGGCACCCTGGCCAGGCCTGGATACACATGCATTTCAACACGATAATACTTTGTTATAGGAACGAAGTGGACACCTTTACCTACCATGGAGAGAATTAATCTTCATTTGGGTGCCCCCCTCAACACAAAATTTTCGCGCGCTTCGCGCGCAGTGCACCTTAACTTGTCATTTGAAAGACCGAAATTCAACTTGATTATACCAAATTAGTGGTACTTAAGCCTGACATTTCGCGCCCGCGCGCAATTGTTTTAGGAAGAAGGGGTATTTTGTACTCTTGCTCCCGGGCGCCACAACCTCTAGCTACGTCACTGCAGCTAGTGATAAATCTTGAAAAGTAAAGCCATTGGAGAAGATGAAAACATTTTTTGTTAACATGAAGTTCATTGAAAGATGAAATTAATTTGATCGGAAACACTGTTTTTTTAAAAGTTATGTATATATGGCTTTCAATCAAGTGCATAGCAAGCTTTCTTGGTCGGGGGGATAATATTTGAGGGCAAAAACGAAAGCAATTTTGCGCTTGCATAATTTTGACCCGGTATTTTCAGAGGGAATTATACATATACCGGTTTTCTTAGAGAGAGTATGTACATTTAAGTCATTGATCTTCCCAAAAAGGCTTTATTGAGACAATGTGCGGGCGTAGCGAGCAAAATGTTTGCATTTTACGCTATTTGGGCCCAGGGTGGAAAGGGCTTATACTTTGATCAGCTCCTAATCGGCGGGCCTTATAACATCGCGGATTAATATCAAAATATTTTACTTTGAGAATTGTTTTGTCACACCTCTCCAGAAGCATCACAAATTACTAATGCAAGTCCTATACTTTGTCTACTTTCTTTAACACACAAAATATAGGCCGGACAGGTCAAATAATGGCTCTCTTAACGTGGGTCTACTTTTGGCGTAGTGGTAAAAGCCTAACAAGTCCCGCCTATTACGAGCTGATCAAAGTATAATAGGGACATTGTGCGCGCGAGCAGCGCGCAAATCTTTTGTATTTTGCACTATTTTGGCCCATGATCGGGATGCATTTTGGTGGAAAACGGGCTTCTTGTCCCTTTTCTTTTCCTTTGCGTTCCCGATTTTCTCTTTCAATTTTTGTCGGAAGAGCACTTTTCTCTTTCATTTTTTTTGTCCGGGGGGCTTTGCACCATGCACACCATTGGTTAGGGGCACCGATCTACTTTCGCCCTGGGCACCCTGAACCAAAGTTACGCCACTGCTATTTGCTATCTTTGGGAGATGACGATAGTTGCTCAATTTGGCTAGTTGCTATCTTCGGGAGATAGCTATAATTGTATAACTGTAATATTATATTGACCTGTGTTGTCTACTGAAGATGGTTCACGAACATGTAATATAATTCAGTCCTATACATTTAAAATACATTTTACTTTCATTAAGGGCTGGGGTATGAACGTTTGGACAGTATTTATTTTGGGACATTAGAGCTCATCAGACATATCGAATTGCATTCTGAATATGAAGAATGTCATTCTGATATCAAATAATTTTGATTTTTGAAATTCGCAATTTAATACACATTTTATGGCAAATCATTAAAATTGATATTTTTGATATTTAACAGTACTTGAAGTAAACTTTATAAATCTGATGATTTATACTTAAAGTGTATGTAGGTGGGATGAAAAGCCGACGATCAATTGAAAATGTTGACCTTTCGTATTGAAGATATGGATTTTTTTCCCAAAACACAAAAAAAATTAGGTCTTTTTGGGAAAAAATCCATATCTTCAATATGAAAGGTCAAAATTTTCAATTGACCGTCGGCTTTTCCTCCCTGCTACATACACTTTAAGAATATATCATTAGATTTATATAATTTACTTCGAGGACTGTTATATATCAAAATTTGAAAAATATCAAATTTTTTAATTTGTCATAAAATTTGTATTATATTGTGATTTAAAAAAATGAAAATTATTTGATATCAGAAAGACATGCTTCGTATTCAGAATGCAATTCGATAGGTCTGAGGTGCTCTCATGTCCCACAAAAAATACTGTCGAAACGCAATAAACGCTCATTTTGGATCCCTTAATCAAAACAAAAATCTTTGATTCATAGCATGTGTCAAGGCCTTTAAGTGAATGCAAATTTTGAAAGTTTGTAATTTAATCACTTCGAAAAAAATATACATATGCTATCTTCAGCAGATACCCATTTTTACCCTTTTTGCGTCCCTTTGTTTACATGTTTGATAAAATGAACTAAATTATTTCCATTAGTCCAGTGTCGATTATTTACCTCTTTTCTTTCACACAACACAAACCTTTTAGTTCCCATTATTATAGCTAACATATCGGCTATAGAAAAGGACTTAGAAAATTGATGCTCTATTCTCTTAATTTTCCTCTACCGCCATTTTCATGTCTGTTTGCTTAAGAGAAAACATCCGCTATAAGTGCGGTAAGGATGCCTCTGGAAATCGATTTGTGCTTGGTGAAAGTATTATGTCAGGGGTCTAGGTTTTGTCTTTCTAATGTTTGCTCATCATGGTCATGCTGGTAGGAGAGTAATGAATTTAGGCAACCATGCGCAGGCAATTCTTGCTAATAAATACACCAAATATGATTCAAAGGCTACCCGGGCTATTACGGCGATGATTAGCAGAAGGCTTCGGGTTACTTTGATCACATCGGCAACTGTACTACAATAACATAAATCTACATGAGGTTGAAGTTGTATTTGAGCAAGCACGTATTTCACTTTATGTGCTTTTGATAGTTTGATTGGATTTTAATGTGCAAATTTTAGTATTAATGGACTGCTTTTACTTGCAAAGAAATATTGGTCTAAATTGACTTCAGCACACAGACAAAAAACCGTCCCCCTTTCCTTTCTACCATTGTCTACACAAAGAAGTTTAGGCAAAGCTTTGCTCTGAATCTCGTTCGCAAGCCACCTTTGACATTCAATTTTGTTTACTGTTACAGTTATTTCAAATCATTTTAAGACCATAATATAGCCAAATATTACCAAGAAAAGCCCTAGTTTTTTATTTACTTTACGAAGGAAATGTTTCATAAGCTAAGCACAATACAGCAACACGTGTAGCAAACCCAACCCTCCGGCTTCTAATATCATTACATGAAAGCATGCGCAGCTTCCTCCTGGCGCCGAGTCGTCGCCCAAAATGCAACCACAAATAACCCAAGTTCCTCTTGATTTTTCTTCTAGAGTTTTCAACAAAAAAAAGTTTTTGTAAATCCGCACAAATCTGGCTGCAATTTTTTGTTGTTCAACTTTATTCTTACGCGCCTCGATGAAATCAAAACGCCCAAGGCAATCACCTCGGTATTGGCGAGCCCTGGACGGGGCCTCATAACTTCGGTGATGTATTTATGCGCTGCGCCGCGCGGCGTGACCCGGCTCAGTAAAGTACAGTTCGATTGTTGTGTTGTTTGAAGGGTGTGAGGCTTAACTATTGTTCTGTTTTGAACTTCAGCTCATTCATCATTTTGGTAATTAGCTGAAAATGTGACAAGGAACAGAAGTCTTCCGAGGAAAATAAGAGAAGCAGCATTTTGTATATTATTATCAGAAATATGAAGTGTAATCTTAAGCAATATGAATAAAGTAACACCATTGTTTCCACTTTAAAAAAGTATATTGACTTAACAATGATGTCCTGCAATAATTTCAAAATAAGCTTACTTAAAAAAATGAAGGATCTGTCAATGATATGCTTCTACAGTTGGTGATGTATTTATTGTCAGGTCGCGAAGGAAGATAAGGTAGTTTTAACAAGAGTTTTGATAAAGGAGAAATAGCACTGATATAACAAAATTGTTTTCTAAGAGCAAAAGTAGCAAATAATAGTTGTTAACAGCAAAAACGATTTATTACAATGATTTCATTAAGGATTCTAATGATAATAAGCACGCCAAAAGCGATAATCTAGTTAATATTACACTTGTAATTACAGATGATTACCTCTCTGACATCGTCATACATATATTTCCTTGGTTTATAAGTCAGAAATACACTTCACGGATTGATGGATCGCCAAACAACATAACACTCAAATTGTTAGCACCTGATTGATCAATACGTTGATTCAAATTATCATCTCTTTATAGTTTCATTGTCCCCTAATGATAATTTATAATAATGGGCTATTCCAGTTGAAATCCATACACCCCCTATGGAAGACATGACCTTAATCTCACACACAGGGGGTGTAGATTCAAATGGAGTCAGTCATTCAGATAACCTCATTTGAAATTCACACTTCTTGTGTGGAAGATTAAGGTCATGTCGTCCATATGGAGTGTATGGATTTCAACTGTAACAGCCCAATGCTCAATATCACTCCAAGAAAAGGAACCAATTCATTATCATGCTACTTGGCAATCGCTAGTACAAATTACAGTTTGTAAATCAAATTATATGCACTCGCCAATTCAAGTGACAATTATAATTCGAAATAAATAGATAAATTTATATCAATAACAGTTATTCTTTTATACCATTTCATGCGAAGTTAACATGGCACAAATTTATAATCTGTACTCCAATTACACAATTTGCACACAGAATCCTAAAATGAAATTACTGTATATATATGCCATGTAGTATATATATGCTTCGGTCAGCCGTAAGAAAGAATTAAGACTTATAATCAAAGTTAAAAAGTTTACGAAGGCGACTCTTTGGTCTATTATCCAGTGCCCATTACACTAAGTATACACTTCTGGCAATTGGAGACTTAGTAACTTCTTGACCATCACGCGTCATGTCAAATTTTCACTCAAAAGTTTGCAAAGAATAACCCAATCAAAGTATTGAACAATTTCTGCAATGAAACCGCCTTTTCAAAGCAATGTTCCGCTTCCACCCTTCTATTGAATCTGTTATTTTCCACAATTATTAACCCGGACCAGGCGAATGGCACATTCACATGACAGGTGTCAAATGAAATAAAATGTTTACAATATCAGAATTTCACATTTATATGTCCATATTTGAAATAAGAACGTAGATTGGATTCAAATGAGTACAAACATGCCTAGTATTGGTTCAGTAGTTATTTTGATAGCCTTTGGCATTAATCAAAAATAAATCACACTTTGTCAACTTTGACAGTGCAATCTGTATCTAAAGCTTTATTTTGCCCGATATCACTGCTACCGTGACCTCATAGTATAATCACCCTTAGGTCGCACGGGCGTAGTAGATTTCTATTGAATAGGAAAATCTAATCACTGCCAAGCAATTGAAATCGTCTACCAATGGCCTAAGTTTTCCCCATTGCTCTACTTCGGGCTAGCATTCTATTCAAGACCAGCCTTCATTTGAGGTTGTTCCGATCGTAAACTTCGATAAGAAACAGTTATGCATGCATTATTATATTTTCATGGAGCCACTACCTATCAGAAGTGTAGGTATTATAGACTAAAACAGTGTTAAAGCATCGTCATATGGCAGCTGCTGGTCCTGTTGTGATGTTGTTTGTTGTCGATGGTTGCTACACCAAATGTTTACACTAAAAGTACAGACAACGAACGCGTGTTACATACTAGCACGTAAACATCTGGTACCAGTGTCAAACTTCTATTAGTGTTTTGGAGTCACACTGCACCCCTGGTCTTACACCACTACGGATGCACCTTGCTGATACTTTGTGGCTCACTTTATCTTCACACTTATTGGATTCATTGCACCCTTGGCATCAGTGGCTGCTTATCCACTTAAGATGCACATTTATTGATAGTGACTTACACAACTTCGTACTACTGGTATAGACATTAGAACACCGCAGATTTGTATACCCACAAGTTATTACATAATCAAGTGACTTAGATAAACTCTCTTATCATTATGGCATATTTATGTATTCGTCCAGGTGAAGGAGAGAAGCTAGAAGATGACTCCAGTGATGAAGCACAAGCCAGATTGAGATTGAAGCGAAAGCTGCAAAGAAACAGAACATCATTCACAGCACAGCAGATTGAGGAACTCGAAAAAGGTAAGCTTACATAAATTGTCCGTCTTAGGGCTTACATCGAGTGCTTATTATAACTGTTTTGAGGGTTTGTTGTGTGTTAGTTAGTGTATAGCAGATTAGATGCTGGTCTAAAAGAGATATAGTTGGAGTATCAGAGGTAAGTATTTGTAAGAGAGGTATTAATAATTATACATGAGGTGAGGCACATAAAAGTATAACATTGAGTTGGATTTGCGCACCTGTTCCATAACACAGATAACAGATGCAAGAACATTGGTCTATTTGTGGTATTTTACTGCTGTTGTTGCAATTGTTGTATTGTGCTGTTTTGTCAGCACCTATTTATGAAGGAAAAAATCTATCAAACAAAATCAAGCAGTAAACTAACAAACTACGTCTAAGTTAAGGTAGAAACATATTAAGGTATTTGAAATGCTAAAAGACACCTCCCAACGGACAATCAAAAGTTGCTTTATCCATGCCTTTTCTACATCATAATGCTCTTTCAACCAAATCTGTAGTAAATTCTAAAGATCTGTGGAACCTCATTTATAAATGTATAGATAAGGAATAGAATTGAAACTAGACAAAGAGAACAATCTGTAAGATGTTCTAATTGATTCTAAGGAACAAGGAACAGGAGCAACATAAGACAATAGGATGGAAATCAGTAACACCTGTTACCATTGAAATAATAACAACAGAATAATGTGCAAAATAATAATACTATTCAATTCAATTTTATCGAAATTAAAAACAAAATACTAGCATCTTAAAATATTATGATTTGTCTAGAATAGACATATTGAGAAAAATGATGACAGAAAAAAAAGGTATTTGAAAGGAATACTGAAAATGGGATTACCATTTGAAGCTTAAGGTGATGTACATTACCAGAAGAAGAACACACCCTCTTTATATGAACAAACTTTTCTAGGTACAAGCTTGCACTTATTGTTGCTTATCAATATAATTCTTCTTGACTCGGGTAAAGGTTACAAATAGTTGAAGTGCACTTTCCAAAATAACAATAAAACATATTTTGCAATAATTATGACTTATGACACCATTGTGCAAATAAGTCAAAACACTTTACAATTATTGTTAACAGTAAACACCGCTTATTTAAGTCAACTATGTGAGAAAATTACAGGTATAAGTAAACGCACTGTTTTACTGACAGAAAATTTAACACGATTAATTTATCAAATCAGATACAATCAAAAGGTTCAGATGTACTTTAAGATATGTCAAATCTCATTCTAGTAATGAATGATACAATTATTGCTTAGGAATGTGATACCAAAACACCAGTACTTTGCAATCTCAGCAAAGCATCTCAGACCTATCAAAATGATTTATCAAAATAACAGAAATGAATGTGTCAATAGCAACACGGGTAGTTTTGTTCATACAAATGTATTGTGTTTGAGTCTCAATAAAGTTAAGTTAACAATAAAGGGAGTGGTTACACGTACCTGTGCTGAACATCCCCTATCTAATACCAAGTAATTTGGGAGTTTGTTTCGAAATCGGTATTACTTAAATTCAACTTGTATCAAAATGATTGGTAACCCATTATGTTCCAGTAATTGTGGACAAGACTTCAACATCAAAATGTAACATCAGATTAGATTAATGCAATGAATGTATTACAACTTCAAATCCTAATAATATTAAGTTGATTCAAACAAGAGACAGTATTTTCAATATATATCCAAAACATTCAATTGTAACAGATTGTATGACTAATTAACCATTCTAATACACATTTTGCAAACTGCTGTGGCTGTGTATCTTTTGTTTGGTACATCGGTGGTATTGTTAAGAGTAAGAAGAAGTCACTAAGGTACATACAGGTGCATTTATCAAAGAAGGAACATTAGATAAAGACATTGTTACAAATTTGGTAAAAAAAGCAACCCATTCGAAAAATACGACAATATGATCTGAGAAGTTTAATAAGTTCATGAAGACTGTCCAGAATCAAAGTATAATTGCAATTATAATTATGCAGGTAATGAAACTTAAGAGAAAAATAACAGATTTTCTTATGTCGTTTTCCTAGCACGTGTAAATTGACTTTAATACTTTTGAGAATTAATAGGGAATAGGTAGGTGAACTCTTAATCCAAATCAACATACCCAGTCTGACATACACACGTCTAAACCAAGCCAAGCGAAAAATATACAATATTACAGTTAGAACTTGTATTACATAGAAGGATCTGACTTGGTGTTATCATGAAGTTATAAGCTTGAGTAGAGGTATATAGTGTCAACTTAACCCTCCGCTCTCTCGCAGACGACACAAGTACGTGTAAATTTTTCAGAAATGTTACAAAATTTTGAGATATTTCACATTTTCTTATATTCATTTGGAACCTTTGTGGACATTACTTTCTAATGAGTACAAACATGCGAAGTAACCGCTCAGTAGTTCACTAGAAAGTACTTGCCATTGTGGGGGAGAATCGGAAGGTAAGCTTATACTTCATTCGGTACGATTGTAGATCTGCAGAAGCATACAAGCTTACCACATATCCTGGGGTCTAGTGTTAGGTCAACGGTATCTTAATTCCCCACGTGTGTTTAACACTACAGGTGATTCCACTGAATTGAACACACAAGCCAAACTTAATTTCATCATCGATGATTGGTCAATCGAATCATATCATACGAGTGGAATATCTTTCTTATTTTTAAACAACTTTTTTGTCAATGCACATGATTGCTTTTTTGAGTAGAGTGAAAGACGCGTAGGTAAACTTATATCAAGGTAGACTTGTCTTTTTGACTTCTGATGTAAATCTACCGTGTAAAAGTCAAGGAAACATTCTTTCAACTATACGCAGGCTTAAACTAGCAATAGTAATGTTTACACTTATTTGAATCAATTTGACGCGAAGGTATTGAATATGTTCATAAAGCTCACCATTTTGGCATTACATACAAATTGTACCTAGACCTACTTAACTAAATGTGTCTCAATTATTCGCGATGAACGATTTGATCATATAATAGTGGGTCCTTACTTCTGATAGGCCCTACAAATGTTTTCATTGGATAATGAGAAATATCGCTATAACCAAAACAATATTGCTGAATTCGACATTATCACAGTGTCCCATGCGCGATTTCCCGCGCAGGATTAGAGCAGACGACAGCGATTTTATTTAAACACTGTTTCAAGAATAAATGTTCATATTCCTCTCATATATTTTCAAGAAATATATATACAAATTACTAGTGATAAAATCATTATATTTGTTTGGTCATTCCTGTAATAGTCGTGCTGACCACCTTGTGCAAATCATACGCCTTTTACGCGGTTGATTCCTTGACATCTAAACAATTGGAAATACCTGTGAAGTGATCTTACATTAGTGAAAAACACTCTTAAGCAGTTCACAATTTGACATGATGGCGGCATGATTTGATTGCATCAGTACTGCAAATGGCATTTATTTTTCAGCTTCATTTAGCTGACACATTTCCGATTGTGTTAATGGTCATTGCTGATGCGGCTCTCCTGTATTCACTGATGACAGCTTTGCGTTGCTCAGACAATCACCGACTGTGCAAGAGAAGCGCATCAATGTTAAGGAACGTTTAAAGAAGTGATTTCATTGGTTCGGGGAAAATGGAAAACCTGGAAATGTGATGGTTTAAATAATTTTACTTATTAATAGTTTAATTGTAATTCAATTACTGAAAGTAACAAAAACTACACTTATCATTAATTCACTTAATAGGATTACATTTAAGAGATTATTGCAACATAATGTATTACGGTAATCGCTTTCTTATAGCTTTCATTATGTTCACTTTATATGGACGCAATTTATTTAGAAAATGTTTTAGATTGTTTTCATGCAAGGTATGTAAGAAAAAGGATATTTTCTACGTAGAAATCTTTTTAATAATAATTAGTATTGCTACTATTGAGAGGAAGTGCCCGATTGTTAACTATGCCAACCTTAATGTTCAGAACATATTTTGTCATGGTACCAATCTAAATAAGAAATGTTTCAAAGACTTGTACGTAGACGGTCAAAGACACTGTAATTGGTGACAAACATTAATTTACATATATGAACACGTACTCATGTTTCATGTTAATTCATACAATCAGCAACTTAACCCTTTTTTGGCATGACATCCAATGAACAAAATTATAAACATCTTTCTTGTACCTTAAATTGTGGTACCAGAAACTCGTTAAATATTTTTATTGACTTAGCGTACGTTGATGGATTATCATAATCAACGCAATCTTAATGAAACTTAACATTACAATTTTGTACATCAAAAATCGTAAGGATAAGGTACTCTTTCACAGTGTTGCAGTATTTTAGGTCACAGTGATCAGTCAACATATTTTTGGCAATATAATAGTGTTCTTATTGATAAGACTAAGCAAGGTAATAAAGCCCACAATAGGCAAATACAGCCAACATATTGTGTCGGCGCGTTGGAGTGCTTTGTAGCATTCGCGTGAGTTATATTGGCTACTTTCACCGAAGGTGAGACAAAATATATGATTTTCAATCAGATAAGAGAGTAGCTTAAGTGGATTTCTTTTGTTACTTGTAACTGATTCAACGAACGCGGTATGGCGAATCATTTTGATATCTCGACCTGCAAATACTACCGCGAGATTTGCTGAACTTTTTTACGTCAAAAGGTTATAAATAATATGTATGCAATATATTGCTTTGAATAGAAAAACAAAAATGGTGTTCTTGAGGAAAATTAAACTATTATTAGGTTTAAATAGAAACTTTGAAGCAAAACTGCAATATTGATTGATGTATTATTGCTGTTTTTGTTTGAATCTGTTCGATTCTCACTTGTAAAGCAGCCCGACTGTAACTAGCGGGCATTAAAACCCTTAGGGCAATTCTGTGTGCAGTTTAGCGTATAAAGTCACTAGTGTGGAACTTAACATACAACTACCGCAAAGTCCTACCTCGCCTGCCTGGCATTACATCTCTTCTCTCATAGCTTCATTTAATCGCTGACACACACTGCCACTAATTTCAAAAATTATCTCAAGTAAAAACAAAAACTCGTCTAATTTCTTAACCTTGACACGTGCTTTTGGCGGCATGTCAAAGACATGTTGACATTTTGACCAATCAGAATATTTCTCACCCGCCGTGTTCTGGCAAATATTTTCCGCCTTACGCGCAAACCTCCGATCGTATGCTCCTCTCACGACAGTCTCTTCGCGCCCGATTTCATGTCTGATTTATTGCTCTGTTCAAATAACTCAACTTGATGTTACGGCTCATCCTACAGACACAAAGTCAAAAACAATCTGAAATTCATCAAATTAATCAAACAAGAGACTAATTACTAGGCATAATTGTACTCATCCGGATGCATCTTTCATTCTAAACTTGGGATAACATTGAACAATTTAATTTTGAAAAGAAATATTAACGAATGTAAAGAGAGAAATTACGTTTCTTTCATCTTCACTTCCCATCTCGCGGCATGTGGGTTAAAGCATGTAATAAGCAAAGTGTGAGATGCTCGCTTCTGTTAGTGCACTAGTTGGGTGAAACATTTGACGGAATTTAGCGGAAAACTAGACGTACGGAATAGGAAATGAGCAAAATGCGAAGGAAAACACGAATACCCATTAAGTACTGATTTGAGGTGTTAGTGTGGAAGGTTTGGGCGATAAAAAATGACCTAATCACAATATGAGAAGCGATGGCTGGTAATGTTCGTACAATAGCCTCTGGGCGATGCTAATGTCGTAGAGAGTGATTCCGACTTATTCAAAACTAAAGACATTTTAACACGATGTCTATTTTCAACGCATTTTCTAATAAAAGAAACATTTGATTGCTCCAAAAGGCATCTGACCGATGAAATAGCAAACATTGTCAAGCATAAGAATGACATGTTGGTATCGAAGCTGAATATAATTATTTTATTCGCTAGAGATGATTGATAGATAGATCAATAAATAATAACCAATGAAATAGATCGTTATATTTTTCGCTAAATAGTACAGCCTAGTTCATTGGCCGAGCATTAGGTGTTCAAATTCAACAGCTAAACACCGGCGCGGAACTAGGCTAACAGATATCTGCAAAGAACCTTTTTAGCTTTTGTGATATACCACCTCGCTAATCAATCTGCATACTAACAATATCAATGCAACTGGTAAAACATTTGCAAGCTAGACATACTTGTTTTTCTGAAATCTTTAATTTAAAGAGGGAAATACTAAACACGCATGCAATGCTATTGAAAGAAATACAGGCAAAGTACAGGACACCCTCTTAGTTCTAGCACCCCTATAGATCAATTGCATTCATTTATCGTTGAGATTAGTGTATAAAGGGTGTCATAGTATGAGGAAATTTGATGGTGTTAGTAGAAAGATTAGTGCAAAGTTCCTATAAAACAACATCTGTTTGGTGGTTAATGATTGAATGAGGCGGAGATGGAAACCCACATTTGGCGTGGATGCCACAAGGCATGTTGGTTTCAATGTTTGATTCTTTCAAATGTTGCACTTTTTAAAGTCACAGAAATAGTCACTACATGATCGGAATAAAGTTAAATGACAATAGAACATTTTGGGGACACTTGAATACCCAAAACACAAATATCGCTTCATTAATTCTCCTTCAACATTGTCTTTTGCCACTTAATTAGGTTTTGGTTTATTCTCCTCTCCTCCTCATCTTCTTCTTTTCTCCCTCCTTCTCTGTGTCTTCTTGTTTTTATTCTTGTTCTTCCCATTCCTCTTTCTCCTCATCTTCTATCTTATCCTCATCAATCATTATTGAGCTCAATAATTATCAGTATGGTTTACCCAAAACCTAAAATCACAATGCCTTGCCGATTGTGTCAGGTGTATTACAGGGGTGACACCTGTCGCCTTTACTGTTGATCTTGAGTACTAATGAATATGCTCATCCCATTGTTACCAATCCGCTAATGACCGTTATTATCCTTTTGTTATTTTTCTACAGAATTCGAGAGAACACATTACCCAGACGTTTTTGCAAGAGAACGATTGGCACAGAAAATAGACCTTCCAGAAGCAAGAATACAGGTGAGAATTTGTTCAAACCTTCGTTATAGTAGATTATCAACTTTCTAGTTTGTATAATAGCCCATACAATTAATTAATAATGTCAGTGATTATTACTACTACTAGTTCCATCAATTATTGGCAATTTATCATAATTGAGGAGGTGTAACATAGCGTAAGATGCAATGCCCTTTCATCACAAATCTGGAAGAGAGAGATAATTTAATTCAGCTATATTTATCACTGGATTGCGGCTTTAAAATTTGAAAATACATCATAACAATGATCAAATTCTATACAGAGAATCGATAGTGACTCCTAAAATATCCTGTCGTTTGATTTGATGCCTTCTTGACAACTTAAAAGGCACCTTAGTGGCAGCTCTTGCAGAGGAATATTACTTCATCGTCTGCAGTTAGTGGCATGTCAAGTAGTGCTGGCATTTTGGCGCTTTTTCTTGCGGTCAAATGTTATGTACCGTCTAAGATGAATGCTTTTTTTTGCCGAACAAAGATGGACTCTGCATGCAATATGCTAATGTTAATAACTAAAAATTGAGCCCCTTTTCTGATATCCTTGTATCTATTTGATAGATAGCAAGTTTTAGTTTTATTTCAAAAACAATCAAGATCCTTTTAAAAGGTTATCTTATTTTAGTAAATATCCGTCCAAGTTGTGACCATGGTGACAGTCGATGTGATATTGGATATATGCTTTATAAAAATCATAGATTTGTGATTTAAATTTAATGTTTTGCAGGGTACCAAAGATATTTTTGAATATAGTTGCCATTTTTAATATCCTGATGCACATATTTACAGAGCACGTTTTCCGTTTACCCGTTTGTGGTTTTCGACTGCAAGCCCTGCAGACGGATATTTACTTCCCTACAAAAAGGCGGGAAAACTGATTTTTAGGATTCTACCGAGGACTTGATTTATTGAATTGTGTTACCATGGCTACCATTCGGTTCAGCAATCCGCTAAATTTTATTTCATGTCCCTGGTGAATTGATGACGAATTGAACAACAAAGGAATTCTATGTGGTAATTTTAGCAATTCTGTTATAAGCTGATACAAATTTTAGTCAGTCTTATTTCATACCTTTTTTGCAATACAATTGATTTAAAGTCTGTGGTGGTTCTCCTTAGCTAGCCATTGAAGCTAAGAGAAATGTTGTTGCAATGCCAAGTGCAGTGGTCTTTTAGTTCACCTCGATTTAACCCCAATAGAACTACCTGCCGATTGGCCAAAATTAATATTTTGTCCAATTTTGAACCAATCAAGGAGGGTATTAATAAGATCATCTGCAAATGCAACTTTGACCATAAATAGTTTAAAGCCTAGTCATAATTGGCAATTGAAATGAGCATTTCAAATTATCAACCAATCAGAAATGCTGTTAGATGACCAGTAGTGTCCAGGGGGTTAAATTGTTTTTGAAATTAAGAGGTTCTAAACCAAACGAGGGGAGTATTATGTAAAAACACTTAATGACTACACAATATTATTATAACAAGAAAACATTGCGTAATGTTTCAAACCAAGGTCAACTGAACCGCTGACGCTTGCTTCCATTTTTCTTCTTTTCACTCGTTTCTTTTATTTTGTTGAAATTGTTTTTGCAGCAGTGCTGCATTAATTCTGAATTGGCTGGGTGTTACTATACTGAAATTTTCGAATGTGAAAGGCATTTTGTACCACTGAAGTTTTTCGTACACATCGATAGCTTTATTAATATAAAGATTGACTTTTGTAGAATTTTGGTTGTGTATCCATTGATTTTATATGCGATTTCATTGAAAGAAGTGTTTTTTAATGCAATGATTTTCAACAACACACTCAACCTGGGCTCCTTGCATGAGGAATATTAGCTACAAGCATTAGCTGAGCATGCGTCCTGTCAATTTCTATTCTCACACCCCTGATTTAGCATAGGGATTGGGCTCGTTTGCATATGCATGAGTTCGTTGAGTTGGTCGTAGCGTCCTTGGAGATAGTACATTTCTAGTAAAATGGTATAGATGAGTTTATAGTCAAAATGCGTGATGTATTTTAACAGTTTAAACGTAGGCCTATGTTTTTTTAAATGTTCATAATTTCCAATCACGTCGCAGATGGCAACTATCACAGCACAAGTAATAATTTATCCTAGTGTATTGCCCCGGTAGAATACCTTGCATATGCCATAGACAAATTTTGATAACTTGGTTGGTAGACAGAGATGACGTCAGTGGTACTGATTTTGGTTTAGATCTGAAACCATATTATACCTCAGGTTTAGATTGAGAAAGTATAGGCCTACATATCAAGTAATTATCTGGTGGGAATTGTTTTATTGTTGTATTAATTGTGGTATACTGAACCCGACAACCACATTTGAAGAAAATAATTACAACTATGATTAATTTTATCATGGGCTATATTTTTGCCGGCGGAGGAATATGGATTTAGCCTGGGGAGTTAGCTTTCAAAAACTGTATCACGTGTCATTACATGTGGATGGGATGGGTGAAGTTTCGTGTTACCAAAGTATGGTGTGTTACCATTACAACAACAACTTACTTATTTACATAGTACATCCAATCACAGCGTGCTGATCTGTCTAAAGTAATAAACAAAGGTTGTTCAGTCGCACAGTAACAGTGCATGCACGTCATTAGAGGCGCTGTAGTTTAATATGGATATGCAAACGAGATGGCCGGTGACCGTGACTCAACTGTAAATGATTATTCTTCGGGACACCTTGACGGATTTTCCCGCAATTGACACACCGTGCTGTAAGCATGGTAAAGTGAACCTGTAAAATGTACCAAATGCAGTTTTTGATATTGCGGTACATGTCAGCTATTATTTTATGCAATTTTCGGCCGTTGTTTCGGCCTACAGTTTGTTTAGGACTTCTGTGTTGTGGACCATACTATTTTGTTTTTACGAAAGTGATAATTTCTCCATCATTTTGTTTCAAGTTGCTTTATTTATTACTAAATAGCCTATTCGGTCTGGGTATTAAATTGATAGGCCTAATGGCGCAGTGTAAAGGGCCATGCGGTTATAAGTTGAGACTCCCAAAAGACTGACGGCGTGACATTTTTCTTGAACAAATGAAATGATAATGATATTTTCAAAATGAATACTTACACCCCTCATAGGGGTCTATGTAAAACAGTCAATTATCAGAATTGCAAGTGTAGTCTAAAAGTGACAAAGAGATATTGTATTTTCTGGTTTGGAATGAGTATTTATGACTGAAAGCAGTTTAAGCAGCTAATTAGCACTAATTAAACCTTTTGAATAAATAATTAGGTCTGTTAATGAAGTAAATTTTGATCACCCTGTATACATAGAAGCAAACATCGCACCCAAAATAAAGTATATTTCTGGTTGGCTTTTTCAATTCAAGCTCTGTTTGATTTTGTGGTCCTCAGATTGAGAAAATATTCCTGAAAAGAAAAATATACCACATGTTCCTTAAAAAGTTAATTTTTACACACTGTATATCGTCTAGTACACCCTGAATATTGATTTCGAATTTTGGTCAGTTTAATCTCTGTTCTTAATGCTTTCCAGAAATAGGCCTACCTGTAATTGGTTCATAAAATGATATAACTATTCATCGCAAAATTGAAAACAATGGCCATACCCGATGTCAGTCAATGGTATATCCAAACCACAATATGAACCTGAAGACTCGTCATCAGTCTTAGACACTATCCATGCTATCAATGAGGAATTGCTATTACCCCATACCACAGTATTATGTTTATAATCATTCCTAGGCCTTATTAAAGGCTCAGATGCATACAACTTTTTAACTCATTTATGTTAAGTACAAACTTGAGAATATGTTCTTCATTTTAAGTAAATGTCATCATATGTTATTAAGTATACCAAGAAATGAACTAAGTACTCAGCATATAAATTAATTTGTGCCCTCATTGTGGGTTTTAAGACAAAATAAAATAAAGGAAACAAACATCATTCTCCTTTTTACAGTGTCGTTTCTAAAAGCTAATTTTTAAGCCAAAGGTCCTCTCAGTGAATGTGAAATCCAACATTTTTTCTTCATTCACTGCGCCGTCTTTTTTAAAGACATTTCTTGTTCCTTTTTATTTGTGCGTTCCTAATGGGACTAATGTCAAAAATAAAACATTTTCAAGCGTAAGAAAAACACATTATAGAGTCAAGTGTGAAACGTGTATTGTACAATTTCAAAAAAAATCTAATTGTTAATTAAGCATGCTAATTTATATCAATATTATCTACTACAAATACGCCGACGTACGATCATGCAAATAATTTACACACAGAAATTTATAGAAATCCTTTTATAAGTATGTAATAGTTTCTTCTTTTGCACAATGTTATTTCCACTAATAATGTTGAAATCTTTTGTAAACAATTATTGAATTGTGATTCCTGACTATATATATATTTAATGGAACGCATTGAATGCGATCGGCATAGCTCACTGGGAGAGATAAACGTCCAATTCGCACTCATTCTAGGTCTGTGGCTCATTCAATAGCTGCATTTCTATTTCGTCTATTGATTGGTAATTTGATTGTCATACAATACCGCTACTTATTTGATTAAGGGATTTCTGTGTTGTGAATATCATTTGTGGTGGTAATGGGTTTGAGCGAAATAAATAAACGCAGATTTCGAGGTACAACAATACAATTATAGAGTGTGTGATTGGGAACCAAGGGAGTTAATATGGGTCTAGAATTGGACGATTATTTAAATTGGGACATCAACAATCATGACAATCTAAGTAAATAGTCATGTTCCTTTAGATATTCAAACGTAATACTTGCCATAAAAAGTAAATTTAGCAATAGTGACTCATAATTTCCTACGATAACATTGGTTCAGAATGGTAGCCAATATTAGTTAATTAAAAATAAATTTTAAGGCAAATATGTTTATAACCAATCCACGCAAAATCACTAATTACGTTTTTATGCCCTTACAAATATGTCGCTGTACATTCGATGTAGTTCTTTAGTGGTAAAGTGAGTGTTTTCTTTTCAAGTTGCAAAATGCAATGTTGTTGTACGTGTAGCCGAACCACTTTCTATTCAAAACTCTCACAAGGACGGGGCTCGCTCATGGTTAGCCAAAGAAAGACATTTGCCTACTTTTAACACATTGCTTTTATCTTATGTCTCTGCTACAGGTATGGTTTTCCAACAGAAGAGCTAAATGGCGTCGTGAAGAGAAACTACGCAGCCAGAGACGAACCCAACCCGAGGTTACCCCAACACAGTCTTCCAATCACCATATACCCATCAGCAGTGGTTTCTCGGCACAAAATGTCAGCAGTGTGTATCAACCTATCCCACAGCCCCATACTCCAATGGTCCCCAGGACGGCAGATTCATACAGCGCCCTTCCCCCAGTGCCCAACTTCTCCATGGCCAGTGCGCCTAACATCAACGTTCAACCCCGTGATACTAGCTCGTACTCACGCATGATTCCACCATCGCATAGTTATGAATCGCTCTATGGTACCCCGACTAACCACCATAGCATGTCCATGCAGTCACACCATGGACACACCACATCCCATGGACACCACCTTCAGAGTCCACATATGAACAGTTCATGCAATAATGGTAAGTTCTTTTTGTTTTAATATTTTCTCTCTAATATTTGAACTTCTTTTCAGTAACATTCAGGTGTAAATGTTATAAAATACATGACCCCAACAGTAGACAATAAGTCACCCTCTTGAAGGTTTTTCCTGCAGAATTTTACATTCTTGATATGACATGAAATAAGACCTGAGATAATAACATGTGCAGTGTATTGCATGTTGTGTCTTTCAGCATCGGTCCAAATGTTAATATCTTTAACAAACTTTATTTATATATCTGTTAACACTTTTGTTGGTTCCCTTCTTCTTTCCAGGTTTGATATCACCCGGTGTTTCTGTACCAGTACAAGTACCCGGCAGCAACGGCTTAGAATCACACCATTCCTCATCACAACATCATACACAATACTGGCCACGCATACAGTAAGAACAAACATTCTCATTCTCCTCATGTTGAACATCTTTCCTTCGCCTATCCTATCATACTTTCATATGGTGCAGCCTAAAATTCAAGGATTCAGTAGAAGAGACTAGTAGTATAGAGGATACTTCAGAGACATTTAAACTATGAAGCCATTGTGGTGGCTCATTCTGTAGATATTTCTGCATACTCGTGGGATTAACTGCTTGGCTTTGGGTACTATACTCATTTCTTCACACATCGTACCGTCTGCTTATGTAGTATGTCTTTGTGCGACTTATTGTAGCTGTTAGTTCTTCGCAATGCATAAAAACCAAAATGGCCGACAAAGTTTCCAATAAATAATCATCTACTCTCCAACTTCTCCATAACATCACAGGCATCCAACGTCAGACAAACACTCTTTGTTTGCTTTATGAAGTGGAATCACCGCCCAGCAGCAACTTCCAGCCAATCAGAACTGAGGAAACACTCCAGGAACTGTGTGTTGACCAATAAGATTTGCTAGAGACAATGACGTATTAGTAGTGCATATTTTATGATCAACCAATAGGACAACGCCATTTTTGGCGCGAACGCTTTGAAAGAATCAGTGGAACTTACTTTTATTACATAAGGATGTCTACGTATTCATCGGTACTGGATATGGAAGGGCAGTTGTATCGGATGTTTCTTACAGTTTAATGGCTGCAATTTACACAACTACACAGCAAAAAAGGCTTTTCATTATTTCTCAGCCTTGTTATATTTTTACGCAACCGTTATTAAATCTCAGGAACCCATTGTGAAATTAAACTCTTGTCGTAAATAACACTAGTTGTAACACTATGAATATTAGGAGGTACATGTAGTATTGTCTAACATCTTCAAAGAGAAAATGTGTAAACTAGTGTCTTTCTTGGAGACGTCATTGAATTTTAGAACGGTTGTTCTACAATGTACTAATAACATATTCAGATTAATCCAGATTAAATAACGTAATTTAGTTTCCTGGGAGACTAACAATCATTGATAATAGGTCCATATTAGTCCAGATTAATATAATTTAGTTTATCCAATAATGGTACTAATATACTAAGGACGATGCCCAATTTTCCTGACAATTGAAAAATAGCTTTTTTGTATTCTCTAAGCAAATTGGGCGGAATTTTTTGCATTGCCAAGCACTTCGCCATAATAAAGTAGGACCGATAGTGCTTTGGTAGAATCAAAGAAAAATTTGCAGCTAAACTTTCAAATATTTTTTATCTTCTAGATTGAAAGCTTTTTTTGTATGATGTCAGAATAATAATAACTTATGTCAGTAGATATCATAAAAATATTTATATTTCATAATTATGAGTACTTATTTATGAATAAGAAATTCCATTGGAGTTCCGTTATATTTTTCGTATTTCTCTTCACATTGCCAACAACACCTATAACAGACTCGAAGTATTCTTTCTCATACTAGTGCTACAAAAGGTGAAAGTTGGTAAAAATACGCACCTAAAACTCAAATCCTACTTTATTGCTTCATTCAACCATATGTTTTATGAGAAATGTGGTAAACGTTCCTGTCAGTTTCCATGCTGTTTGTCAATATTCATAGTTTTGTTTAAGTGAGGTTTCATACACGGTTTCATACATACAACGTACGTTCAAAGTTCACGAAGTTGGAACTTTGGTTGGAACTTTGGTTGTACACGAGGGTGTGGTGCTTCCTCAATCCCCTCTTCATATGTTTTGAAGCAGGGTTTGTTTGTGTGTTGTTTGGACCAAAACGATTTTAGTCTTAATTATACGGAATTGATCAAAGTAAGCACACCAAATCAAACCTCACTCAAGCTGCTGTCAATTAATGAAACTGTAACAATGGACATTTACAATTCATAGTTTTGATTTAGAAAATATCGCACCGATTTCATTTCGGACTACAATTTGGTTAACTCTTTTCTCTCATTGGTAAACCACCTCTACGCATTTTGAAAGATGAAACTTACAAATTATTTACATAAAAAGCATTTTAAGCGATAACAAAAAGATTTTAATAAAAGACCTCGAGTCTGTAAATTGTATATAGATATTATAGTAGTGATAGATGCTAATTATTATTATAATTCATAATTACTAGCTTTATTATAACGCCCCGCAAAAATACAGATTTATGGATAGGAACAGAAAGAAAGTTTGTTTCAGCACTTGTTTATAATATTTCTTGTATTTAAATTTTTTGATACGTAATCTACTATAAGTGTTGCAATCCCGTATTATACCACTTGTGATAGGTAAGCTTACGGATTCAGCTTTACTCTGTTATTTTATGACGTCACTGGGTGGTATAACACGAAATTGCCTAAAGTGTTATCTCAAGCATGAGGTTAGGGGCTGTGCAACAGCTAGGAATGTGAAGAGATACAATTTTATGCTAATAATGAATTTTAAATGATACATGTTGATAATGTTTCACCTTTATAATTTTTTTGATGTATTTACACGTTCTATGTATATGTTGTGTGCTTTGTTATACAACAAAATTCCAGGCGAATAATTACAGGTGCTCCCTAAAATGGATAACATTAAGATATCAAAATAAGATCTGCAACTGCAAGATCCGTGAAGTAACGGCATGCAGTATGTAGTGCGGCATACCAGTAGTCTCCTCCACCGGTGGTTTGATTCCACAGCTCCAAATAAGTGAGCGGAATCAACAGGCGGAGGAGATTAGGCACGCCAGGTGCAAGTGTCACATTCCTGCATATAATTAATAGTGAATACACACGAATCAACCAATAGATATCTTGCTAATCATGATTTATATACGTGATTACCACGTGGTAATACGTGCATATCACGTGATGGATAACTTCTGTCCAATTGTCATTTGAGGTACATTTTATGAATCATAAATTAAAGGTAATTAATAATTTATCACGGTTTTGAAAATATAATTTTGAAAAGGAAACACTTAAAATTGATAATATCATCATGAATAAAGGCAGTCAAGCTACAAAGCAGAATTATAATCACAAGTTGCAGATCTTATTTTGAATTCGTGTTTCTTGTTTATGGACGTGCTTATCATGTGTTGTACTATGTAAAATACTTCAGTGTCTTTTTATAATGTAGTCTAGAGACAAATGACAGGGTAATTTAGGGAATATCACCTAGGAATCTCATCTTCCCTTGTGATATAATGACTGTATTAAAAATATACAGTATGTACTTATTTATCCGCTGCAGCTTTATGGGTAAGCTGTTCACGTATCGGACAAAACAGGGTCAAATTAATTATAAGTCTGAAAATTAGGTTTTCAGATAATGTTTTTTGTTTTAGATGTTCCTATGATAATAATAATTATTATTTTTGAAACATCAATTGAAATGTTTTTGTCAAATTAATTTTTATGTATAGACAGCAATTCATGTCAAAATGAGATAAATATATTGAAAAGAGAATACTCTGATTATCTCGTCAATCATACTTTAAAGTCTTTTAACATTTAAAGGACATTAACACCACTTTATAAACAATACGCTTCTGATGACGTCATCATCTCAGAGGGGAGTTACATTTAGACACGCCGAAATACTCCTCCGAAAATAGTAAACCTATTTTAATGTACATTAAGAGTAATTATACTCTTTAAGAGAGTCATTATGCCCTCATGAATAACTATTGAACATCATATTCTCACATAAAAATGAGCAGCATATAATATAGTTACTATTAAAATTGTCTTTGTAACCGAATGGTTGACATTACTTTAGTTAACTACACGACATTCAAGCGCTGTAAAATGGCTTTACTCCATTGCTAACTTGTAAGCAAATGTCAGCCTTCGGTTAATTATAGAGGGCCAAATTATATAGGAATTGCTCAAATGATGAAGAAACATAGTCTTGTTCCCAGCCAACGTGCGCCCTTTTGTCACTCATTATGGTCATTTTTTCATTTTTTTTAAAAATTACGAACTGACGAAATGGGCCAAACCGGCTGACAACAAGACTACATCATATAATAATATATAAATATATGTACAGCTTACCGACGAGCTGTATATAGCATTCATTAACTTATTCTGTAAAATATCAATACGTTTTTGTGTTTTGTTACTTTCCATACATGTTCGTCATGTATTTGTCAATGTCATTATTTTATGTGTCCACGAGGGAAGTAGTGTTGGGAAATAAAACGGAACAAAATGCTAATATAAAAAATGAGAAAATAATACCGTGTGTGCCAGTGTTTTCTTTCTTGAGTGTTTATCATTTAGTAGGCCTAATATAATTTCAAACTCGATGTACATTTTTACACGAAACCCATAATTTTCTTTCTACTCTAAATCCAGAACCGATTCATTCACTGAAAAGATCTCTTTGGACCGGTTTCTCGAAGTATGGCTATAGTGATTAGGCTTCCTAGGTCACCAGGCTTAAACCCAATTAGTCATACCAGTCCTTACAATTTCACATCGTACAACATCTAGGAAGATAAATCAATAAAATGGATCCACATTGATAGGCTTATACCCTGCTGGCTTTGGAAGCCTGATCACTAGCCAAGCGTCGACAAACCGGCCCTAAAAGGGTCCTCAAAGCCTACCGAGGGTTCCGTTCAAGCCTATAGGCCCAATCTGCCGCATGCCTATCTGTCTAGACATATACATGCCAGCTTTTGCACATAGGACCTTCTTGTAGAGATCCAACAGGACACCATTTTGCTGACTTCCTTAGGAGCTTTTGACACAGTCAAAAAACACGGGAAACCCCCCTACCAAAACGTCCATTTGAATTAAATTTGACAAAGTTTACATGCAAACAATGGTGTAGCCAAAGGGGGAGCAAAGGGGGCAGCTACCCCCATGTGAGAGTCTTGCCCCCTCTTGGATGCTAGCCGCCCTGGTATGTAAGATTTTTAGCCTTTATCCCCCTAAATGTTGGCTCCCCCCTTTGCCCACCCTCTGAAAAAGTGCTGGCTATGCCACTGCATGCAAACTAAATATCCCATAAATTATTATAAGTATAATAATTGTATACATTATTATAAGTAATAATTTGTTACCCTGCTTGAAACATACCAAAACATTTTAACCTCCGAAAAAGAACGACATATCCCATCATAAAAAAGTATGACTAAAAAGCACTCTTAAATAATTACGAGCTTTGAAGCTGTGAAGAGTATGGTTCATTCAGAGTATAGTATCATTTAGAGTATATGGCTGATCAGAGTATAATATGTTTACTCTTGGTACCAAATTTCTCGCTTTTGTCCTGCCGCTTCTGTCATATCTGTCCTGTCAATTCTGGTAGATAATTTGGGTAATCCAGTGTTTTCCCCAATTTAGAGGTTAGATTTTCGTGTTTCAATAGTAGAAATTTAAAATGAGAATTCGTTTAAGGTTATTAGTTATTTTAAACTGTTGTGATTTGGTAGTTCACAGCATCTTACGAATGGTAATGAGCTTTGGCAAAAACTGCATTGCTTAATTCATAGCGAGTGTGTAGAAGAATTAAAATATCACAGATATACTTTTATAGGTGCTGCGGTTCTTTAGCTACGTTGTAAAGAGGGCTGAAACAACAACACTTTTGTAAAACGTACATAAACTCATTAACAACAATAAATTAAGCAAGTTATTGTAGCAAAATATACGATTTGTAGAATGAACTTTTGCAAAACCCCGTGCAAAACATCATGATGTTTTGCAAGGTGTTATTTTTCAATAATATATTGATCTAGATAATGAAAATCGATTTTTCGATGCTTCGACCAACAATACTTCGTCTACCCTTAAAGCGATGAGAATTGGACAAAACAATGAGAATTGAAATTTTTCTCATTTCTATAATTATATAAAACAAGTGTCACAAGTGTTAGTTTGTCTCATTTAAAACAAAGTGACATGTGGTTGACACGCTAATTAGTATTTCTCATTAATTTGGATGAGAAAGTTTCATAGAAATGAACAAATTTTCAATTCTCATACTTTTGCCCAATTCTCACCGCTTTGACAGAATTCTCATTATAAACTATACTAGTGGGTGTAAGTTCATGTAACCTCCACTAAAATTTCCATCAAATTATAGCCCGTAATTTTGCAGTGTTTGGTGCTGCATGTGAAGAGCCCAAAATTTGCAAAGAACCATATCCAATAGACTCATACATTGGATTTGTGTTCGTAAATTATTTTGAACTGACACAGTCACGTGTTAAAGCCATAATGTACGATTGTCATCAAATTTTAATTTTAGTATTCTTTGCTCAAAATGTTAAAATAATATTAGAAATAACAGTCAACGTCAGGAAAGACTTCTACCCATTTAAAGCCGAAATAACAAGATAACGTGAAAGAACTACACTGGCTATTTTGACTGTTTAAATGGGGAACTTTAGTGTGTGAATCATGACATTATGTCATAATTGAAGACATGAGCGCAAGAAGACCGTAAGTCCACTTGGCCCCTTAACATGTATACACTAAAGTTACGTATAGTTTATTGGGGTTTTATAATGTTTAATACATGTTCCAGGGTGAAAACATCATGAAAGGTTGTGAAAGATTTGTTTTGGCCCCTGAACATGCTGAACATGTATCAAACATTACCAAACTATACGCAACTTTAGTGTATACATGTTGAGGGGCCAAGTGGACTTACGGTCTTCTTGCGCTCAGGTCTTCAATTGCTCTGTTTACCTGACAAACACAACGAATTTGACTGATTCCATTTAGGTGTATGTTGGGACATGTGTGTAAACCTTTCAAATATGCCAAAAAATCAGGTTTGAAAAAAATAACCAAATATCATTATATAATTTATAAGATCGTACATTATGGCTTTAATGTTGTTATTTATATAACAAATAAAGGTAACAGACACCCTGCAATCATAATATGTTTATTAAAATAATTGATCATTGATGCACCAGTCACCGGAAAACGTACATTATTGTCGATCTTTAGCAGTTGGAGGAGTGTGCTAGCCATAGGCTTCAACATATTTTCTCAAAATATCAAGAGCTATCTTAAGAATCACTGAACCAATACTAGGCTTGTTTGTACTCATTTTAATGCATTTTTCATACCGATTCCAAATTTGGTCATGAAAATTTACAACTCTGAAATATTTGAATTAAAATAAAATTGAAACTTGTCGTCTGCAGTCGACACCCGCGTAGAGAATGTTAAGAAAAGTACATCTCAAACCATATATCATCATATTTAGCAAGTTTTAATCCATGTAAAATGCAGGGTAAGGGTGAAAGGGACGTTCATCGCGAGTTAAAATACATTGTTCGGTTGTTTGAGATATGAATTAAAACCAGATTGTTTCACATACTTTTTGATGAATACGTAGGGCCTATACTTGATAATATGAAAAGAAAAATTCAAAAGGTCGAAAAATGACGCACTCAATTACAGTTGTTGTTCGTCTTACACCTCTAGCTGGTACTCGCTATATGCATTACTTTTAGCAAAAATTCAATAAGAGATTTTTTTGGATGTAGGCGGGTCTCTTAGGGGACAGAGGTACCTTGAGGCCTTTTCTGGTCCCTATGCTCTGTTGCACAATAAAAAGCGTTAAAAATTCTACGGCGCCACCAGAAAAGTTCAGATATGGGTTAGATTCCTTCCTTTTACGAGCTGATCAATATGAATTCAAATTGAAAAGTTTGAAATCTTTTTACGCACAAAAAGTATTTCGGTATCATGGGTGTCGCATCCCGTGTAGCATGAACCTGCTTGGCTTAATTAACGGCTGCCATACTTTTTAAAAATCGAGAGCGAAATTAGACTGAATTGAACTCCATTTCCCTTTTAAAACTGTCAACATAGGCATGACAGGGCTAATAATTTGCATTATAACAATGGTGACAATGTACGATCTTTCAAATGATTTTTTTTTGTTCAAACCTGATTTTTTGGCATATTTGTATGTTTACACATGTCCTAACTTGTACTTTACTGGAATCATCCAAACTTCTTGTATTGAAACTCATTGATAGGACAGCAGCCCAAATTTGAATTAAAACAGTAAAATCCTCCGTAAGACAGGAAGGGGCTTTTTCATTTTGCCTCATTATTTCGGTACCAGAAAACCTTTACTGCAAATTACTCAACGGTTGAGTAAAAAGGGAAAAGAGTAACAAAATGAATGAATTGAACTCAATGTTGGTTAATTGTACTCATATTGAGGTAAAAATTAATAAATATTTAGTTTCATTTGACTCAGTTTGTTGCTCTGTTCCCTTTTACTCAACATTGAGTAATTTTTACTACTTTTTATTCACAGTGTCAGTGTTTACTAATATTAGCGCAGAATTTGTGGCAAAGAATAATCAACATTTTATCGAAATCGTATGTTATGGCTTAACAACCTCGCAATGTCCAACGATGGGGGGGTCGTCTATTTATCCAGCATGCTAAATTGCAAAAACATGCCATCAAATGAAATCAGAGCCACCAAATGGCTTGGTGTAATTTACAGGACTCCTTTACGTTCAATTCAAGAACACATACTTTGACCAACCCTTTACCGTGGTGTAAGGCCCGGGGTTATTCGGACCATCAAGCCGTTGTGGCATGCAGTAGTTACATCATTTTTAGTTGTACTCTAATAAAAAATATTCTATATTTAAATACAAATAGACATAAATAGAGGGAGAAAGTGCAAAAGAGAGTCCGAAAGTTGGAGTTTTGTTTAGGGTTAGGGTTTGGCGAACTTTTGAACTTGCGACCCTTAGGCCTAGCAAACCATAGGATTCGCGGACTATGGGACTAGCAGATAGAGACCAGACCAAAGAAATAGCACAACGGAAAATATATATTGAACACAAAGACCAAACAACAACAAAGATGGACAAACATCTTTGTAGTTTACAAACATGTTCTGAGAACCTTTTTCCACATCTTTTATCTTAACCTATTTTTATTGACTCTCATTGGTAAAAATCAACACAAATGCACTATTCAAGCAAAGTTAACCACCAATCTGCGCACATGGAGTGCAAACTATAATATGTGCCTGGACACCTCGAATAAGCCGTAAAGTCCCTCTCTGGTTATTTTTACTTTTTTACATATTTGCAAAGAGCATATTTCAGGGATTAAAATGACACCTCAATGAACTTCATATGACAATCAGAAGCGAAGTTATGGCTTGTTATAGGTTGTCATGAATCAAAACGCGAAACCGAGAAAAACGCGATCAAAGTTATGGAAGCAAAATGACCATTCATCAGATGAGCCTCAGAAAATGTGGATTATTTCATATTTCCACTTATTTCTTGAAAATAAAACTTTGTATGTGTTTAGAAGAAAGTTTAAACATTCCAAATCTGCAAAAATCTCAACTTCGCCAAAATACGAGATTTGCATATATTTTCACCTGTAGCTCGAAATGAAGTTTGCCGAGTTTAAGGCTCATTCGCCGCGTCCAGCCACATATATGAAAGCCAAAAAAGTTATCACTGGTTATAAAAAAAGTTGGAACTTTTAAAATAGTGATACTTTCACATCCGAATGATAACAAACATATCAAGTATATCTTGTATATTGGCTACCCAGGTGTTGGGGTAGCTTTATATTTAGGAATCCGAAGCTGCTCTACATATATGTACTTTGTGTTGTAAAATAATAAAACTAGGCGCAAGAGCATTACTAATAAACCAAGGACAGGTCGAATTAATCGAAAGAACAGCCGACCTAGTCCCGCTAAGGAAAGCATATCATCGCGCTAAATTTGGACTGGTGGCTGCCAAAATACGCCCAGATGAACATCGAATCGACTCGCGTACTCGCAAAGGGTGAAATTGGACTGCTGGGATGGGTGATCGTAGCTTGCTGGGCTGGAAGGAAGCACCCATTGAATACACATTGGTAAAACACTGGTATTGACTGAGATATTGGTCTTCACGCCTGGAAAAGATGAAATCACAGTTTTTGTAATGATTACGATAACTTCTAGTTCTTAGAGTTAAAAGAGTGGAAAACACTAAAGCAATAATTTCAGATGTACAACTTTGTTATTCAGATTTAAATAAAACGCATTAAGGTGAGTTTACGCAATATATTTTAATCTTTATTCTTCTTGTCAAATAGAAATATACAATTCAATTTAGAGCCACATTTATGAAGCTTCACTTAAAGTAGGACTTTGATGTAAACTCTTGTTAATTTTGATTAATCATCATAAAATATTCTTTCTATTGATTTGGACAGAAAAAATAATTCTTGACCAGTATTTGAGCCCAAGGACTCTGAACAAACACTGATAACTGAGCTTTATTAAGAAAACTATCATACCATTTGAGTACTTAGTAATCATAAATCACCAAATGTTTGACGTCGGAAAAGATAGAACTCAAAGTTCAGAGGAAAACAAATTTGACCCTAAATATTTTACGTACCCCCTTCCTGTGGTCATGTATTAAGCTAAAGTTTGCTGTGGCTATCTAAAACAAATATATAATTCGAATATCAAGGCACCAATGTATAAGAGTAACCAATGCCATATACCCCCTGAAGGTTCTCGCGGCTTAATTAGTAAAATATCGGAAACAAGACCTACCTAAGGACACATCGGTGTTGTTTCAGCTACACGCAGCAGTCACAATAAATGACAATTTCTATTGACTTTTGGCGTGAATAAAGATCCATGGTGATCCTCGAGGCACCTGCCGCCTTTTTGCCGTCACTATGATCACACAGGTTTTATAGAAGAAAATAATAAATGCTTTGCACCAATATAATCGGTTAAATTTTGATGTAGTATTATGGTATTTCCCTCTGACAATTGTTATTAATTGTAAGCGTATTAGACGATTATTATAGCTATACGACCAGCTTAGTTTGACCGATAGGCCTATGTTCCAGAAATACCAGAGAAATACGATGAAGTAAGGGTGTAAACGAATAATATAATAACAAGCAATTGAGCAAAGAAAATAATATTATAAATAGAGGAATTTACACACATTTAAAATGTGCTATCTGCCACGTCTAACTGCATGCTTATGTCTGAAGATTCCAAATTTGCTACCAATTGTAAGATGGCAAATATGTTATCTACTGAAGATAGCAACTATCCTATACTACAGATACCAATTTGCTGCCTAAGTAAAAGAGTGGCAAATAAGAATAGCACATATAGCTAGACATCACATACAGCATGTTCAGTATAATACATGACATATTCAATAGGATGTTTGCTATCTTCCAAAGTTAGCAATTTCATATCTCCAGTAGACAACACATACGACATCCTCAACAGTAGCACATCTGGCATCTGTGGGAGATAGTACATATGGCATCTTCAAAAGATAACACATTTGCTATCTTCAGTAGATAGCACATTTGCTATCTTCAGTAGATAGCACATTTGCTATCTTCAGTAGATAGCACAGTTGCTATCTTCAGTAGATAGCACAGTTGCTATCTTCAGTAGATAGCACAGTTGCTATCTTCAGTAGATAGCACAGTTGCTACCTTCAGTAGATAGCACAGTTGCTATCTTCAGTAGATAGCACAGTTGCTATCTTCAGTAGACAGCATAGTTGCTATCTTCAGTAGATAGCACAGTTGCTATCTTCAGTAGATAGCACAGTTGCTATCTTCAGTAGATAGCACTGTTGCTATCTTCAGTAGATAGCACAGTTGCTATCTTCAGTAGATAGCACAGTTGCTATCTTCAGTAGACAGCATAGTTGCTATCTTGAGTAGATAGCACAGTTGCTATCTTCAGTATATAGCACAGTTGCTATCTTCAATAGATAGCACAGTTGCTATCTTCAGTATACAACTTAGTTGCTATCTTCAGTTGATAGCACAGTTGCTATCTTTAGTACGGTAGATAGCACAGTTGCTATCTTCAGTAGATAGCACATTTGCTATCTTCAGTAGACAGCACAGTTGCTATCTTCAGTTGATAGCACAGTAGCTATCTTCAGTATGTAGCACAGTTGCTATCTTCAGTAGACAGCACAGTTGCTATCTTCAGTTGAAAAGTAGCTAGGACAGTTGGTATCTTCAGTAGATAACACAGTTGCTATCTTCAATAGACAGCACAGTTGCTATCTTCAGTAGAGAGCATAGTTGCTATCTTCATTTGATAGCACAGCTGCTATCTTCAGTAGATAACACAGTTGATATCTTTAGTAGATAGCACCGTCATTTTCTATCTTCAGTCGCAGGATGTTTGCTATCTTCCAAAGCAGGCAATTTCATATCTTCAGCAGATAGCACAGTTGCTATCTTCAGAAGATAACACAGTTGCTATCTTTAGTAGATAGCACATGCAGTTGTTATCTTCAGTAGATAGCACAGTTACTATCTTCAGTAGACATCACAGTTGCTATGCAGTAGACAGCACAGTTGCTATCTTCAGTTGATAGCACAGATGGTATCTTAAGTAGATAGGACAGTTGCTATCTTCAGTAGATAGCACAGTTGCTATCTTTAGTAGAAAGCACAGTTGCTATCTTCAGTTGATAGCACCATCATTTGCTATCTTCAGTAGCAGGATGTTTGCTATCTTTCAAAGTATGCAATTTCATATCTTGGTAGATTGCAATTAAAACATCTTCAGTACATAGCATATTGCTCTCTTCAGTAGACAGATATTTGCTATCTTCAATGGATAACTAGATATTACTCATAGATAGCATAAGATGGTACATTTACATCTTCAATGCAGGAGTTAGAAAATTTGTTATCTTTAATAGACAGGATATCTGCTATTTGCAGTGTTTAGCAATTTACCATCTTCATTAGATAGCACAGTATTGGTATCTTCAGTAGATAACATATTTGCCATCGTCACAATTATATTACATTTGTTATCTTTAGTAGATAGGATAACATTTTGACATTTTTAAATGATAGAAAATTTGTTATATTAAGATGAAAACATATTTTATATCTTCAGCAGATAGTATTTGGCAATAACTAAAGTGGAGGTATATATATGAGCTTATTAACATATTTAAAAAAAAATGAAAAACTCTCCCGCATGCCACACACTGGGGTGTTTTCTTGAACTTACTGTTCATAACTGCAGAAAAGACAATAAAAACCTTGTAATTGGAAATTTTAAAATGTTGGCACCAAAACTGTTTAACCCCACTGGGGAATCCCCCAAATTAACATGATTAAAAAGTAGATCAGTGCACTCTGTACACAACATCCGCATGGCCACGTGGCTTTTTATATGAAAGCTCTGCACTACAAAGCATACGTGTCAAGCCACATTACAGTCATTTGCCCACTACGTGACATACAGACTCAGGCTATTTTGGCAAGGTTTTCTGCAACAGCTGACATTTTCAACCATGTATGACATTTTACTCAACATAAAAGCTTTGAAAAGTGCTCTATCAGTTACTATAAACCTTCAAATAATAACAATAATAATGATAATACAAGTGATAAAAATAACAACAATGATAATAATAAACTCTCTGCTTCAAATAAGTTTGTAGGAAAATAAAATAATAAGACCACATGCAGCCATTTAATTGTTGCACTGCTCCGAAACTCAAAACCCTGATATGAAATGCCTCAATTCCAGCATTTATTTATTTAAAACAACAACAACACATTGGCCTATTCCATTTAAAATCCAAACTACCCCTGTGGAAGATATTGGAAATATCTTCCACAGGGGGAGTATGAATTTCTTGAATGAGCCCATTAGGCAGCTCCATTTGAATTTCATACACCTTCTGAGAAAGATTCAACCTGAATCTTCCACAGAGGGAGAGTGAGTTTCAAATGGACCTGTTAATGTGTTCATTCCATTTGAAATTCATACTCCCTCTGTGAAAGATATTTCCAAAATATTCCACATGGGGAGTGTGGATTTGAAATGGAATAGCACATTGAGAGGTTAGTGCAAGTATGTCCTATCTGCAATAGCTGCCTAATAGACATTTGACAATTTCTGGTATTCTATATTGTACACATATGAATTGATACCAAGCAGCTATTACAGTTGGGACCTTGTTGCACTATACCTTCAAATGGGCTATTCCCATTCAAAATGCACACTCCCCCTGTGGAAGAGTTTGGAAATATCTTTCTAATGGAATGGACACATTAGCAGCTCCATTTGTAACTCACCCTCCCTCAGGGAAGATTCAGGTTGAATCTTTCTCCGAGGGTGTATGAAATTCAAATGGAACTGCCTAATGTGTTCATTCCATTTGAAATTCATATTCCCCTGTGAAAGATATTTCCAAAATCTTCCACAGGGGAGAGTGGATTTTAAATGGAATAACCCATTTGAAGGGTCACCCATTCAACTTGTAAACTAACACCATACCAACTCTCAAACCAAACAGTTTTATTTGTACTTTCTTCCTTCCCTTTTAAAGCACTGTTTGACTGGTCTTGCGAAATGATAATAAAACAATGATGACATAAATAATCAACACAATACAATGTAGTTCACATTTTTTGTTCAAAGTTGACACAAAAATAATGTGCCTTTAGATATTGTTCTATGCATCGTTAGTAAAGAGATAATGGAGTAATTATTGCCTGAATCTGATTGGATATCCGTCATCTGATACCCTCATGGTTACGGGCATCTCTCTACCAAAACAAGCCAGTTGTTGCACCTAGAGCAACTCAACTTTATCAATATGGTTCACATGTGCTACTATATACAAACATTGCTCTCTGGGGACTTGGGTTGACTTGAAGAACCTACTTCAGGGCAATTTATATAATAATATGAATTCAAAGTAAACTTGTGCAAGCTTTGATCTATATTAGTGATTTTTATCTGAAATCTTAATTATTCCATCACTTTCATTGCTAATAATACTGATTATCTAATTAGGTTAATTGAAAACCAATTTTGTTCTCAGAAATGGCACAAACTACGTTTGAAGCTCAAGAACAAGAGAGGGGAAACACCCAGATCGAACCACTTATTTTTGCATGTTACAGCAAGCAAACAATATTGTTTTGGGCCTTAATATAAGTAATTCTGGCCAAGGTGGAACACCCGGAATGCTTGTAGCTCCACACAAACGTATAACACGATTCAGAAGTCATTTGTTGAGTAATCAACAACATATAACAAACATACTGTAAATGCTTTTGATGTTGTGAGTAAATAAATATAAAGATTCTTGAAACAAAACCATATTATTACTAGTTTGTCCGTTTCGCGTTTCTTTGGACGATATGCATCTTCATAATATTGATTGATCTTCATTCTGCTTGCAAGAATCCTAAACCAGAGGGAAAAATTTTACCCAGAAGAGGATAATACATGTGAGTAAGATAGTAGGCACTGCCATCACTATTCATGATGATTGGTACTCTTTTTTTGTATCCACACAGAAATCACAGATTTAAACATAATTTAAGAATACTTCTAATTTTTACTTTTTATTAACATTTGATATACAAATCATTGTATGCATGATGAAACATATACACATATGTGATGCGATCAAGCAAAATCAGTTGGAACTCAGAAATATTTATTTTGAGATATAGCCAAACAAAGCCAATATTCCCTTTTGTTTTCTGCTGTTTTGGAAACTCTTTTGAACTGGTTGTTCAATTTCAATGTGGTTTTCTGCAAAATACAGCTATATTAATGCTTTTTACTATCCTAAAAGAAACTGAAAATTTTAATATTTCTGAGTTCCGACCGATTTTACTTGATCGCATCACATATAATGATCTATGTATTGTTTTCTACATGATATGAACTGTACAAATAAATATTGTACACCAGCACTATTTTAAAAGCATATTTAAGTAACAAATTTTTGTCACATGACAAAACATTTTTATTATAAGATGCCACAATTGTGTCACATGACAATACAAATAAACTTTCTATAAAACAGGAGAATTAAAAACTATCATCTTGGCTTGAAACAAAGGGCAAAACATTACCATGGATTTCAATAATAAATATTTTGAATAAACAGCCAATTAACTAAAATCCACTTTGATATGCACAATATTTGTTTACAAGAATTGAATCCTGCCAAACTTCTAGCCTACTTAAAGCCATAATGTATGATTTAGGTCAAATTTTAATTTTGTTATTCTTTGCCAAACAAACATTATTACATAATGTTAGTAACAACTGTCAAGGAGGTTTTCTGACCATTTTAAGCCAACATAATAAGGTACAAATGAAAGAAAACCCCTTAGCCCCATAACTGTGGAGCACTATGGGGCATTGGCGAATAAAACTGAGGATCCCCACATTTATTATAAAAATTCTAAATTTTACTGTAATTAAGCACTCCAGGCATAGTCTTTCACATGTTATTTTAGTACACCATTGGGAATTACAATCTTGCAAAAAGTAGAAATTCAACAAAAATTGAGGGTTGCACTGTGGAAAAAATCATACATTATAACTTTAAATTTGGTTAAAAAACACCATTCTGCTAGGAACCACTTTATATACATTGTATTGCTTCGAGTTTGGTAGTGATGTAAAATGCATTTCTGTATGTAAGAGAGCATTCTGTTGTCTTTACTATGAGTGTATTATGCTGTGATTCCGGGAACGTTGTGTGCATGTTTCAAGTCTATGCAACCTAAAGCATGCAATGACATCACTACCAAACTCGAAGCGACACAAGGTATAGTTAACAAATCTGTTCAAAGTGTGGTCCATATGATGGCAAATTCTATAACAATGGCTTTAACTCAATAAAAGACATCATAAAGCAAGACAATTAACTTCATAATGGTAGTACGTACCTGAATGACAATACCATATTCAACCTAATTACCACCTTATAAGCACCACCTGTGCACTTGTCCAACTTACACTTGTTTTTATACAAGCACTTATCTGCATTTTAGCATGCAATTGGGCATAAAAATATAAACCAAGTCACAGCAACTCTGGACGTTGACTTTCAATGGCTGTGAAATTATTTTACATTGGTTATTTTCAGGCCTGTGGCCAGGATTTTTCATGGGGGTGCAGATTTTCCAAATGCATACCTTTCAAGTAAAATCTTTATTCTGGTCAAAAGCACTCATTAATCCCTCTACAATTGATTTTTGCAGCCTATATTTTAAGACATTTTACAGGAAATTTCATGATTTGGGATACATTGATCTGGTAATTTGACATATTTGACCCAATTTTGGCATTTTTTACAGATAAAAGCAAACCATTTACCGATTTATGGGGGATGCATCATCCCCACACCCCCAGCTAATAATGGGCCTGGTTATCTTATATCATTATGAACTGCCTACAACATTTTGACTACTGGCAATAAAAATTAAACGTTTGGTCAATTTTTGGAGGGCCAAAAACATGTGTTTTAATGGCATTTTTTGTATACTGGGATAATCATGCCCAAAGAATTGTACACAGTCTAATTTCAACTTATTTATTCATTTTCTAATCTTCTTCATAACCAATGATAAAAAATAACATAAAATATTAAAATTAAGTGGTACATGTACCTCTCAGCCTATACGGATTTTGATTGCTCAGTTTAATGCCATGACACTTTATTGATAAGCTCTGAAACATTGGCAGGACATCTTTTTGTAGTATACAGCACTCAAAAATCATGCCTAAGAAGAGCAGCTAATAATAAATCAAGGAAGGATCACAAATGATGAGGATATCAGAAAGATGGTGGGCATCACACAAATCAGTCAGACTATGTTGGAAAACCCCAAGTAAGATGGTTCGGTCACCATATGGGAATGGACCCTAGCCGACCTGCAGCAATAACTTACAACACCCAAACAACAGGAACTAGGGCTAGAGGAAGACCAAGGAAGAGGTGGGCTGATAGAGTAAAGGAAGTGCTCGCTAGACATGGCATCACCAGTGGCAGCACCAGAATTTTTTTGTGGAGGCGAGGCGAGGCAAAAAGTGGACATTTGTGAAATTTTTGGTTTTTACTGGGGGGGGGCCAAGAGTTCCGACTGGGAGAATTCCCCCCATGCTGCCAAGCTACACAACACACAAGACAAGGAGATTACATTTCCCCATGATGCTATTGCTGAAGCATTAAGTCAACTGATGACCAGTCTATAGATTCAATATTAAAAAAATCACCCTTTAGTAGAGTTGGTTCCCAGCTGCCCAAAGTGCAGCTTTATAAATTAGTTTGAACAAAATACACAAAATTTGGCATTTTTTTCTTTCAGAAAAAATAATGTTGTGCTCTGGCAATGCAAAATCCAGTTATAACACAATATAGTAGCCTTCTGAGTCAACATGCTCACTCAAAAGTAGTATGTTTATGAAAGAAGCCAAAAGTAGCAGTTTTGTAACTCTGAATACCGTAATTAACTTAAAAGTCCAATTTCCCTTTTGATGTTGAACTGGCACAACCAAGAGAGGGCGCTATACTTGAATGATCAGCTTGAGAGCGGCTCATTGTCTCCGATAGGTCTGGTGGAAGGTGAAGTTTCTGTAAAATGAAAGTAAAAGAAATGTTACAATTAATTACTGTGTGATTCCAAGTGATTTTAAACAAATGTGTTTGTTATTCTTTGTTTTGCTAAATAAACAGAAATATAATGTTCACAAATGATCAGCTCTAATTGCCACCTGGGTCACTTTACCTGGGGGGACTTTGATATTAAATGGATATAGGTTATGTAGGGCTGACACTTTCACAGTAAGGGCCGAGAATAAGGTGCATTTGGAGAGCGCAAAATGTAAAAAATATGGGGTCATTGGGTGAGAGATGGACTGTTTGGACCTAAATTAGGGGGCATTTGATGAGAACATGACTTTTTGTTTAATGAGGTCTTTGAGTGAGAACCAAAACAATCTCACAGAACATTGAATTTGTAGTTTTAAATGGCTTTAAATGGCTTTAGTTTTAGATCAAATTAAATAGCAAAATCAGTGACAAATCAAATTGAAAACTAAGGGCCTATGGGTGACAGATCAAATGACAAAATAAGGGATCTTATGCAGAGAGTTTACAGAGCATGTGTTCAAAGAAAATAATTATGTGGTCTTTGGGTGACAGTGATGCTGTAAAAAGGGGGGTTGTAACAGCCTGTTGTAAAAAGGTAGTTGTAACAGCCTGCTGAAAAAAGGGGGTTGTAACAGCCTACTGTAAAAAGAGGGTTGTAACAGCCTGTTGTAAAAAGGGGGTTGTAACAGTCTGCTGTAAAAAGGGGGTTGTAACAGCCCCGCATACCAAAGTGAAAGTGCCCCCCCCTGCGGCTTTGGCCAATAATAAGTGGGCAACTTCATTTGAAATCTACATACCCTGTGTGGGAGAATAAAGTCACAATATCCATAGGGGGTGTGTGGAAAGATTCAACCTAAATCTTCAACAGAGGGTGGGTGAGTTTTAAATGGAGCAGCCCAATGAGTTAATTCCATCTGAAATTCATTCTACCCCTGTGGAAGACATTTTCAAAATATCTTCCATAGGGGTAGAGTGGATTTTAAATGGAATAACCCAATACACATACAATTCAATAGCTAATGCATAAATTAATGGCAACCCATAAAGAAGATAAACCTTTAAAAAATGGGAATTCTCAGGCTAGAATTTTGCTGCAAAATTGATGAGAATTTCTAGTATTTTGAAAAGAATAATATTTGTGTTTGGCATTATCACTGGTGAGTTCCTACTGCTAGAATGGCGAAAGTTCTTGAGAATTCCCATGTCTTCTTTTTTTTCTTGGGGGGGTGTCAATTAAGCTGGCGAAATACGTTCACGCAGTACCTTTTATCGAACCATTGAATCATGCTGATCACTTGTATCTGTAAGATTAGTATCTTTGAAAAGAGTGTATTTGTATTCAATACTAAGTTTGCAGACATACACAGGTGATGAGTGCAACCTGCTTGCAGTGCAGCGCGATATGTTCAAAATTGTTTTCACCTATTGCTATGGTAGTTAATCTGATTTATTACATCACTTCGATGGCAAATAATATCAGATATAGCTCAATATGACTTACCTCTATAGTAAGTTTCTTTCTCTTGAGTTTGAAGGCTAAGTCTAGAGAATCTGGCATATGACATGTCAATGAGTTCAACCGAGGCAGTTGTTTGATATGAAATAATCCTGAAATTAAATAAGAAACAAAAAAATAACGTTAGATATATGGATATCTCATTCATTTTTGAAATGAATACTTTTCAAGATGATATAATAGCAACACAGCAATACAGTCCAACCTCTCATTTCTGGCCATGATGGGACCAAGCATTGGCCGGATAAGTAACAAATCTGGAAAGTGAATTTATCACTTTACAAAACAGCAATATTTTATTCACTGAAATGTGTAACAATAAACATTTTACAACTTACATTTTGCCCTTTAAAAATCGAACAGACTTACTGCTAATGACCAATTACAGCATCGCAAAATCATTAATTGACAATTAATGATATCTGTGCAATTGCTTTGAGCAAGTAGATGATATAACTTGAAAAGTTTTGCTAAGTTATTCTTACTATTAAAGAATAGATAGTAGACCATTATACATGAACTTCAAAATAAATATTTTTTGATGCAAAATTGGTAGTTAAGATACCCTTTTATTATCACTTACAAAGGGGTAGATACCAGTCGATCAGGCTGTAACATGGAAATCACACAATCATTCATTCTATCTGCTCATGGGACCCACAGACACATATGCCCATTGTAATTCTTGATGAATGGAAAGGATAGAAGGAAATAATAAAGCGAGAAGATGAATAAAGAAGTTGTTTGTTTCTGTCAGGATTCAAATCTGAGATCCATCGTGTGCCAAGCACTAAATCAGCGACCTGTAGCTATGGATGTTTTCCTGACAAGGCCAATGGAACCATGTGTATATATGTGCAGTGGCATTAATTTGTGCTTTAACATCTTGTAAGATTTAACGGAAGTGGAAGCTATTCAAAACAGAGCAGCCTGCTTCATAACAGTGGAGTGGAGTATATAGCCATAAGAGTAGCATCACAGCAATGAAAGGAATTTACACTGGGAGAATCTTCAACAGAAAAGTCGGGTAGCTCGCCTTTCAAACTTCAATCAAGTGGTTGCAGATCATGTCACTTTGCAGTTCAAACAATCCTGTACCCTGTTGACAGGAACCTTAGACATACCTTTACAACAGTTTCATACCATAATTTAAAACAATTGCATTTATACCCTGTACAATACAGAATGGAACTCTTTCCCTGATTCAATCACCACCATCCAAGATCAAGAAAACTTATTCACAATTACGGAACAAAAAACAATCAATCCATCAGCCAACCACCAGCACACCAAACTTCCTATCCGGTTAATCAATTTCAGAGGCGTTAGGCAATATCTTCAACAAGACAATATCTAATTGAAATGCTGTAAATTTACAACTTCCTACATTATCAATCTTTAAAAGTTTTTTATTTAATCATTTGTGGCACCAAATTGCCAATAAAATTTAACCATTTTATTAGCTTGTTTAAAAGAGATGATAAAAGGAAGTCAAACTGTCATCTTAAACTATAAATAATTTACAATTGGAACTTACAGGAGAGCAATTGGCATTTAATTTATTCTTTTCAGTGTGTCTGGAGTGCACTGACTTCCTATATATACTACCAACAAAGAAAACATGTCAAACTTTTGTGCCACTAAATTGGTAATAAGTAGTAAAAAATACCATAATTTACTAATTCCATATGAAACAAACTCCATTGTGGGCAAACTGGAAATTAAAAGATTCTTGACAAATGAGCATATATGTATGACTTACACAGATAAGAAAAAGTATGCCTTAAAATTAATTTGCAAATAGTTCTATGCAAACATATTTTATTAGCCTATAAAGTGACGAAAAACACACCACTCTCTTACTGGTCTGACCGACCCAGATTTTGTGTTTTGGGAGAATTTTTTATTTTGCTAAAATCATGTAAAAATTTATTGATTTTGACTTTTTGAAAAAAATCATCACATCTTTGTTAGATTTTTTGGGCTTTCAGTAATATTTCAAGGTCATTTCAGCTTCCAGAACAAAAAAATCCTGACTGACTGACCCAACTTGAAGTCCATAAAGCAGGTTATTTTTCCATGGCCTAATACTATAAATAGACACAAAGAAGTTTTTGGGATTTATCAATTGTCACCATTAATTCTCGAGTACAGATGGCACAGAGGTATGGGATCCGACTCATGATCAAAAGGTTGAGGGTTCGAACCCCAGTGTTGCCATTGTGTATATTATGATACTGCTTGGAAGGTAAAAAGACTTGTTGTGTGGGAGTCTGGCCTAAACACTAAGAGATGGGCACTTCACATGGCCTGTGATCATTGTTCTGGCACAATCTTTACCTCACAGAAGGCACTGTTGTTAATTACTTCAATTCTACGTATTTAAGTGCACTGACATCACTACAACTTTATTACAACAAAGAATTCTGATTCTGAAACTTTTGTGTAACTATAAATTGGTAATAAAATCAAAATCCAATCAAAATATTCCATAACTCTATTATCTATGAACGATACAAAGCAGTCAAACTGTCATCGCGATGTATCTATGTGCATAAACAACTTTTAATTCCGCTTTTAATTGCGAAATCAAGCAGGTCATTAAGTGATTCTTTCTATGTACTGAGAGTACACTGACACTGCTTACAAGTTACAACTTCCTTCAAACAAAGACAAATTTCTAAACTTTTCATGTCACTAAATTGGCAATAAAGTCAAAAAGTTTGATCAGGTTGTTCTCCTAAGTTATAGAGTGCAGTGTACTACATAGTACAGGGCCTGTAGGTGAATTGCACTCAGGCTACATAATGGAACCCAATCCGACATTCCGACAATAGAACAATGCCTGTCATTTGACTATAATAAAGCCTCCTTGACAATGAAGAATGCCTATGTTGGCTACATTACTCAACCAATACAAAATAACATTTATATTGCAACTGTGCTACTTGCCGGTTTACCCTCTATAAGCTACGACTAACTGGGGACAATTTTTCCAGAATGTTTTAAATTTTTTTTTAAAGTTTGAATTTTACAACCATATTTGAATTCCATATCAAAAATGCAACCAAGTAGGTACAAACAATCCTAGCGAGGGTTCAGTGGTTCTTCAGATACATCTCGGGATCAGTGTTTACTCAGAGGCCGTATGTCTCAATTTTGGCCCAGTGAAAATTATTTTTGTCTCACAAAAATTTGTAATGCTGTATTACAATTAGTGAATTTGGGGAATTACTGGGCCAAAATTGGGCCAAAATTGGGAAGAAAATGTTTCATTTGGCGCACCCAATTTCCAGAGAGAGTAAACACTGCTCGGGATGTTATAATTCATTAGCAACTTTTATTTCATTTAACTCATACCTGTATGCACAGTGTGCAATAAATTAAATCTAAAATTGGGTCTTAAAAGTGCAATTTAATGATTTCCATGCTTAAACACTATTCACATATAACATTAAGAAACTATTTATGCACCAAGAACTACAAGAACCATTGTACCAAATACTAGGCCTGTTTGTACTCATTAAGAGTGACTTGTAGTACTGATCCTGATTTTATATGGTCATAATTATTATTTGATATGCTTGTTACATGTTAAATATGGACCTTGTTTAAATGCATTTACCACCTGCTGTAGTTTGGTTAAAAGTACACTTTAAATTAAGAGATTTTGATAAAAAAAAAAGGTGGTAAAGTTGTGTTTGTTTAATATATTTTGACCAAATACCTTTTAATTCAGCTTTTGTGACTATAATTTACACCCTTCTGTGTCAAATCGGAGTATTGGAAAAAAGTTGTAGTTTTACTAAAATTGAACATGACACAAAAGTTCTTTCATTTAGAACAAATGTTTGCCTGTGTCAATCGCAAAGATGTTTTTGTTCAAGTTTTCAACACAAAAAAAATTTGACAAAATGAACCAGTTGAATTGATACTATGGTTTAACAAGTTCCATTTTAAACAATAAAGCAATTATAATTTGTAATTGAACTGCTAATTTGATTTGGCTTTTGTCATTTAACACAGCTGGTACTCTAAATGTGGTGAGTCTCATCATTCATATAACAGTGCAATGGAACTTTTGTATAAAAATAGAATTCAGGATTTTTAAAGAGCTACTAAGTCACTATTTTTCCCATTAATTTTTCATAAATAGAGTATTAAAAATTGAAGATGATGTTGGGTGTGAATGTTTATGACACGGTTTCAGATTTGAAGCAGGTTTGACTGCCAAAAATGGCAAAATATAAAGTTTCAAAAAATATTGTTTTAAATATGTTTTCTAGACTAAAATTTTGTGCAGAATTCATTTCTGAAGTCAGAAATGCACAATCTGTCATTGTTTTCCTGATATGAGCATTACAGTAGAGGCATATGCTTTTGACGGAAATAAAAATATGAGATCCATAAGTGACAACATCATGACAACATATTTGAACTCTATTGGCACACTTATAAAGGCTATGCAAGGCTCACATCATGTTGTAGTACAAGTCTGACATCTGATTGGTGCACACACATTGAATATAGGTCACATGATTGCGCAATATTACAGGTACTAATTGTTCCCGATTTTGCACAAAAATGGGGTGGCGAGTCAATTTGTTAAAAAAATTAGAACTAAAAAAATATGCATTTTAGCACAAGTTTGATACTATATCCCTGTAGTACTGTATCATGGGAATAACTGATTAGTTTTTTAAACATGTCGCCCTCATATTTTTTTTTATGCGATTTTTCAAAATGCCAAATTTTACGTAATTTACAGATGTCACAAATTGTTAAAAAAATTAGAAAAGAAAATTGAGAAGGAATGGAAAGATATTAATGTTATACCCAAGTAGGAACTTATACTGTGCATAACTGATTAGTTTTTCAAGCCTATAGCTCTTGTAGTTTTCTTGTAATCCCGATTTTTTATAAATGGCGGGATTTTTACACACATCAAAATTTTAAGGGGTAGGGGAAACATTTTTACATTTTGCAAGTTTTTCCCTTAGTTAAAATGAACAAAGTTAGGTATCAAATGAAAGCCCATTCAATACTGCATATAGACTGGTAGGTCAACCATCACTGTAGCTCCTTCCTATCAAGAGTTATGATTTTTCAAATAAATTTTTTTGCCGAAAACAGCTTATTTTGGCATGTCAGTTGTCACGAGGCATGTCATATTTGAATGATTCTGGCACGCAAATGATTAAGTCAATCACAAAACAAATACCTGAATCCATCAAATAGTACCCTCAGCTGATATGTTAACATTTTAAAGGGCCATATCTATGTATATTGTAGACTCTATGAGTATACAAAGTTGGCATGTGAAAATTTTGTCACCCAAAAAGTGCATTTTGCGGGCAAAATCGACCACAAATCAACATTTTGTAGCAAAACGATGTACGATGCACGCATTTTGACAAAAAAATCATGTTCTACAAACAAGTTTACCCTAGAAAAGACACCTTAGAAATTAAACATAGCTATTTTCACTCTGGAGTGAATTTTTACACACATTGGCAGTGAAACCTGCTTCAAATCTGAGACCATGTCTTATCCATATTGACAGCAGTGAAATTTTAAACCAAGTTCTCATGACTTATATTGCCACTTCCGATCAGATAACCCAGTTTCCCGCTACCATCAAACCCAACATCAGTCAGCATTGAAGACCAGTGGATGCTGGTCGCAGGCCATCAACCTCCACAATGCAAGTTGTGAGAACTTCCATGGATTTAAAAATTCACTTTTCTTTATAAAGATATTTAAAGTTAAAGTTATTTAAAGAAACATTCAGTGATGTTCTGTGAAAAATGAATTGCCTCTCTGTCCTGCAAAATAACAAGTCAAATCGATGTACCCTAATATTTGATAAAATTGACAAACATTTTTCATATATAAATAAATACAAACTATCAGTTCCCTCTGATTGCAATGTCCAAAATAACAAGCTTGGTAGCGCAAGTCACAAGCACCGAGTGCAATTGATGCTTGACTGGCTAGATATTGCCATGAGCTCTAAACTAGAGCTAACATAATATCATAGCATGCATGGCTTCTCAACTTTTCAATTTATACCAACTGCCCCAATCAGATTTATGTAAACTTTTTGTACCAAACAAAAGTATTGAGTCAAAAGAGTTCTCAGATTTCAAATTAGACAATATGTCATTTTATAGCTTATTAATTTTATCCCTAGAATGATTTTTCCTATTGCCTCAATCCACACCTACCTGTTACTCAGAACACCTGTGTCCACCTAGGCATGTTAGTTAGTGGCTCTGTGGGTCCATGGAGGCAGGGATACCACAGAAACACATGCCATAGTGATGGCGATTAACAGGTCAAGAAAAGGCTTCATATACCATAAATTTCAGAATTTTTTTATCCTACAAAAATATATATTTGTCTTTAGGGTTATTCTCTCAGTGTTATTCTGTCCCTCCCTTCGTCAGTCTGTGTACACCCCTGGTCAGTGTTGTAGCTAGGATATTTTTAGTGCTGGGTGGCATTTGATAAAAAATCTTCCATATGTGTCAATTTTTTGTCAAAATAGACCAAATTCTTGACTAATTCAATAAAATGGTGCAATTTTGGCCTGTGAGTGTTGGGCTCATGTGGTTAAATTGCAGCCGAGTGGTGGGCCAACCACCGCCCGCTGTAGCTACATCCCTGCCCCTGGTGGTGTCACCTGGCTTCTGATCTACTTGTCAATGAAACTTATTATTACCTTAACTTGACTTGACCATCAATATTTAAAAATTTTGTAATTTTGTATTATAATGTCCTAAGCACTGTAACCATAAACCCACTTTACATTGCTATATGGTCAAAGACACACCATATAGCAATCAGGGTTTTGCAGCTAAGAAGTATGGGCTGTATCACGATGAATGGTACCTATAGATTTTGTTGTTTATTGAAAAACCCACTTCTTCCAAATATATCATAAGATACTCTTGGACTGATCATAATTTATAGTTTATGACCTTTATCACATTAGTCTAACAAAAATTGGTGGATCTTATGTTGTCCATAATCACTGAAAATTGATCGGTACCAATATTTTTGCTCCAGCCTGTACACACCCTATACATACTAAAATAAACCATTGCAGCCTACATTTGCCTACTGCTTCACTTCTAGAAAAAGAGCCCATTTCTGGTTTTGTACATCACACTTAAACAAATACTTATCAAACTACCGTCTACCAACCTGTCATCATGTCATGTGACTCTGATGTCATATCTAAACCACATGACCAAAATCCTGCTCCAGTCAACCACTCATGAAATTGTTGGATGACGACAAAAATTTGAGTAAGTCAAATTTGTTCTTAGTTGTGTGACCAGTTTAAATTCACCTCAACACTTATCAGTAACTTATAAGTAACCAAGTTATAACTGGGTCACAGTGAGCTAGGTTAAACTATGACTGTATCAAGTATCGGCCTACATATGTCCCATAACGGCAGTAGACATGATCAATGATACCCACCAAATCCTCACACTGCATTTCTTTGTATAGTGCACACAACTGTATAACAACTTCAAATGATTAATTTCTAAGTAATTCTTGACTTTCAATCTTATGAATGCGATGTTTTAAGAATAAAATGGGCTATTCCAGTTGAAAGCCATACACCCCATATGGAAGACATGACCTTAATCTCCCACACAGGGAGTGTAGCTTTCAAACAGAGTCACCCATTCAGGTAACCCCATTTGAAGTTCACTCTCTGTGTGGGAGATTAAGGTCATACCTTCCGTACTGCGTGTATGGATTTCAACTGGAATAGCACAACCCAAGAACCACAAAATCTAGTTTGCAATGTTTACGCATGCCCCAAATTACACCTGAATGGAATCCCAAATTTGTGTGTTTTTAGGACAACAGTAATTTCAACAACAGTATATAACAACATTAAATCCCCCATAGAACTCCATGTGGAACAGCCAAAGTAGCCCGCCAACATATTTTCTCCGACTCACCTTAAATAGTTGTATAGTGCAGAAAGCATACAAATTACAGCAATGGAAAAAAAGACATTGCCATATGTGACTATTTTATGTAGCTTATTGTTACAAGCTTTTTATGTTCATGCTTTTTGTGAGTGAAAGGTTAAGCATGAATTTGAATAAATTTTAGACCATCTGTGACAATGTCCAGACCAGTAATAATTTGTTAACAAATTTAAAATCCATGAATAATTTAAGTAAAGTACATATGGTAAGATTGATGGCATGACACATCATCTTGTGAGCGCAAGAAACGCATGTGTGTAATGGCTGCCTTATGCCATATTTTGACATTTCATTGCAGAGGAATCCAGACAGAAACTTGACAAATATTCATCTTGTGACGCATCAAGCTGTGGAGTTCATCAGGAGGTCAAAGTTGCTGCTGAAGCAGCTCAAGTTCCATTACCCTTAAGACTTGATACCTTATTGCTCTGCATGCTGGCCATAGGCTTCAACAAAAAATTTATATTTCTTCAAAATATCAAGAGCTATCTTAAGAACCACTGCACCAATGCTAGGCTTGTTTGTACTCATTTTGTACTCCAAATATGGTCATGAACATTTTGAAACACTTTTTAATAAAAAAAAACAAACAAAAAACTTGCCGTCTGCAGTCAACACCTCCGTGGAGAGAATTAACAGTGCTACTGGTTTTAAATGTCAAAAGGCAGCTATGACACTTATGACTTTGTTGCACTTACATGACCTGGGCGTTGGTGCAGCTGCTTGGAGGGTGGGTACATTGTAGGTGGTGACAGAATTTTAAAATCAAATGTGACGATTTTTTTCCTTTGACATTCCAATATTCTAGTTACAGCTGTTGTTTATAGGTTTTATTGTTCTAATGATGTATGATTAGCAATTGTGTATAATTGGGGTCTGACTCTACAATACATACAACCTATTTATGGGATCAGAATGGGCTATGAATCTGGAGCAGACATAATGCTGTTTGCGTTTTAAGTTTTTACACAAAATAAGTCACATAAACGCATGGCAAGGTGCTGCGTCAACTACGATAAGCTAAATTCATTTTTAAATTAAGGGCTTTATACTGCTTCTCAACACAGGGGGATCAGGGGCATACCCAGCTTTATTGGTCAGGGGGCAAAATTGTTGGGGTAAACAGGGGCGGATCCAAGAATTTTTGATAGAGGGGGCGCCTTTTGGTCAACGACGAAAAAATGGTGTTAAGGGGGTTACCCCCTCGAAAACTCAACGGTTTTGGCCCATTGTTTGCTGTTCATGGCCAAATTTGTTCATTTTTTTCAATTTCTTTCATTTTTTGTATTTTAAGTTGGGCCGGCGCCCTTTGCTAGGCAAAAATAGAGGGGGCGCGCGCCGGCTGTGCCCCCCCCCTAAATCCGCCCCTGGCAAAGACAAAAAAATTCCTGTTTGCATCATTTTGACCAGGTATTATTGGTGGGAAATATACCATTTTGTTAGAAAGACTGTACATGTAAATTCTTCAAGCTTCCGAAAAAGGGCTTTATTTGGACACAGTGCACACAAATTTGGTGGAAACAGGATCCTTGCCCCTTTTCTTTTCCTTCACATTTCTCTTTCATTTCTTGTTTTTTTGGTCTGTAGGGGTGTCCCTTAGATGGGATCCCTATTAATCATACAAAATGTACTATGAAATGAACCAATCTCCTTCAGATCACATTATAAGGCTGAAGAGAAAAAAGTACAGAAACATTCATACACAAAAGGAAACACATCTGACTATACATTACAATAATAAGCTGTATCATTTTGCGGAATTCTGGAATACCATGCAAACAAGTACAACCCTAACCCTAATCCTAACCCACCCTAATTATAACCTTAACCTAACCCTAAACCACAGGGTGAGCAGGGTATACCATAATTATAAACATTTTGCTACAAAAGTGTCAAGATGGCTTAAGGAGCTCTTGTGATTGCCTTTGCAAGAATAAGTATGTACCTAACACAGATTTTCATTATTGTTGCCGTTCTTTTATACCAGTTTGTTTCATAAAAAATCTTCACAGAAGTGAAATTTGTTCTCTTTAAGAAAGCAAAAGAGAATTGGGTCATTTTGCAAATGAAGTGACATTTAAATATCCCGATTTATGTTTTCTCTTGTTTTAGGTTACATTTTGTCACCCACTTCCTTGGTACACTCGAATAAAATGAAAGGATGAAAACTCATGCAAGGTGGTAAACATAAAACACATTATGTACCTTGCCAATCATGCATAAAGTCTATTTCCCGCTGTATTTTCCTATTAAAAATAGGTGTCTTCAGGAAATTAGGCAGGTGTGAAATAACTAGCTACACACGCAAAATCAGGAAGTGAGTTGCCACAGAATCACTGAAAACACTAATTTGGGCTGATTTGAGCTGATCTATAAGATTCTTATCAAGAATATGCCAAGTGAAAGGGTGTCTAAAGTCTGGCTGCAGTGGGGGCACTCAGAACAAAGTTGTAAACATCCGTGTGAGTAAAAACATGGAGTAAGGGTTGTTTGTTTTGTCAAAAAACATGATAATTGCATTATCTATCAATATCCACCAATTACTTGAAATTGCAATTTTTTTGGATGGGGGCAATGTAAATAAGCCCTCACTCACCAAAATCAATGGTGAATCCTACTTTTTTTAGTCACACACACCTAGTTGCACCTATTGATTGGTGGGGAAGGTGATGAGTTGGAGTGTTAGGAAAAGGTTTAGGCTTGACACTGATGAAACCGTCATCACGTTAAAAAATAATGGAAATAAGGCCACAATATAGCGAACATTTTCCATAAGTGTCCCAACACATTTTGACGATGGTTGTAGTATTATCTCATTTTATAGTCAACTTTGGGAGCCCTGTATCATGTGCTGTGTATGATAGTCTTTTGTTGTTGTTTTAAACTTATTCTCCCCCATAAACCACTCTATTTGTCATGAACAATTTCAGTGTATTTTGTTTGATTTACATTATGGAAATAAAGAATCAATTCAACTGCAACCATGCAGTGGCAATTACGATATTGACAAATAAAACAAATAATATGAAAACATCTATAAATTAAATTCAGATTTTTTACTTTACTAGTGATTTTGGTAAATACTGATTTTCTTCCATAAATTGATAAATGGAGAGATTTTCAACAATTCTGATTAAAGTCACATTTAGTGATCCCAGTGCAAGTGTAAAAAATTAAAATTGTTTATAAATTGCTTAAAAGTGAAGTATAAGTCAAAATTGTCATTTGGTATTTTTGGTATGAAAAATTTGGCAAAAAACAGCAGCATAGACAAAGTTGAAGCCCCATTCAAATACATGTAGCTAATTTGTATACTGTCAGTATATAAATTACAGATTCATGTAAAATACCTTATTTTGTCTTAAATACATGCTTTTCAGCTGAACAACTAGCAGGTTATGTTACCCCATCTATGACAATGACAAAAGTACCAAAATCCGAATTTTGATATAATTTTTATGATCGTTCGGATGAGCAACTCACTGAATGCATGGGCCTTTAAGATCAGGTAAGGCAAAATGGGCTAATCCATATGAAATTCACACCCCCTCTGAGGAAGACTTTGGAAATGCAACCAAATCCAACAGTGTAATCAATTCAATTCTGGTGAAAAAGGTTGCCACACCAAAGCGTTAATTGGCCAACATCCTTCCCCGTTCCCCTTTTGCAACGTTGATTTGGACAACATCGTCATCAATTAAATTTGATTGTGGACCACAGAGGGCCAAACTCATTTCAAAGATCTGTGTTTGCGGACCAAATACACCTTGGTTTGCTATGTTTACTGTACATTTCAGAGCTTTTCAAGGGACAACCACATGTGTTCTGCAGGTCAGACCTGAGGTCCATTTCACTGAACTTTTAAGCCTTCGTAACTCAAGTAACCGTTTCTAAGGTATGAATACCCTTTTACAGTTACTAAATATAACTTTATGACGGATATTATTTACACAGGGCACCAATCATTAGTCACTTTAGTGAATTGGATCTTACAAGTTATGATTGATTTTGAGACTTACAAAGCTTCATAAACTTGAGTGACATGGACCCCTGGCCCATGGGACCTCTTCTCTTACCAGTACAGTTTCTTTTCTTACCATGATATTCCTTATAGGCTGGATTCTTTTCTTGATCTGACCCTGCAAATGATTCTAACTGTACCGCTGTATCACATAGTCTCTCTAGTCTTCTTACTAAACCTGAGTCCTGTAATTAGATCAACAAACTGTTAAAATACATTGTTCTCACTCCTGTAATTGAAACACTAGAAACTAAATTCTATGTTACAAGACACCTTTATATGGCCATCTTAAGGGAAGGGGTATGAACGTTTGGACAGTATTTATTTTGGGACATTAGAGCAAATCAGACATATCGAATTGCATTCTGAATACGAAGAATGTCATTCTGATATCAAATAATTTTGATTTTTTGAAATTCGCAATTTAATACACATTTTATGGCAAATCATTAAAAATTGATATTTTTGATATTTAACAGTACTTGATGTAAACTTTATAAATCTGATGATTTATACTTAAAGTGTATGTAGATGGGATGAAAAGCCGACGATCAATTGAAAATTTTGACCTTTCGTATTGAATATGTGTACATCCATATCAAAACGATGCACTTGTCGGCTGCTACATGTGTCTCATTTCACATAATAGCTAGGAATAAATACCAGACTCGTATCAAGTGTAGGTCACTTCAAATCATCCCCAAGTCAACTGTTATAAGGAATGTTCTTTGTATTCCTAAACCATGTGACTTGGGATGATTTGAAGCGACCTCCACTTCGGAGAAGAGTCTGGTATTTATTCCTAGTTATTATGTGAAATGAGACACATGTAGCAGCCGACAAGTGCATCGCTTTTGATATGGATGTATATATATGGATTTTTTTCCAAAAACACCAAAAAAAAAATTAGGTCTTTTTGGGAAAAAATCCATATCTTCAATATGAAAGGTCAATTTTCAATTGACCGTCGGTTTTTCCTCCCAGCTACATACACTTTAAGAATATATCATTAGATTTATATAATTTACTTCAAGGACTGTTATATATCAAACATTTGAAAAATATCAAATTTTTATAATTTGTCATAAAATTTGTATTATATTGTGATTTTCAAAAATGAAAATTATTTGATATCAGAAAGACATGCTTCAGTATTCAGAATGCAATTCGATAGGTCTGAGGTGCTCTCATGTCCCACAAAAAATACTGTCTAAACGCAATAAACGCTCATTCTAGATCCCTTAACAACACAGATATATTTGTATGTATGTGGAAATCCAGCATTGCAAAAGAAATGTGGTGGGGTCAACTGGACCTTCTTTTGTGAAGGACCTGCATGCAGGACATACACCTTTCTTGAGAGCCATCATATGCATCTGACAGATGTCAACTGCATGAGTGAGTGAGAGTGAGAGAGTATTAGTTTGTATGGTGAATCAATGCAAAGAGCCAATGATTACACTTGGTTATAAATCACTTGGTACCCAGGAATTCAAACCTTAGACCCCTCTTGTGCTAAACACTTGATCAATGTCCGGTGATGACTTAGGTGATTGTGTCATGGCATCGCATGAGATGCATGCACGCACACTAGTTTTCCATGTTAGATTTGGCAGTATTGGGTAAATCTAGAAATCTATTGTCTCAATCTAGGAAAAATACATTAATTAACCCTAACAACCTCATGGGTTTTTTGCTATCGGAAGGTGAAGAACAAACGACAAAGGAGAAAAGATGAACAAAGAAGTCACTTGGTACCCCCGAGATTCGAACCTTAGACCCCTTGTGTGCCAAGCAAATGATCAATGTCCCGAAGCCACTGGGGTTTTGCTGGCTCAGCCAGCGATTCCATGCATATATATGACTTGGGGTGATTGTGTCATGGCATCACATGGGATGCATGCGCACTGGTTTTCCATGTTAGATTCTAGTAGATTTTGCAGTATTATAGGGTTAATGCTGGAAGGCAACAGACTCATTGTGGGGGGAGAGGAGGTGTAGCGATCCCCCTGCAGTAACATTACATGGAGGAGTCTGGCCCAAATGCAACTGAAAGAGATATGGGCACTCTGTTCACTTTTTATATACAGGTTCACCTTTACCTTTTGGGCATCAGCAAATGTACCGGTAATGCGGGTTGCTAACGATCAATCAATCAATCACATTTGTGATATGATCAAGCTAAATGAATCTGATGTCAATCAAAATCAAAATTCAGTTTTCAATTTTATTACATGAGCCATACTCAGAGCTTTATTTTGCTGCAAACCCTATCATAATTAAACTGAGAGTTTCAGAGATATGGTCATTTTAGTGTTGCTCAGAACAATAAAATAATAATGAAAGTTAAAAAATATTATTGGCTATATCTCAAAATCAATATTCCTGACATCCGACTCATTTTGCTTGATCACATTACATTTATGTCCTAGCACCAACGGCCAAATTCATTACAAAATGTAGACCGGCGCTCATTACCTCAAAAATTACTGCTGATAAGCATCCTGAAATAGGTAGCTCTTCATCAGGAGTACAATATATGATTTGACCTGGTAGTTTATTCCACAAGCTGAGAACATAGGCAGCAAATTCTTGGTCACCAAAATAAACACACTGAGTTCTTGGCTCAACAAGAAAGGTCCCATCTGAGCATGATGATCTAAGCTGCCTTTGAGTAACTTTGAGTAATGATGTAACTTATGGAATAAATAATGGGCTATTCCAGTTGAAATCCATACACCCCCTATGGAAGATGTGACTTGAATCTTCTGCACAGGGAGTGTGAATTTCAAATGGGGTTACCTGAATGAAAGACTCCATTTGAAATTCACACACCAGTGTGGGAGATTAATGCCATGTTTTCCATAGATATTGGAATGGTCTACAACAAAATCAATTCATCCAGGGTCTGGAGCGCTGTGAAGCAGATATGCTAGTCGCTAAATGATCAGGGGATTGGTTTCAAGGCCACAGTTTTTCTCCCTAAGACCTACATGTACCTGAAACACATGAGTTGGTATTGTATATAACACACACATCCAGCAAGTTTCTCAACAGCGCCCTCAATGCATGTAGGAACTGACAAAGCGATGTCCCAAATTGGTTTCCCGTCAAAACCTACCTGAAACACATGAGTTGGTATTGTAATAACACACACAGCTAGCGAGTTTCTCAACAGCGCCCTCAATGCATGTAGGAACTGACAAAGCGATGTCCCGAATTGGTTTCCCGTCAAAACCTACCTGAAACACATGAGTTGGTATTGTAATAACACACACAGCTAGCGAGTTTCTCAACAGCGCCCTCAATGCATGTAGGAACTGACAAAGCGATATCCCGAATTGGTTTCCCGTCAAAACCTACCTGAAACACACGAGTTGGTATTGTAATAACACACACAGCTAGCGAACTTCTCAACAGCGCCCTCAATGCATGTAGGAACTGACAAAGCGATATCCCGAATTGGTTTCCCGTCAAAACCTACCTGAAACACATGAGTTGGTATTGTAATAACACACACAGCTAGCGAATTTCTCAACAGCGCCCTCAATGCATGTAGGAACTGACAAAGCGATGTCCCTGTCTGTCTGTCTGATAATGGCTCATCACCCCATAAAGCTGAACCTAAACTATGTATGGCTATTCTAAGAACTGTTCTCTCTTTGGCTTGTGTCTGCAATCAAATCAAAAGCAACAGAATCACATTTTAACTTCAACACCATATGTGTGTAACACTAAACTTTCAAAACTATGTGTTTGTAACACTAAACTTTGTTGTTTTTTCTAATTGTGTACAATGAAGAAATATTTTTGTCTTATACAAGTTGATAACAGTGGTGTAGCCAGGACTTTTTTCAGTAGGAGGGGGAAAGGCAACTTTCAAGGGGGAAAAATTGATGAAAATCAGGGTAGCCAGCATCAGGGTAGCCAGCATCAAGGCGGGGGGGGGGGGCAAGGGTTCTCACACTCAGGAGGTGTCCCCAGGATGCACCATTGGTTGATAGTACATAAATCTGCTGTCAACTTTTTAGAAAGTCCATCAGGAAGAAATTAAAATTGGAAAAATTGTGATTTTGGGACTATACCCATCTTCAAGTCCATGTATTAACCATAATCTAATCTGCAACTGTTGTTGCCAATATAAAGTTACCCCTTTACCTGAACCCTAAAAATTGTCCTGTTTGATCAACTAATGTAAATAAAAACATTATTTGGGAGCTATATTCTTATTATGTTTGGCACTGTGGTAAGATCTTTTATTTACTTACTTGTGTTTGGAGTTGAGTAAGGCTAAATCCACCCTCTGCCACTTGGTTTTCTATATGTTGAAATAACTTTTTGTACACTGGATTCAAACAATCACTGAAAACAAAACAAGCAAAGTGTGCATGGTCAACTGACATTTTGTCGTTGGGCAGGAAAAACCTCCTATGTGTCATTGGCCCCTGAACATGTTTAAAGCACAACTGTCCATGTAACCTGTTGGCAGTTTTGTTTTAAACATGTTCAGGGGCCACAAGCACATATGTTTTTCCTACTTGTTGAATGTATTCGTTTTGAGTTCATGATATGTGGCACGTAATATGACACAGTTACCCCGGGCACAGTTATACCCAAATGAAGGTTGCTAAAACAACATTATTTTTAACAAAAGTAAGTTTTGTGAAAATGATTGAAATCCTTTATTTTTTATCAGCTCTCACCAAAGATATTAGAACAAAGGAGTACCAACTCCACCATGTTTTTGGAGAATCGCTATGAGAATTCATTTCTTGATTGTTGCCAAGTCAAACCTTTGCCAACAGAGGGATTATTTCAAAGTTGCCATTTACATGATTGCACATTAATGCTCATTCCAAAATGCCTAAATCTCTTTTTTAACAAATTTCATGATTTTTTGGTTCAGCGAATCACTTTTTGAGTTACCAATTTTATGCTGGTGTCATACTGCATGCCGCTGAGCGGTGTGATGCTTCATCACGCTGCCTGCACTTATCTGCAAGAGGCAGTCAGTCACCAAGCGGCAGTGGCATGACTGTGAAAGCTAATGTTGCTGCTCTGTGCTCATTGGCCAAAAATTGTATTTTGTTCTCATACATCAGAGCGGCAATGCTCCTGAGTTGACTGCGATTTGTCATGCTGGGTAAAGCGGTGGAGTGATTGACATATCAGCTTGCTGCTGGTCACTGCTGGCCTTGCTAGGCTGATTGTGTCTTATGCACAAATTGCTGTCAGAGTGGCAAAGGGTATGACCGGGAGCAAGTGTCTCTCAGAAGGCCCGCTAACCAGAAGACCCGCTAATCAGAAAATCTGTTAATCAGAAGGCCCGCTACTCTGATTATACAGGCCCTTTGCAGAATCACACCCTCTATTCAGACAACCCGCCACTCAGAAAACCCAGTTCTCAGGTTTAGGTTTGGGTTAGGGTTAGGGCTAACTCAGTTCTTTCATATGATTAAAACAGCCCACTAGTCAGAATTCTAAATAGTGGGCATTCTGAGTAGCGAGTCTGCTGGGTAATGGATACAGCCCACTAGCCAGAAAACCTGCCAGTCAGAAAAAAATTCTGAGTAGCTATTCAAAAGTCTGTTATTCAGAAAGTCCGCTACTCAGAAATTTTTGACTAGCAGGCCTCCTGAATATGGGTTTTCTAAATAGCGGGTCTTCTGACAACCGGGTCTTCTGAGTGACGGGCTGTTGCCAGGTATGACAGTCAAGTTAGCTCAAGCCTAGTACACTCTTGTGGAAAAATTGAGTTCGCTTGAAATTCCCCTGGACAAGGAACTAACTGCTAATTGTCTCGTTGTAACCCGTACAAAACTCGGGGAGCTGATCCTGGTTGCGATGGTTATTTGTGGAATATCTAGGGTGTGCGCTCTTGAAGCAGCAAAGTCCCTGCTTTGTTGTTAAATGGTTTATTGAATGATGTGGGCTGTAGTGGTCAGCGACAACCTGTAAAGTGTGCTGAGGCTTGTGAATCAACGTCTAGGCGTTGTGCCTGTGCGTAGCGCACTATAAATCACTGCGCTTTTTCTTTTTCTTTATATATGACAGTATGAAACCAGCATTAGTGCCGTATGCCTGCCATGTCGAAGGTTCTCTATTTCATATTCGACTTAGCAGACCTTACATATTGAGCACCTTACTTATATTCAACATAGTGGACCTTCGACATAGCGAACCTTTGACACAGTGGACCTTCCACATAGCGGACCTTCCACATAGCGGATTGTAATTGTGTGTGCTGACCTCAGATATTGTAAACTTGCCACATAAGAGTCTCACCTTGTATTTGTTTTCCCTGACCAGTGATCAGCTAAATAAAAGCAACTACATGGAGTACTGGACAGTTGTTCTGCGGACATCACACGGCTCAAATCATAGTAATGACCAAACCTGTGTGAGGCTGGATTAGACTGTGAGAAAAAGAAATGAAATGATCAAAGAATTTAAAATAAAAGACAGAAAAAAGAAAAGAAAACTATCGTGGTACATCATGCTTGATGATGCATTGCAACCATGTACTTTGTGGCAAATACACTTCTTCATATGCAAACAGACCAAACAAGTCGTTAAGTCAATGCAGGAACTGACAGTTTACGGAAAATTTAGTTATCAAAGGATTGTGAAATGGGCATATATTAAACTTTTCATGTATTTCAAGTCTCAAACTTAACTTATTTTCTTTTAGATATATTCTTTTAGTTAATTTCTTTTAATTAACAAAGATAACTTTTGTATCTGCACTCGGGAATTCCAGGTGAGAATAAGAAAGTTGTATCTGCCACAAACAACGTCCTTGTGAAACATTGGAAGTAAAGTTGTAAGGCAAGAAACTTGTTCATTGTGGCAGTTTACATGTGCTTCTTTAATGAGTTGGTCTAGTAGAGAATGGACACCATGGGTGTTTTAATCCTGGTTTTTGGCTCGTAGTTTAAATTTACCTTGATTTCTAGCTTTTGAGCAGCATGAAGGGGTGAGTCCTGTATACTAGGGCTGTTAAGTAGAATTTACATTGTCGACAATGGTCAAATCCCAAGATCCGATGACGAAAAGTTGTAGACATCAATAAAGTCAAAATATTAAGTTCAGTGATCATGTTTAAAGTGTTCTTTATTAACATCAAAATATTACCACATACCCCATCATCAGCATATATTATTTTTCAATTAGAAAACAAGGGATCAATGCTTTACCTATAGAGGGCAGCATATCAATTTTGTAATGGCTATCATTGTCGACCTTACTGTGATGCACCGTTTTAGCTAATCCTGTATGCCACACTCTTTTGCTTACTTATTACGCTATTATTAAAAAATGATGCATGCAGAACATGAATTTACCAAAAATTGCCAAATATCTTAAGCTTTTCTCTAATCTTTAAATGATTAGTTTCTTTCAACAATTTATCCATGCTTGTCGACAGTCGGGAAAATTGCTTTATCAACAATATTATTGACAACAGCCTTGTCGACAACAGCCATACTGTATACAGAAGCACCAGCAAATTGAATAAGAATGGCCAGATTCTTGTCAATATTTCAATTATAGAAAGTTGACACTTCAGGAGAAATAAATTGGATTTTCAAAAACTCTTATTTAGGAAATTTATTTCTTGATTCTTGCAAACTCAAACCTTCCACTATTATTGAAGACAAATTAAAAAGATTAGTTTGTGTATGACGTTCTGTCAACCAGACTAAAAATGCCATACTGCAAAGGTCAGCAACCAATCACGTCGCGCCTTTGCCCTGACGTCAGCTGCAAACTAGTCTTTTCAATTCGGTCTTCAGTTATACTAGAGCTGGTTGTCAATCCATAATCTTATTTCATCTTTTGATACCAAAGAGATAAGATCCAAAGAGTCCTGATTCAGAAATGCCCTATCTTGGTTTGTCACACATGGAGAGCAAAGTAGTGCACTAAAAGGTTAGGATTGTTCACATAGCACTTACAGTAAGAATTTCAATTGAATAAACACAGCTTTCAACAGCTGTACTCGATCCAACGCGATCAGATATCGCATATTTCAAACTACAACACGAAGGTACAACCTTGGATACAATACTAACCAATCATGAGAGCGCTGGCACAGTTGGATTCACCCCCGCGTCACTCACACACAGTCGCACACGCTGGCGTACATCGCACAGTGAACGATAAAAACGTCACGCTATGTCGGGCTGTGTTCATTCAATTAGAATTTCCACTGTAGTGTCCGCTATCTGCACAACGCATCATAGCGTAATGCAAACAAATCAAAGTATACCGGCACAGCACGGGGCACATGTTGTGAAAACTGCAAAATATTCTGAATATTTGCCCCTCTTTGAATGACACACAAACATGGTGGAGTCGGTTGACATGTAAACATTGCAGTCGGTTTTCTTTGGGTCTAATCTCTTGACTATTATTACCTGATGTTTAGGAAGATGTTGATATCTCCATGCAATCTTCATGGTCTCTTCTTCATTTGTTTTACCAGAACGTCTTTTGTTTCCTTCAGCTGCTGCACTGATAGGGTCCTCTTCTGGACAAGGCAAATTCTGTAAAGAAAGACATATATAAGAGTTCATTTCAGAGAGTTATGAAACTTCATAGGTTCAACTCCATAAAAAGTTAAAGTACATGATAACAACTTGAAGTTTTTCATTCTTATGCAAAATAGTGAGGGCACAGATAATAATGTTGAATCAATCTGGGTAAGTCCAATAGTAACACACGGTGATTTCAACCTTACAATATCAGGCCCATCAACCAAACATTCTTATTCCAAGTTTGAGTTTAATTACAAAGTAGTTGGATTCTAAAGGCAAGAATGTGTATCACAGTGTCCCATAGAACACCATACAACTGGGGTTGTGTGCCACCAAACTACCATGTTTTGTTCATTATTTACCAAAATCTGCATTTTGATGGGGTTGAAGCTGTCAACTGGGTCAGTCATCTTCACAAAAGTAGCTGAACAATAATTATTACCGAATAGTTCTGCCTCATGGGCTAGTGCATAACTGAGTATTGCATGTGGTTTCTCATCTCCTGATGCCAGACATAAATGATGTTGTGTTATCACACCTTCTACAAGATAGTAGCTTAGTAATAACTTTACCTTGAGTATTGTATGTGGTTTCTCATCTCCTGATGCTAGACATAGATGATGTTGTGTCATCACACCTTCTGCAAGATAGTAGCCGAGTAATAACTTTACATTGAGTATTGTATGTGGTTTCTCATCTCCTGATGTCAGACATAATGATGTTGTGTCATCATACCTTCTGCAAGATAGTAGCTGAGTAATAACTTTACCTTGAGTATTGTATGTGGTTTCTCATCTCCTGATGCTAGACATAGATGATGTTGTGTCATCACACCTTCTACAAGATAGTAGCTTAGTAATAACTTTACCTTGAGTATTGTATGTGGTTTCTCATCTCCTGATGCTAGACATAGATGATGTTGTGTCATCACACCTTCTACAAGATAGTAGCTTAGTAATAACTTTACCTTGAGTATTGTATGTGGTTTCTCATCTCCTGATGTCAGACATAGATGATGTTGTGTCATCACACCTTCTACAAGATAGTAGCTTAGTAATAACTTTACCTTGAGTATTGTATGTGGTTTCTCATCTCCTGATGTCAGACATAGATGATGTTGTGTCATCACACCTTCTACAAGATAGTAGCTGAGTAATAACGTTACCTTGAGTATTGTATGTGGTTTCTCATCTCCTGATGCCAGACATAGATGATGCTGTGTCATCACACCTTCTGCAAGATAGTAGCTGAGTAATAACTTTACCTTGAGTATTGTATGTGGTTTCTCATCTCCTGATGCTAGACATAGATGATGTTGTGTCATCACACCTTCTACAAGATAGTAGCTAAGTAATAACTTTACCTTGAGTATTGTATGTGGTTTCTCATCTCCTGATGCCAGACATAGATGATGTTGTGTCATCACACCTTCTACAAGATAGTAGCTGAGTAATAACTTTACCTTGAGTATTGTATGTGGTTTCTCATCTCCTGATGTCAGACACAGATGATGTTGTGTCATCACACCTTCTACAAGATAGTAGCTGAGTAATAACGTTACCCTGAGTATTGTATGTGGTTTCTCATCTCCTGATGTCAGACACAGATGATGTTGTGTCATCACACCTTCTACAAGATAGCAGCTGAGTAATAACGTTACCTTGAGTATTGTATGTGGTTTCTCATCTCCTGATGCTAGACATAGATGATGTTGTGTCATCACACCTTCTACAAGATAGTAGCTGAGTAATAACGTTACCCTGAGTATTGTATGTGGTTTCTCATCTCCTGATGTCAGACACAGATGATGTTGTGTCATCACACCTTCTACAAGATAGTAGCTGAGTAATAACGTTACCTTGAGTATTGTATGTGGTTTCTCATCTCCTGATGCTAGACATAGATGATGTTGTGTCATCACACCTTCTACAAGATAGTACCTGAGTAATAACTTTACCTTGAGTATTGTATGTGGTTTCTCATCTCCTGATGCTAGACATAGATGATGTTGTGTCATCACACCTTCTACAAGATAGTACCTGAGTAATAACTTTACCTTGAGTATTGTATGTGGTTTCTCATCTCCTGATGCCAGACATAGATGATGTTGTGTCATCACACCTTCTGCAAGATAGTAGCTGAGTAATAACTGAGCATAGTTGCCATAGGTATCCTCCTCTGTTTGAAACAAAATTAGATTAGTTCATTAATAAGTTGGTCCTAAAAGTAAAGGCTGGAAAACTCATCACACATTACATGAACATGCCAGTTGTTTTGAGTTTTTTTGCACCAGAGCCAAATTGGTTTGATCTTTGGATCAACCATCAATGCTGCTTTGATACTTCCAATTAATGGACTATCAACTAATTAATCAGAATTACTTGTGAATTTGTATTGATCAATGTCATTACATGCACATATTCATAGGTATTCACAATTAACAGTTGTCAATTTATTTATCGTTATAAATAATATACACACCAAGCATTGATGTTCGATCAAAAGATCAAACTAATTTGGTTCTACATGTATTGCTCAAGGCAAACAACATTTGCCCTATCATGCTAGCTTTAAACTGATACCCAACTGTAAACATTGTACATTACATTTTTAAAATTATGGTCTAAAGAAGTTTTTTCTTATTGTTTTCTATATATTTGACCAGCTATTTCTCAACCTGTGTTACCGTCTTTCTGCACAGGTGCAAGTCACTAATCACTAAGGACATGGAAAACAAGATCAACGCCTTTGCAACATCTTGGTACTGAGTCATGTTAAAAACATCAAGCGTGTGGATCAGATTCCGAATGAAAGAATCCACAATCTGACCAACACCACCCCACTGGTTGCCAGAGTCAATGGCCATATGAACTCTTTACATGTGGTCTTTTAATAAAGGATTTTAGTCGTAAGTTAAAATCCAGATTATGTTGTTTAAATGTGTTTAGCTCAAACCATGCCAAATGTAACAAAGCAAAACCACTCCACATGCATGCATCTCGCATGATGGGATGACACAATCATTTGCATGGTTTCATTGGCCGGGCTAGCAAAACACCCATGGCTAATTAATGGTCAGCGATACACTGCTTGGCACAGAAGAGGTCCTGAGATGGGCTACTTTTGTCATCGGACACGCTACTTTAACTAGCTTGACCAACATGATGCCCTGAAATTTTGCCAATCTAGGATACATTTGTTCAAACTTTTCTTGCATCCAATGCTGTAGCATTTCAGATGGTACTCCATCTTTCATCAGCGAGTGACTGTATCAGGTTGCAATCTTTTTGACCTCTGATCTGATAACAGACTCATAGATTCCTGAAAGGTTGAACCGGCCCCCGTCTTCGTTGAGAGATGGTTGGTGAACGTTCATTGAGGTGTGATGTTCATGTTCAACTTCAGATTTGTTTACAAGAACTCTTGCAAATTAGAATTACTGCCAATCCTGATAAACTTATTTGTGACACGATCAAGGATAATGAGTCGGATGTCGCTAATATTAATTTTGAGATATTGGCCAAGAAAGTGTTACAATTCTTTTGTTTTATGTTGTTTTCAGCGATTGATAAATTGACGTAACTTCACAAAGAAAAGTCGTACCAACATGGGGTTTACAGTTTCTGAAAGCTCTAAATGTCCTCTTTAGAAACATGTGTAAAACTCACTTTCGACCAGGGCCGACATGTGACTCATTCCCCTTCATCATGTCACATTTATGGATCTTAGAAAGTTCTTTTTCCTATCACACGCATGTTGGGATCTTCCGGCTTCCAACATAATATGAACATTGCTTTTTGATGGCAGCATCATAATTTTGGACATTCTACAATGTGCATGAAATAAGGACCTACATGTACTCACCAATCAAAAGAACACTTCCAACAGCTATGCCACCACCTGCGTGTGAATACAAAATGAAAATGAAAATGAAATAAGGGTCTGTCATGGGCTGTACGTTCCAGTTGAAATACATACATCCCCTTGATCTTCCACACAGGGAGTGTAAATTACACTTACAGTATTCAAAATGGGTGCTACCTGAATGGGTGACATTATTTAAAATCTACATCCCCTGCGTGGGAGAATAAGGTCTGGGAGTGAATGGATTGCATTTCCCATTTAACAATGGAAAAATATGGAAGCAAATTGACATTTGCATACATCAGTGCAACTTGTTCACATGTAAGGGTAATTCTTGGTATGGTGCCTATTTGCAGTCTCGCCACTTTCAGGAGTCATAACTATAATCTGAAACAGGATTTCGATTTTTTTAGCAGTTGTTTAGTATTGACATTCCTTTTACATCTTAAAACATCAAAATATTAAAAGTTTTATGTAAGTTTTTATTTTCGAGAAAATTGCTTGCAATCCCCAAAACTACATGTCCCTGATAAATTCAGCATTCTAAAAAACACAGGGAATTACAAATTACTTATTGTAATATTGTAGAAAAAGTTATTGTAACACATCTTTCATAGCAAGGAGTAAAAATAATTTCACCCTTTATGTCTAAAATTTCCTGTCCTGATGTCTGCGTCATCTACCGTCACGAAAATTTAGAAGCGCCAGGAGAAAAAGACTAATTTTGTAAGGTCATATATACCCCGAGAGCATGAATCAATCTGCAAAACTATAACCATTTCTTCACTAACACAGGTGGGTACCTTTATTAATCATTATCTCTGAACACTTCTGATCACTAAAATGTTCGCATTATTTATTTTACTTTTTTTCAAAATTATATGATTCAGTGAATCCGACAAGATTTTTAATATAATGATGTATGACGACAAATCAGAGGAGATAAGACATGTGAAGGAGGTGCTACACGAGAGTGACTACAAAGACTCGACATTGTTCAGGGCGCGTCCTTAACCAAAAGAACACAATAAGGACAGCGACGAAGATAGCTGCAAGAAGGGCACTTTTGTCACCTTGCCGTACGTGGAAGGCCTCTCGGAACAGTTACGCAGGGCTTTTATTAAATTCTGCTGGTATCAGCACTGCCTTCAAACCGCAGGATACCCTACATAGGTCCCTTGTCTCCCCAAAGGACAAAACTGAACAAGAAAAGAAGTCTGGTGTTGTGTACATGTATAGCATCCCTTGCAAAGACTGTGACTCCCTATACATTGGTGAATCTGGACGCAAGCTCAAAAAGAGGCTAACAGAACATAAATCCAAAGCGGCCAGTTCCAAGTCAGCAATCAAGGAACATATTGACAGTGAGCAAAGGGCACCAGATTGACTGGGAAAACGTAAAAGTGTTAGAGAGGGAGTCTAAGGACTTCCCTCGTATAGGTATAACATTTAAGTGAAATTTAATGAAATTCTGAGAGGGTAGTGCGGGAATTGACATGGAATGACCCCAAAGAGAATAACATTTACATATCTTTAAAATCTCACCAGAAAAAGGGAAGGAAATAGTCAAATATTTACATCAAACTGAGATGCGATGCAATGCAATACCGGCAACCAGGAGCCTAGAAATTGTATTGCCTGTTGCCCAACACATCAACATATGTATGGTTACTCAAGAACTCTAGCTTCGAATTTGCACACGATAGTTACGCATTCGATGACTAGAGTGTGTTGCTATTGTTTTTTGGTCGGAAAGCGGTGCAATTTCTTGCCAGACATAACTTCACTTGACCCAAATATATGATTTTTTATGGTGATGAGACACTCGCACAAGGAATTTTAGAGGGATTTTGATAGCAGTTCCACATAGAAAAGCTGCTATCATCATGACACAGCGGCAAAATCACAGCAGGATCTTCAAACTCTTCAAGACGACTTGACTCAAAGGCTTTAATTTGATATATAAAATGATGCAGTTTGATGGCAAATTTGAATTCACCTAGCAGGTTTCCTTTCTTTCCTATCCTTCCATTATTTTCTATGTAAATAGAGGAGTATTAAGTAAAGGAGAGCGTGGCCTAGCGGTTAAGGCATAGTGAACCCAAGGGTCAAGGGTTCGAATCCCAGGTCCGGCTCTTTGTGTCCTTGAGCAAGACACTTCACTCTACTTGCTTAGTGCTTCGGAGGGCACTTTAAGCTGTCGGTCCCGTGTACATACATGGATCGAATCCATGGGTTCCTACAGTCACCCATGGAAAACAGTGTACTGAATAGCTGTACACCATGTCCATATTGGCCAAGGGATGGTTTGTTTACATGGCAATAATTCCTTCAGAATAGGCAATACAGATTCCAAACATATAAAACTTACCTTATATCAGTTTTAGTTGCCCCTAATAACTCCAAATTGACATGACAATTAATTATATTTGCTCAATTTCATACCAAAATCAAGGAAAACATGGTTTTGTTATTGCAAAATAACATGAAAATGAGAAAGGTTATATCTGGTCATTTGCAGTAGGCCACTTCAGGTAATCAATATTGGTCCTTGAATTGCGTACCTGAGTGACTTTTTGCTCATTGTAAGAGTGATAGTGTTGTAAACTTGATTGCATAACATTAAGATTGCCAACTGACATCCTTTGTATTTGAGTTGTCTGATGATGGTATTAGAACTGTCATGGATGTAAACATTACACAAAATGTCAACAAAACATGTTACTGCAGAACTCTATGCCTGTATGTGTGTGTCTGAGGGCCGATCTGAGGGCTGATGACACACATTCGATGGGTGTACCGTGTACATGCATATTTTCTCACATTAATGTAGTGTGCACATTAAAGAACGTCACAGGCTATTCGAAAAGAGCAGGGCCAGGGGATCATCCCGGTCATGTTGACATACTTCAAAATACACTCATCTACTCTAGGTTCCAGAGTAAAAAATAAGTACAGCTTGTCTGTACGCAGTGCGATAATACTCATACATATGAGGGAGGCACTTATAAGGAAGAAGAAGAAGAAGAAGAAGAAATATGTATTCAGAATGTGTTTGGGCCTCGATTTGGGCCAATTTGGCTGACTATACTTGTGACTAGCAAATTTATGTGTTACATCTAATCTTGATCTTGATGTGGTTGCTGCACAAATCGCCCCAGTACTCAGTAGTGGCTGTTGACATGCAGTTCCGCATCATGCATTTACTATTTAGCCTGTAATTTAGTAAATCTTAACTTGGCTTATCATGTTAACTCAATAACTGTGTCTGTATAAAGTAACTCATGACACTTTGGCTGATACAAACCAAGAACAAAATCCAGCGAAGGTACACCCGTTGAGACCAGTAACTGTCCATTGTGTAAAGAAGGCCGAGTACCGAGAATTTGAAGTCCTCTACTGCGGGATTTCTTCTGAAAACTTGTTGCTTGATTCGCCATGGGCGCTGCCATTGACATATCCGTGTGACAATAAGTAGAAGATTCCGTTATCACAGTGCAGCACCACACTTTAAGGGCCGTTCACAAACACTAGGGGGCCTGGTGCAAAAGGGGGAAGCAATTTTGGCAAGCCGAGAGGAGAGCATGTGATTTTTGGCACACATTCTTGAGGCGCCTTTTAAATAAAACGCTCTAAAAAGGCTTAGGAAAACTGTACGGACTAACGCTATGATATGCTAATTTTCCTGCTCGCTCGGTGCTCGCAACATGTATAGACTGTACCATTTAAGGTTTGCAAATTGGGATCCCAACAAGGGGGGCAATGATTTTTGGTGGGCCGAGAGGTGGGGGGGCAATTTTTGGCAGGCCGAGAGGGGCCGGGGAGGGCAAGCAACTTTGGTGAGCCATTTGGAAATTTTACCACATAATTATTGCACAGCCCTAAGGGGTGCAATAATTATGTGTACCCCCGGGGTGGGAGTCCCCTCATTCCCCATAAATGCAAACACACTATAAACAGATTATGCCCATTTCACAAAAGTTCTATGGAAAACTAAACAATTCCGATATAGTCATAGTATCTCTATATTCAATTGGTAGTCAATGATGTATTTTAACTTAAAGATTCCCCCTATAATTATTTTTAACTAGAGCGGTTACCGCACCATAGCTGAACCATGGGGCTTTGGCAGTATATTGAGGTACATGTATGACTCCTTAATGACCTTAAATGAATTTTAAAATATTGTAAACATGTTTAGAATGTCATAAAGATCATTGCATTTAAATATCCGCTCAATTGGAACATTTTTGATAACTTGACCTTTGACCCCTTTATGACCCCTAATGACCTTAAGTGAATATTAAAATATTTTAAACATGTTTAGAATGTCATAAAGATCATTGCATTTAAATATCAGCTCAATTGGAGCATTTTTGGTTAACATGTCCTTTTTTGAACCCTGTGACCCCTTGGATGACCTCTGACGCGACGTTAGGGAATATTTTTTATTATATTCTTTACTCCTTCCTCTTTCAGCTTCTTTCATTTGACATCACTCAGGGGTTCATACCCCGGGTTCATACCTTCGTGGCATTTTAAGATAGGCCTATGTCCATTTCAGACCAAAAGGTTAGTTAGTAACCTAGTGAGCTAGTAACCTAGTGAGCTAGTAACCTAGTGAGCTAGTGAGCTAGTAACCTAGTAACCTAGTAACATACATGTACACTATTATAGGCTGATACCATTTCATGGTTCAGCAAAAATAGAACTTTTAGTTTGAATGACACGCTAGTGGCGTGCGCCCGTAATGGTGGTGTCCTACGGGCTGTAAATAACCACAGCCACCGAACAAAGAAAAACCCACACAAAACCGAAAAGATTATAAATTATTCCGATTTTATGCCTATTTGTTGCAACTTGGATGTACGAGAATTGAAGAATAAATGACAAATCTGAGGTAGGTCGAGTTACTGAAATGTAAAATAGGTGACAAATTTAAAAGCAGGTTAAAACTAGCGCTAGTCTGATCACTTGGAATTGGACAGCAGCATGATGAATGATTGCGGACAGAGGAGGCTTAAAGGACCAACGTGAAGTAAGCCCAGCCCACTGATCAAAATACACGGTTATCAATATCAGGACCGCGACACTCCGGAGGACAGCAGAGGACAGAAAAATGTGACTCTCCTGCTAGTCTCCTACACAACCAGTTAATTATGTTTTTGTTCATACCGCAATTACTGGCCCGCGCTTGAGACTAGCAGGAGAGTCACATTTTCTGTCCTCACATCGGTATAGGCCGTCTGCACGTTAATTGTACGGAGTGTCGCTTCTCTACCTTTATTTTCTCTGTCAATATTTTCATATAATTGGGTGTAAAATTGGGCGCACAACTAATTGAGGGCGTAATCACCTTGAAGATCGCACCAGGGATCGCACCCCCTGGATCGCCCATGGAAGTGCATAGGGCCTGGGGTACCCGGCTGGGGTATCGCTCCACGTTTTATGTACCAGCGCAATTCGGTTCAAGTAAAGCGCAATTTGGTTAAATAAGGTCCTATATTGTGAACAGAATAAGATTAAGAAAAAATGGGGGGGGGGGGTCACCCAATAACTGAAGATAATCTTCATAGTCTAAATCAAGGGATCATCTTCAACTGATATAAAAGCCGAATACAGGCACCCCCCCCATTTGCCAAAGTGTACAAAAAGTCCCAAAATTTCAGAATTTGCGAGCGTAGCGAGCAAAAAAATCAGGTTTTTTACGGGTTTTTTTTTCGTCAAAAAATGTCCAAATTTTGGAAAGAAACTTCGAATATATAGAATGTTATACGGCTCATAGCACGTAAACCTATATGGGGTAGGGGATCTTTAAAAGCCCTTTCCCCCGCTATTGGATAACCCAATGAGCTGAAATTCAAATATTGTGGACAGAATAAGATTAAGAAAAAATTCGGAGGGTCCCCCCAATAACTGAAGATAATCTTCATAGTCTAAATCAAGGGATCGTCTCATATAAAAGCCCAATATAATGTTGTACGGCTCATAGCACGTAATTCACCTATATATAGGGTAGGGGGTCTTTGAAAGCCATTTCCCCCGCTATTATACCACCCGATGTGTTGAAATTCAAATATTATGAACAGAATAAGATTAAGAAAAAATTTGGGGGATCCCCCCAATAACTGAAGATAATCTTCATAGTCTAAATCAAGGGATCATCTTCAATATAAAAGCCGAATATATCGAATGTTATACGGCTCATAGCACGTAAACCTATTTGGGTAGGGGATCTTTAAAAGCCCTTTCCCCCGCTATTAGATAACCCAATGAGCTGAAATTCAAATATTGTGGACAGAATAAGATTAAGAAAAAATTTGGGGGGTCCCCCCAATAACTGAAGATAATCTTCATAGTCTAAATCAAGGGATCGTCTTCAATATAAAAGCCGAATATATGATGTTGTAGGGCTCATGCATAGCACGTAAACCTATATAGGGTAGGCCCGAGGGTAGGGGTCTTTAAAAGCCCTTTCCCCCGCTATTAGATAGCCCAATGAGCTGAAATTCAAATATTGTGGACAGAATAAGATTAAGAAAAAATTTGGGGGGTCCCCCCAATTACTGAAGATAATCTTCATAGTCTAAATCAAGGGATCGTCTTCAATATAAAAGCCCAATATAATGTTGTACGGCTCATAGCACGTAATTCACCTATATAGGGTAGGGGGTCTTTGAAAGCCATTTCCCCCGCTATTATACAGCCCGATGTGTTGAAATTCAAATATTGTGGAAAGAATAAGATTAAGAAAAATTTGGAGGGTCCCCCCAATAACTAAAGATAATCTTCATAGTCTAAATCAAGGGATCATCTTCAATATAAAAGCCGAATATATCGAATGTTATACGGCTCATATAGCACGTAAACCTATAAGGGGTAGGGGATCTTTAAAAGCCCTTTCCCCCGCTATTAGATAACCCAATGAACTGGAATTCAAATATTGTGGACAGAATAAGATTTTTAAAAAATCGGAGGGTCCCCCCAATAACTGAAGATAATCTTCATAGTCTAAATCAAGGGATCGTTTTCAATATAAAAGCCGAATATATGCTGTTGTACGGCTCATAGCACGGAAACCTATATAGGGTAGGGTATTTAAAAACCCTTTCCCCCGCTATTAGATAGCCCAATGAGCTGAAATGCAAATATTGTGGACAGAATAAAATAAAGAAAAAATTTGGGGGGTTCCGCGCCCCAATAACTGAAGATAATCTTCATAGTCTAAATCAAGGGATCGTCTTCAATATAAAAGCCGAATATATGATGTTGTACGGCTCATAGCACGTAAACCATATATATAGGGTAGGGTCTTTAAAAGCCCTTTCCCCCGCTATTAGATAGCCCAATGAGCTGAAATTCAAATATTGTGGACAGAATAAGATTAAGAAAAAATTTGGGGGTCCCCCCAATTACTGCAGATAATCTTCATAGTCTAAATCAAGGGATCGTCTTCAATATAAAAGCCGAATATATGATGTTGTACGGCTCATAGCACGTAAACCATATATATAGGGTAGGGGGTCTTTAAAAGCCCTTTCCCCCGCTATTAGATAGCCCAATGAGCTGAAATTCAAATATTGTGGACAGAATAAGATTAAGAAAAAATTCGGAGGGTCCCCCCAATAACTGAAGATTATCTTCATAGTCTAAATCAAGGGATCGTCTTCAATATAAAAGCCGAATATATGATGTTGTACGGCTCATGCATAGCACGTAAACCTATATAGGGTAGGGGTCTTTAAAGCCCTTTCCCCGCTATTAGATAGCCCAATGAGCTGAAATTCAAATATTGTGGACAGAATAAGATTAGGAAAAATTTGGGGGTCCCCCAATTACTGAAGATAATCTTCATAGTCTAAATCAAGGGATCGTCTTCAATATAAAAGCCCAATATAATGTTGTACGGCTCATAGCACGTAATTCACCTATATAGGGTAGGGGGTCTTTGAAAGCCATTTCCCCCGCTATCATACAGCCCGATGTGTTGAAATTCAAATATTGTGAGCAGAATAGGATTAAGAAAAAATTTGAGGGGTCCTCCCAATAACTGAAGATAATCTTCATAGTCTAAATCAAGGGATCATCTTCAATATAAAAGCCGAATATATCGAATGTTATACGGCTCATATAGCACGTAAACCTATAAGGGGTAGTGGATCTTTAAAAGCCCTTTCCCCCGCTATTAGATAACCCAATGAACTGGAATTCAAATATTGTGGAAAGAATAAGATTAAGAAAAATTTGGAGGATCCCCCCAATAACTGAACATAATCTTCATAGTCTAAATCAAGGGATCATCTTCAATATAAAAGCCGAATATATCGAATGTTATACGGCTCATAGCACGTAAACCTATATGGGGTAGGGGATCTTTAAAAGCCCTTTCCCCCGCTATTAGATAACCCACTGAGCTGAAATTCAAATATTGTGGACAGAATAAGATTAAGACAAAATTCGGAGGGTCCCCCTAATAACTGAAGATAATCTTCATAGTCTAAATCAAGGGATCGTTTTCAATATAAAAGCCGAATATATGATGTTAATGTTGTACGGCTCATAGCACGGAAACCTATATAGGGTAGGGGATCTTTAAAAGCCCTTTCCCCGCTATTAGATAACCCAATGAGCTGAAATTCAAATATTGTGGACAGAATAAGATTAAGAAAAAATTCGGAGGGTCCCCCCAATAACTGAAGATAATCTTCATAGCCTAAATCAAGGGATCGTCTTCAATATAAAAGCCGAATATATCGAATGTTATACGGCTCATAGCACGTAAACCTATATAGGGTAGGGTATTTAAAAACCCTTTCCCCCGCTATTAGATAGCCCAATGAGCTGAAATGAAAATATTGTGGACAGAATAAGATTAAGAAAAAATTCGGATGGTCCCCCCAATAACTGAAGATAATCTTCATAGTCTAAATCAAGGATCGTTTTCAATATAAAAGCCGAATATATGATGTTAATGTTGTACGGCTCATAGCACGTAAACCATATATATAGGGTAGGGGGTCTTTAAAAGCCCTTTCCCCCGCTATTAGATTGCCCAATGAGCTGAAATTCAAATATTGTGGACAGAATAAGATTAAGAAAAAATTTGGGGGGTCCCCCCAATTACTGCAGATAATCTTCATAGTCTAAATCAAGGGATCGTCTTATCTTCAATATAAACGCCCAATATATGATGTTGTACGGCTCATAGCACGCGCAATAATCACCGATATATAGGGTAGGGGGTCTTTGAAAGCCATTTCCCCGCTATTATACAACCCGATGTGTCCGCAATTCAAATATTGTGAACAGAATAAGATTAAGAAAAAATTTGGGGGGTCCCCCAATAACTGAAGATAATCTTCATAGTCTAAATCAAGGGATCATCTTCAATATAAAAGCCGAATATATCGAATGATATACGGCTCATAGCACGTAAACCTATATGGGGTAGGGGATCTTTAAAAGCCCTTTCCCCCGCTATTAGATAACCCAATGAGCTGAAATTCAAATATTGTGGACAGAATAAGATTAAGAAAAAATTCGGGGGGTCCCCCCAATAACTGAAGATAATCTTCATAGTCTAAATCAAGGGATCGTCTTCAATATAAAAGCCGAATATATGATGTTGTACGGCTCATGCATAGCACGTAAACCTATATAGGGTAGGGGTCTTTAAAGCCCTTTCCCCGCTATTAGATAGCCCAATGAGCTGAAATTCAAATATTGTGGACAGAATAAGATTAAGAAAAATTTGGGGGTCCCCCAATTACTGAAGATAATCTTCATAGTCTAAATTAAGGGATCGTCTTCAATATAAAAGGCCAATATAATGTTGTACGGCTCAGAGCACGTAATTCACCTATATAGGGTAGGGGGTCTTTAAAAGCCATTTCCCCCGCTATTATACAGCCCGATGTGTTGAAATTCAAATATTGTGAACAGAATAGGATTAAGAAAAAATTTTTGGGGGGTCCCCCCAATAACTGAAGATAATCTTCATAGTCTAAATCAAGGGATCGTCTTCAATATAAAAGCCGAATATATCGAATGTTATACGGCTCATATAGCACGTAAACCTATCAGGGGTAGGGGATCTTTAAAAGCCCTTTCCCCCGCTATTAGATAACCCAATGAGCTGAAATTCAAATATTGTGGACAGAATAAGATTAAGAAAAAATTTGGGGGGTCCCCCCAATTACTGAAGATAATCTTCATAGTCTAAATCAAGGGATCATCTTCAATATAAAAGCTGAATATATCGAATGTTATACGGCTCATAGCACGTAAACCTATATAGGGTAGGGGGTCTTTAAAAGCCCTTTCCCCCGCTATTAGATAGCCCGATGAGCTGAAATTCAAATATTGTGGACAGAATAAGATTAAGAAAAAATTTGGGGGGTCCCCCCAATTACTGAAGATAATCTTCATAGTCTAAATCAAGGGATCATCTTCAATATAAAAGCCGAATATATCGAATGATATACGGCTCATAGCACGTAAACCTATATGGGGTAGGGGATCTTTAAAAGCCCTTTCCACCGCTATTAGATAACCCAATGAGCTGAAATTCAAATATTGTGGACAGAATAAGATTAAGAAAAAATTTGGGGGTCCCCCCAATTACTGAAGATAATCTTCATAGTCTAAATCAAGGGATCGTTTTCAATATAAAAGCCGAATATATGATGTTAATGTTGTACGGCTCATAGCACGGAAACCTATATAGGGTAGGGGATCTTTAAAAGCCCTTTCCCCGCTATTAGATAACCCAATGAGCTGAAATTCAAATATTGTGGACAGAATAAGATTAAGAAAAAATTCGGAGGGCCCCCCAATAACTGAAGATAATCTTCATAGCCTAAATCAAGGGATCGTCTTCAATATAAAAGCCGAATATATCGAATGTTATACGGCTCATAGCACGTAAACCTATATAGGGTAGGGTATTTAAAAACCCTTTCCCCCGCTATTAGATAGCCCAATGAGCTGAAATGCAAATATTGTGGACAGAATAAGATTAAGAAAAAATTCGGATGGTCCCCCCAATAACTGAAGATAATCTTCATAGTCTAAATCAAGGGATCGTCTTCAATATAAAAGCCGAATATATGATGTTGTACGGCTCATAGCACGTAAACCATATATATAGGGTAGGGGGTCTTTAAAAGCCCTTTCCCCCGCTATTAGATTGCCCAATGAGCTGAAATTCAAATATTGTGGACAGAATAAGATTAAGAAAAAATTTGGGGGGTCCCCCCAATTACTGCAGATAATCTTCATAGTCTAAATCAAGGGATCGTCTTATCTTCAATATAAACGCCCAATATATGATGTTGTACGGCTCATAGCACGCGCAATAATCACCTATATAGGGTAGGGGGTCTTTGAAAGCCATTTCCCCCGCTATTATACAACCCGATGTGTTGCAATTCAAATATTGTGAACAGAATAAGATTAAGAAAAAATTTGGGGGGTCCCCCAATAACTGAAGATAATCTTCATAGTCTAAATCAAGGGATCATCTTCAATATAAAAGCCGAATATATCGAATGATATACGGCTCATAGCACGTAAACCTATATGGGGTAGGGGATCTTTAAAAGCCCTTTCCCCCGCTATTAGATAACCCAATGAGCTGAAATTCAAATATTGTGGACAGAATAAGATTAAGAAAAAATTCGGAGGGTCCCCCCCAATAACTGAAGATAATCTTCATAGTCTAAATCTAGGGATCGTCTTCAATATAAAAGCCGAATATATGATGTTGTACGGCTCATGCATAGCACGTAAACCTATATAGGGTAGGGGTCTTTAAAAGCCCTTTCCCCCGCTATTAGATAGCCCAATGAGCTGAAATTCAAATATTGTGGACAGAATAAGATTAAGAAAAAATTTGGGGGGTCCCCCCAATTACTGAAGATAATCTTCATAGTCTAAATTAAGGGATCGTCTTCAATATAAAAGGCCAATATAATGTTGTACGGCTCATAGCACGTAATTCACCTATATAGGGTAGGGGGTCTTTAAAAGCCATTTCCCCCGCTATTATACAGCCCGATGTGTTGCAATTCATATATTGTGAACAGAATAGGATTAAGAAAAAATTTGGGGGGTCCCCCCAATAACTGAAGATAATCTTCATAGTCTAAATCAAGGGATCATCTTCAATATAAAAGCTGAATATATCGAATGTTATACGGCTCATAGCACGTAAACCTATATAGGGTAGGGGGTCTTTAAAAACCCTTTCCCCCGCTATTAGATAGCCCAATGAGCTGAAATTCAAATATTGTGGACAGAATAAGATTAAAAAAAAATTTGGGGGTCCCCCCAATAACTGGAGATAATCTTCATAGTCTAAATCAAGGGATCATCTTCAATATAAAAGCCGAATATATCGAATGTTATACGGCTCATAGCACGTAAACCTATATGGGGTAGGGGATCTTTAAAAGCCCTTTCCCCCGCTATTAGATAACCCAATGAGCTGAATTGTGGACAGAATAAGATTTAAAAAAAATTCGGAGGGTCCCCAATAACTGAAGATAATCTTCATAGTCTAAATCAAGGGATCGTCTTCAATATAAAAGCCGAATATATGATGTTGTACGGCTCATGCATAGCACGTAAACCTATATAGAGTAGGGGTCTTTAAAAGCGCTTTCCCCCGCTATTAGATAGCCCAATGAGCTGAAATTCAAATATTGTGGACAGAATAAGATTAAGAAAAAATTTGGGGGGTCCCCCCAATTACTGAAGATAATCTTCATAGTCTAAATCAAGGGATCGTCTTCAATATAAAAGCCCAATATAATGTTGTACGGCTAATAGCACGTAATTCACCTATATAGGGTAGGGGGTCTTTGAAAGCCATTTCCCCCGCTATTATACAGCCCGATGTGTTGAAATTCAAATATTGTGAACAGAATAGGATTAAGAAAAAATTTGGGGGGTCCCCCCAATAACTGAAGATAATCTTCATAGTCTAAATCAAGGAATCATCTTCAATATAAAAGCCGAATATATCGAATGTTATACGGCTCATAGCACGTAAACCTATAAGGGGTCACGGTTGTTTGATGTATATAGAATTGGCTTCATTATTAACTAAATACAAACTATAGATGGCGCTATTTATCCTAAATCATATTTCTTTATTTACAAGACGTAGGTGATTAATACTGCCATTAAAACAGCTGGAATAGGTGAACAAGCAACAAGTAAATTTTATAAACATATTTTATCAAACAATAAAAGGAATTATTTGTATTAAAAGCTTGAAAGAGTAATTTCCAGTAACTAAATAGCGCCACCAATTTTGTCATTAATAGGCACAGTTATTTATATCTAAAAAAGCTTTAAAAAATGCTATAAACGTGAATAATTTTGTAAAAGAGGGGAAATTAAAGTTGCGAATGACTCAAAAGCATCTGTATACATTAGCATGATATCGCTTTTAGCTGTTTAAGCCTAAAATTTGTTTGTACATGATGTTTTGTTTGAAAACTAATAAATGATCCCATCAAACAACCGTGGGGTAGGGGATCTTTAAAAGCCCTTTCCCCCACGGTTGTTTGATGTATATAGAATTGGCTTCATTATTAACTAAATGTAAACTATAGATGGCGCTATTTATCCTAAACCATATTTCTTTATTTGCAAGAGGTAGGTTATTAATACTGCCATTTAAACAGCTGGAATAGGTGAAACAAGCAATAAGGAAATTTTATATACATATTTTATCAAACAATAAAAGGAATTATTTGTATTAAAAGCTTGAAAGAGTAATTTCCAGTAACTAAATAGCGCCACCAATTCTGTCATTAATAGGCAAATTTTATATCCAAAAAACCTTTAAAAATGCTATAAAAGTGACTAATTTTGTAAAAGAGGGAAATTTAAAGGTGTGAATGACTCAAAAGCATCTGTATACATTAGCATGATATTTCTTTTAGCTGTTTAAGCCTAAAATTTGGTTGTACATTGTGTTTTGTTTAAAAAACTAATAAATGATAACCGCTATTAGATAACCCAATGAGCTGAAATTCAAATATTGTGGACAGAATAAGATTAAGAAAAAATTTGGGGGGTCCCCCCAATAACTGAAGATAATCTTCATAGTCTAAATCAAGGGATCGTCTTCAATATAAAAGCCGAATATATGATGTTGTACGGCTCATAGCACGTAAACCTATATAGGGTCTTTAAAAGCCCTTTCCCCCGCTATTAGATAGCCCAATGAGCTGAAATTCAAATATTGTGGACAGAATAAGATTAAGAAATAATTTGGGGGGTCCCCTCAATTACTGAAAATAATCTTCATAGTCTAAATCAAGGGATCGTCTCATATAAAAGCCCAATATATGATGTTGTACGGCTCATAGAACGTAATTCACATAGGGTAGGGGGTCTTTGAAAGCCATTTCCCCCGCTATTATACAGCCCGATGTGTTGAAATTCAAATATTGTGAACAGAATAAGATTAAGAAAAAATTTGGGGGATCCCCCCAATAACTGAAGATAATCTTCATATCCTAAATCAAGGGATCATCTTCAATATAAAAGCCGAATATATCGAATAATATACGGCTCATAGCACGTAAACCTATAAGGGGTAGGGGATCTTTAAAAGCCCTTTCCCCCGCTATTAGATAACCCAATGAGCTGAAATTCAAATATTGTGGACAGAATAAGATTAAGAAATAATTTGGGGGGTCCCCTCAATTACTGAAAATAATCTTCATAGTCTAAATCAAGGGATCGTCTCATATAAAAGCCCAATATATGATGTTGTACGGCTCATAGAACGTAATTCACCTATATAGGGTAGGGGGTCTTTGAAAGCCATTTCCCCCGCTATTATACAGCCCGATGTGTTGAAATTCAAATATTGTGAACAGAACAAGATTAAGAAAAAATTTGGGGGGGGGGGATCCCCCCAATAACTGAAGATAATCTTCATATCCTAAATCAAGGGATCATCTTCAATATAAAAGCCGAATATATCGAATAATATACGGCTCATAGCACGTAAACCTATAAGGGGTAGGGGATCTTTAAAGCCCTTTCCCCGCTATTAGATAACCCAATGAGCTGAAATTCAAATATTGTGGACAGAATAAGATTAAGAAAAAATTTGGGGGGTCCCCCTAATAACTGAAGATAATCTTCATAGTCTAAAGGGATCGTCTTCAATATAAAAGCCGAATATAATAATGTTGTACGGCTCATAGCACGTAATTCACCTATATAGGGTAGGGGTCTTTAAAAGCCATTTCCCCCACTATTAGATAGCCCGATGAGCTGAAATTCAAATATTGTGAACAGAATAAGATTAAGAAAAAATTGGGGGTCCCCCAATAACTGAAGATAATCTTCATAGTCTAAATCAAGGGATCATCTTCAATATAAAAGCCGAATATATCGAATGTTATACGGCTCATAGGCAGCCATGATAGCACGTAAACCTATATGGGGTAGGCTACCCCATATAGGTTTACGTGCTATGAGCCGTATACAACATTCGATATATTCGGCTTTTTATATTGAAGATGGTCTCTTGATTTAGACCATGAAGATCATCTCCAGTTATTGTGGGACCCCCCCCCCCATTTTTATTATTCTGATCAAAATATTTGAATTTCAGCTCATTGTGCTATATAATAGCGGGGGAAAGGGCTTTTAAAGACCCCCTACCCCATATAGGTTTATGTGCTATGAGCCGTACAACATTCGATAATATTGTGCTTTTATTATGAAGATGATCCCTTGATTTAACCATGAAGATCATCTTCTATTATTGGGGGACTCCCCCCCCCCCATTTGTTTTGTTTATCTTATTCTGTTCACAATATTTGAATTTCAGCTCATTGGGCTATCGAATTGCGGGGAAAAGGGCTTTCAAAGACCTCCTTCCCCATATAGGTTTACTATGAGCCGTATATACCCAGCAAACACAAAACGTTTTCGACATCATTCGCAAAAGGTTATAAAAGGTTGCCAGAAAACGTTTAAATGTCGTGTTATATGAAGGGTATATTAAGAGTATAAAACGGTTTCATAACCTTAAAAACATTTTTTGATAATCTACTGCTCAGCAAACAAAAATGTTTTACAGAAAACGTTTAAATGTCGGGTTATATAAAGGGTATGAAAACGTTTTAACATTCCAAAAACATTCTTGAAAACTTGATACAAAACATTCTGAACAAAATGTTGTTTTGTGGTTGAAAATATATTTTGCGAAAAATGTTTGCCCCAAATATTTTCAATAACGTTTTAAAAACGTTTTCATGACCTTTATATAACCCGACATTTAAATGTTATTAAAAGGTTTTGAAAAAAACATTTTAAGAACATTTCTGTGTTAGCTGGGTTCAAATATTTTAACATAATGTTATTTAAGTATTAACACAATATTTGGCAAAAATGTTTGCAAAAATAGTTTACAATAACATTTTTTGAAAACATTTAAAAATATTGTTGTAGTTTGTTTTCATAAAGTAGGTAATGGTGCCTCCAACGGACGAGGTACAAAACACACCAAGGATCAAAGGATGATACAAGAGGATACCTAGAATATATAAAAACAGAAAGATTCGAGCCAGGTATACCAACTTGGTGTGGGGAACAAAGACAAAGACAAGATAAAAACTAATGCAGTATGTAAACCAGAATGGTGTACATGGTTACTGCACTAGAAAAAATCCAAAACCACAGGGATTGTAGACAAAGTTGACAAAAATACAACCGACGTTTCGAGCAGATAAACTGCCCTTCCTCAGGGACAAACAACAAATATATATATATACAGCAAAGAATTGAATCTAAAGCATAAAAATTAATCAAATCATAGCAAATAATTAAACCAGGGTAGCAAGCAAAAAGTCAAAACTACAGAGCCAAAAATATAGCAACTCTACATGAAGAGAGTTGGCTTGCTACTGTAGTTTACATACTGCATTAGTTTTTATCTTTTTGTTTTCATACAAAACGTTTTAAAACGTTATCATGACCTTTATATAACCCGACATTTTAATGTTATTAAAACGTTTTACCTAAACCAAAAGCCAAAATATAACTTATTTAAAACGTTTTTAAAACGTTTTTGTGTTTGCTGGGTAACATTCGATATATTCGGCTTTTATATTGAAGATGATTCCTTGATTTAACCATGACGATCATCTTCAGTTATTGGGGGAACCCCCATTTCAGCTCATTTGGACCCCCCCATGTCAGCTCATTGGGCTATCTAATAGCGGGGGAAAGGGCTTTTAAAGACCCCTACCCCATATAGGTTTACGTGCTATGAGCCGTACAACATTCGATAATATATTCGGCTATTATTGAAGATGATCCTTTTATTTAACCACGAAGATCGTCTTCAGTTATTGGGGACCCCCCCCAATATATTTTTTTATATCTTATTCTGATCACAATATTTGAATTTCAGCTCATTGGGCTATCTAATAGTGGGGGAAATTGGCTTTTAAAGACCCCTCCACCATAGGTTTATGTGCTATAAACATACTGACAGTTATAAAAGGGTTTTTATTGCAGATGATCCCTTCATTTAGACCATAAAGATCATCTTCAGTTATAGGGGACCCCCCCCCCCCATTTTTTTTTTTTTTTTTATCCTGTTCACAATAATTGAATTTCAGCTCATTGGGCTATCTAATAGTGGGGACAGTGCTTTTAAAACGACCCACCCCATAAGTTTATGTGCTATGAACATACTGACATACATGTATTTTGAAAATCTGTAACATTACTAACCGTTCAGCACAAAGTTATTTGGAAAAAGTTATGCAGGTATTTTAGTTGTGCCCTGTTCATATTTCCACTAAATAGCCGATATCTATCTATTATTTATGACGTTACGAAGCAATCATTATATGGAATTAAGGATTTGTGGCCTAATCCCATTCTCTCTTTGGCGGTAGTTTTAAATATAGTTATTGTGGTGTGAGGTCCATGTCATTTGAAATGCTTGCAGAGATCGAACTGGTTGTGGTACAGAAAAGACGGCTCCTCAATTTACTGTACAGCAGCGTGGATTTCTTTCAAAAACTTACTGGCAAACCGGCAGCTATGTTGAGACGCAAAGAAGATTCATTAGACGATAGTGTATAACGTAAAGAAGTTTGACGAGCATGGAACTGTCAGGAATCGGCAGAGTGAAGCTTCAGGTGCTCGTAAGACTGTAAGAACTAGAGCGAACCTTGCAGCTGTCCGGCAAGCTTTAAGGCGCAACCCCAACAGTAGTTGTCGTCGAAATGCTGTGCCAAACATCCCAAGTTCTTCATTTAATCGTATTGTGCCATTTTTCAAAGGTATGCGAGTCGTTTTTCATCGATTTTACATTATTACCTGCCACGCGAAAACAAATAAAGGTAGCGTGCTGAAATTAACAGAATAAGTAGAAGACATGTCCAACATTATAATGCTGGTATCAAAAATAGATACACTGCCCGTCTTCTATTTTTAGTTATTTTTGCAAACACGGTACAAATCATTCTGGGACACCCTGTATAAGGACTTTTATTGCAGATGATCCCTTGATTTAGACAATGAAAATGAATGAAGATCATCTTCAGTTATTAGGGGGACCTCCAAATTTATTTCTTTATCTTATTCTGTTCACAATATTTGAATTTCAGCTCATTGGGCTATAGCGGGGAAAAGGGCTTTTAAAGACCCCCTACCCCATATAGGTTTACGTGCTATGAGCCGTACAATTAACTACATTCGATATATTCGGCTTTTATATTGAAGATGGTCCCTTGACTTAGACCATGAAGATCATCTCCAATTATTGAGGGGACCCCCCAATTTTTTTTTTAAATCTTATTCTGATCACAATATTTGAAATTCAGCTCATTGTGCTATATAATAGCGGGGGAAAGGGCTTTTAAAGACCCCCTACCCCACATAGGTTTACGTGCTATGAGCCGTACACAACATTCGATATATTCGGCTTTTTATATTGAAGATGGTCCCTTGATTTAGACCATGAAGATCATCTCCAGTTATTGGGGACCCCCCCATTTTTTTCTTTATCTTATTCTGTGTGGCCAATTGTATATCAATTTTGAATGGAGAATAATTTTTCAAAAAATTTGACATACTGGCGTATAAGTTTAATGACTAATTACAATTAATTGGTGAATGACAACAATGTATTTTATACATTTAATGTAACTTAAATATTTATATTTTCATATCCATTCAAGAAAAGGGGACATTTTAATCAAGGCAATGTATGACAAACGGTTAAAAGTTGCAAAAACTTCAGATGCAATTATCTCAAAATGACCATTTTCGTGATACGCCACTATGTCTTGCGGGCGACGATTCGATATATTCGGAGTATTGAAGATGGTCCCTTGATTTAGACCATGAAGATCATCTCCAGTTATTGGGGGACCCCTCCCCTTAATTTTTTTTTCTTTATCTTATTCTGATCACAATATTTGAATTTCAGCTCATTGGGCTATATAATAGCGGGGAAAAAGGCTTTTAAAGACCCCTACCCTATATAGGTTTATAGGTTTACGTGCTATGAGCCGTACAACATTCGAAATATTCGGCTTTTATATTGAAGATGGTCCCTTGATTTAGACCATGAAGATCATCTCCAGTTTTTAAGGGGACCCCATTTTTTCTTTATCTTATTCTGATCACAATATTTGAATTTCAGCTCATTGGGCTATATAATAGCGGGGGAAAGGGCTTTTAAAGACCCCGTACCCCATATAGGTTTACGTGCTATGAGCCGTATACAACATTCGATATATTCGGCTTTTATATTGAAGATGGTCCCTTGATTTAGACCATGAAGATCATCTCCAGTTATTGGGGACCCCCCCCCCCCCATTTTTTTCTTTATCTTATTTTGATCACAATATTAGAATTTCAGCTCATTGGGCTATATAATAGCGGGGGAACGGGCTTGTAAAGACCCCCTACCCCATATAGGTTTACGTGCTATGAGCCGTACAACATTCGATATATTCGGCTTTTATATTGAAGATGGTCCCTTGATTTAGACCATGAAGATCATCTCCAGTTATTGGGGGACCTCCCCCCCCCATTTTTTTTCTTTATCTTATTCTGATCACAATACTTGAATTTCAGCTCATTGGGCTATATAATAGCGGGGGAAAGGGCTTTTAAAGACCCCCTACCCCCTATAGGTTGACGTGCTATGAGCCGTATACAACATTCGATATATTCGGCTTTTATATTGAAGATGGTCCCTTGATTTAGACCATGAAGATCATCTCCAGTTATTGGGAGGACCCCCCGATTTTTTTCTTTATCTTATTTTGATCACAATAGTTGAATTTCAGCTCATTGGGCTATATAATAGCGGGGAAAGGGCTTTTAAAGACCCCCTACCCCATATAGGTTTACGTGCTATGAGCCGTACAACATTTCGATATATTCGGCTTTTATATTGAAGATGGTCCCATGATTTAGACCATGAAGATCATCTCCAGTTTTTTGGGGGACCCCCAATTTTTGTAAAATCTTATTCTGATTACAATATATGAATTTCAGCTCATTGGGCTATATAATAGCGGGGGAAAGGGCTTGTAAAGACCCCCTACCCCATATAGGTTTACGTGCTATGAGCCGTACAACATTCGATATAGGCCTATTCGGCTTTTATATTGAAGATGGTCCCTTGATTTAGACCATGAAGATCATCTCCAGTTATTGGGAACCCCCCCCAACCCCCATTTTTTTTTTCTTTATCTTATTCTGAACACAATATTTGAATTTCAGCTCATTGGGCTATATAATAGCGGGGGAAAGGGCTTTTAAAGACCCCCTACCCCATATAAGTTTACGTGCTATGAGCCGTACAATATTTGATATATTCGGCTTTTATATTGAAGATGGTCCCTTGATTTAGACCATGAATATCATCTCCAGTTATTTGAGACCCCCCCCCCCATTTTTTTCTTTATCTTATTTTGATCACAATATTTGAATTTGAGCTCATTGGGCTATATAATAGCGGGAGAAAGGGCTTTTAAAGACCCCCTACCCCATATAGGTTGACGTGCTATGAGCCGTATACAACATTCGATATATTCGGCTTTTATATTGAAGATGGTCCCTTGATTTAGACAATGAAGATCATCTTCAGTTATTGGGGACCCCCCCCCCCCAATTTATTTCTTTATCTTATTCTGTTCACAATATTTGAATTTCAGCTCATTGGGCTATCTAATAGCGGGGGAAAGGGCTTTCAAAGACCCCGTACCCTATGTGCTATGAGCCGTACAACATTCGATATTTGGCTTTTATATATGAAGATGATCCCTTGATTTAACCATGACGATCATCTTCAGTGTTACGAGTCGTACTTGACTCAAGGCCAAAATCACCTTTTTCCCGAACTCACACGAATGCACAACACAAATACACTGTTTGTTTAAGCTAACAAAATCTAAGTCTTTAATTGAAAACAGAGTATGATTGGTACATATAATAACAATATCGCATATACAATAAAATCACACAATGACAGTTTTACTATATCAGTACTTAACCAGCTGTCTTCTTGTTGGTGATCCTAGAGTTCTTGCAATGTTCTGGACGACTGATGTAATATATCCTTATTCACTTGTCCTGCGAAAATCAGTGATGTCCATAGTACACTTGCATTTATAATCCTTGCGTATAAAATCCTCATACGAAAATGATGATGCTTCCTCCAATCTCCTTTGCGCTGCTATCTCCACAAATATATCTCCTTGCGCTGCTTTCTCCAAAAATGGTGTTTCTTTCACCAATCACTCTTTTTCCAGGGAACAGGTTTCTTTAACGCAGCTCCGCTGTTTTTTGACAGATGCGTGGCCTTCACAAACCCAGCAAACTCCAGCAATTTGACAGAAGAACTTTTAATCCTTTGATGAGGAAGAGCACTTTTGTGTGCTCGCTGTCTTCTTCGTTGCTGTATTAAAATTAGCTCAATTATTGGCTATATAAACTGGTTAGAATGTACTTCTTTTTTGAAGCACGAAGACCATCACACACGTACATGTGGAGTTTACAAACTCCCACGATATTCTGTAAAGTCCCAACAAAAGCCTTCAGCTTTTTATATCAGTCCTCATGCAAAAAAACCCATCATCTATTAATAAACCATTACTTCAATCACATTTTCACAACATTGCTGCAATCTTGGGATTTCCCAAGATTAATTATACACATTCACCTTTCACATTACATCACTTCCTGGGGGGTTTTCTGATGGTGCAATAATGAACTGGGGGTTTCCAAGTTCCAAACATAGCTCTGACTTTGTTTACAATAATTTGGGGGAATTCAATATGGCTTTCCACACCATTATCTTGCAATTACAAGGGGCTTTCCCATCTCATGAAATACTTTCAGCTTGTAAACAAAGTTAAATAATTAAATTAAATCAAATTACTCAGGGCACATCACATCAGATATTGGGGGTCCCCCACTTTTTCTTTTCCTTTGTCTTATACTGACATTTGTATAAGAGCTTTTATTGCAGATGATCCCTTGATATAGATCATGAAGATCATCTTCAGTTATTGGTGTCCCCCCCCCCCCCCATTTGTTTCTTTATCTTTTTACAATATTTGAATTTCCGCTTATTGGGTTATCTATTAGCAGAGGAAAGTGCTTAGACACCTATCTCATATGTTTACGCCCCCCCCCCCCATTTTTCCTCTTCTCTTTACAATATAGAATTTCAGCTCATTGGGTTATCTATTAGCGGAGGAAAGGGCTTTCAAAGATCCCTTACAAACACCGCATTCAATGAAGTTTTATGAAAACGCTATTAACACGTTTAAATATGCAACATTTCCTGCTCATTGCCCTCGCAGGGAATAATCACAATACGTCAGGGGTACGGAGCTTTTTAGGGGGGATGCGACATTTTTTGATTGACTTGAGGGGAGGGAACATGAAATATTGACCTAATAATAGGGGGACATAAAATTATAGGAATGGAGAATTCAAGGTGGGGGGGTGACATTTTCCTTCGATATGGGGGAGGTTGCGAAATTTGTGTGCGAAAATATAGTAAAATTCCTCCGCCCCCTCCCCCCCCCCCCGGCGTAAATAGAGATCCCTCCGTTTTAAGGTTTTATATTTGGGTCCCCCAAAGTTGCATGTGTTTGGGGGGGAACAAAGATTTTTGGCACGTCAAAAGGGGGAAAGGTTTTTTGGCACGTCAAAGGAGGGAGGCAAAGATTTTTTGGCACGTCAATGGGAGGAGGCAAGAAATTATATACAAGGAATGGAGGATTTGAGTGGGGATGCGATTTTTTGTGCGAAAATATATGAAAGTCCTCCGTCCCCCCTGGCGTTAGTAATGTTTTATGTTTTGGGTCCCCAAAAATCTTGCAGGTGTATGGGGGGGGGGGGCAAAGATTTTTGGCACGTCAAAAGGGGAAAAGATTATTATTTTTAGCAATGCTGCCCTGTACCCCCCGACACCGACAAAAAAAAAATGGGAAGAAGAGCAAAAAATAGGCAAAAATAGGCTCGCACATAAATACTACAACTTTTGATCAGAAATTGGGAAAGTTTTTAATCTGCCCCCAGGTTACTTATGCAGAAAACTGTTTGCCTTTTGATATTTAAAAACAAAGATGTGAGCACATCCCTCATATAGGCCTAAACTGTAGCCAATGAGATATCTTTTTAAGCAGTTTCTGATCAAGCAGGGTAAAATGGGGTAGGGCCTAAAGTGGGACACTAGGCTAAATGAGCTCCTAACAGAGCTTAACAGAGACATGGTAAGCCTACAGATAAAAAATTGTGCATTTTAATATCAACTTTAGCTAATGAGGTATCTTTTAAAGTAGTTTGTGTTCAAGTAGGCCTATATACTACATGGCTATGGCCAAAAAAAGTTTGTCTCAAAGCTTGCGCGTGCATTTGTAAAATTTGAAGAGAAAAAAGAAATGTATTTCGCATTTGTTTTCAAACCACTCGTGAGCTTTGAGATAAACCTTTTTTTTTTGGCCTAATACTAAAATTCAATTCCAGAGATGTAAATTGGAACTGTCCAACTTACCCCCATTTTACACGCAGCTGTGGGGGAAGTGGGGACACAGGGGTAGGGGTAAATTGGACACAATATATTCATGATATTATTACATTAAAAAACCTATTTTACAGCAACGCATATTTATATTGGAGCATTTGGGCATTATTAACTAGGCTAATTATAGCAGAAAATAATAAATATTATAATATAATCATATTATTATTATGTTTATGTTTATTTTTTTCATGATTTTTTTTTGTATTTTGTTGGTTGTTGGTAACAAAACTAATAATTTTCGATTTTTAGCCTCAAAATCAACTATCAAGTCATTCAATATTCAATTTTTGAGCTTGTTGGCAACATTACTCATTAGGTCCTATAATTATGCAATTTAACGTATTAGGCCTAATTTAATTTTGTTTTAGTTTAGTTTTTGTTTCTATCAACAACACATTTAAAGAACCACCACCCCACTTAACCCAAGTGGATTTGTTTGGGGTAAATGGGATAGGCCTATTGGCTCACAGTTTACATTATCAATTTGCATAGGCCTATTTTCATCATGGTTTTCTGCTATCAGGCTTGTAAAAAGCATTCTTTAACAATAAATAATCAAAATACACTTAGGCCTATATTATCTCTCAATTTGTTCATAATTCTCAACAAAGATCTTCAAATATTTGTAGCACTTCCACAAACGTGTACATCAACTCCAAAACTGTTTTAGTGTTTAGCCTATTGCCCCATGGAAATAATTATACCCATTGTGTTATGACCTGAGACCATAATACCTATTGTATCAGGTTATGACACAGAACTCCCCTTGCGTACGCGGTGTGTGGAAGTTTATGCCGGAGCTTGCCGATCATAATCAAATGTGGCATTGTTCGAACGGAATAAGTGCGTTCAATAGTTTTCCTATAAATTGATTATCGCAAGTGATCACTGGGCTGGGCTTACTTCACACGGGTCTTAAAGGCATTCCCAGTCATAGACTTTAAGCAGAGAGTTGATATTCTTGAGAGGGCACTCTATTCACGTTGTTTCTTTTCCAACGCTAAAAGATCACGAATTTTGGTGGTTTGCAAATGAAAAGTGTCCGCACTATCGATTGATTACGTAACTGTTATGAATAATTTATTCGGTTTTTCAATGCAATCGTCTCGACCCATTAGTACCCCGGGGGGCACTCAAATTTTTTTGGTAGGGTGTGCCCCGCCAATTTCGAACTCGAGGTCTAAGGAACTGATCGGGCGGCCAAAAAGGGGGGTCTAGGGAACTGATCGGCCGGTCTAAAAGGGGGTCTTGGGAGCTAATTAACCGGCCAAAAAGGGGCGTCTTGGGAACTGAACAGCCGCCCAAATCTGAAAATGGGGGTCGGGAACTAAACCATGCAGGCCAAACCAGGGTTCAATTTCATTGCGTTTTTGCCACAGATTGATGAAGGAATCGATTTCACTTTGAATTGTGCATTAAATTTAATTTTAAATTAGGAAATCCATTCATGCAAAATTGGTCTGCGGTGGCCTACGATGGAAATCTCAGCAAAGCAAAACAGCATTTGTCGGATCAAAATTACTAGATCCTGCAGACCTAGTGATAATTATAGCAGCAACCAGCAGCATTACATAAAAGCCCACCATAAAAACAAACCCATAAAAATATTTTTTTCAGTGCCGTACAAAAGAAAAGAAAAAGATTAATTAGGCTACCATGCATACATGTCGATGATCGAGTGAAGTATGCAGAATTTGACAGCCAACCCAGTAGATCGTAAATTACCTTTTAATTCCCTGTTATGGCCAGCTGCAAGGACGTGTACATAATTATTTGAGGTACTTTTCCTCATATTTGGCAATTTTAATCCCAAAACAGATCTCAAAATCATTTATTTCCAGCAAAATGTTCATCAGTTGAAAGCACTCGGCACTGGCGCAAATCACTGTTTACAAACAAGCAACCAGTGTTGCCACTACTGAAGGAGCCCAAAATCCTGCCCAAAATTCACCATATCCCTTTACAATGTGTTTCAATGGGGGAAGAAATTCCCTTGGAAAATTCCCTTTGAAGCTTTTGGGCTCGCAAAACTAGCTTTTGGGCTTGAAGTAGTAGGACAGAAAACACGCCAATCAGGATGCCAATGAGAGCGGAGATGGATGATCTGAGAGTCTATGGAACGGCTAGAAAAAATTTGGGGCTTCAAGAGCGGCAATCAATGAATTCAGAGGGTCTAAGGAACGGCTGGCGGCTCTGAAAAAGGGGGTCGTCGCCGCTGCACATACCCATATAGCTGGTCAATGGGAGTGCCCTCCCCGGGATTAGTACATATTATCTGTATTATCAAAGTACTTGGAATAGCAATACGGTGAGTTCACTGAACTACGCCCTAATACTGATGGAGTTTTAATGGCGTTAAGGGCTGGGGTATGAGCGACCTTGAAGTTCCGGTATCTGGAGAGGGGAAGCAATGAGTTACCCCAAATCACAGCGGCAGGTAGTGACTGGGCCGCCGAGTGCTAATATATATTTATTTTGGAAGGTTCGTGTTTATTTTAAATTTTGGGGCGTTTTTCCAAAATTTGATATTTTTGGTCATATTTCAAAAAAGCGACATGCCAAAGACAACTCTTTGGGCACATAGTTTGTTATTGTTATTGCAGTTCTTTTCCACATACCTACGTTAACATTCGATTTCGTGATTTACTAATATGATATATTTTATGACTGCAATTTGGCGTTTTCAATGCGTTTTACACGTATCATGAAATTAACGCAAATATCTAGTCACGCTGCTTTTAGAATTTTTACCTGATCGTCGGCTTTTGCAGGCAACAGAATGCAGATTGGCTCACGATAGATGTCGTATTCCTCTATGTGGTTCACTCATTGATAAAATGAGTTTGCATTCCTTGTAACAACACACACATTGCCGTCTGGAAACCGGGTCTGGTACTGATTTTGGGACAGCCAATAGACTTCAGCGCCGTATCAAATCTCATAAAAACCACACGACTGACGACTATGTGTTTATGTTTCCCGCACGAAAGCTTGTGTCTACATCTATTATTATACTTCTTTGGAAACGTTGACCTTTGACCATTCTTTGTATAACGCCCTGATATGACCTTGATATGTTCGCTTGATTGGGTACGTTATAGCATCCATTTCATTGAGGTGTTAGGACTTGGTCAGTATAATACTTGCAGGGATACAATAGTTTAACATGGTGTGTGAGCATGGTGAAAGACTCATTATTGATTAGGCGCGGACATATTAAAGGCACAGGTCCTTTGCGTGTATAGCAGAAAATTATAATAGAATGTGTGAATAGAATGTTTGGAATTTTGCAACTAAAATACTAACTGCATTCTGCATTATGTATTTATTTATTTATTTAGGCCTATGCCTATTTATTTATTTACTGACTTATTTATTTATTTTATTTATTTGGAATTAGTTAGTAGGCCTAGTTAGTAATATTCCATGATAGGCCTACGTCGGTTTATTATTGATTGTTGATAACTTGACAACTTGATTGATTGATCGATTGATAGTCATTTCACATTATATTCCTAGTTTATAGGCCAATTTGAATAGCATCGTACATTAGATAAATAGACCTATCAGTATTGATTTATTCTATTCAGCAATATCAAGGATTACTATCAAACTTCTCATAGCTGATTGTCAGTTGGCTCAGTGGTAACGCAGTAGGTTTTACAACACCGAGGTCCCGGGTTCGATTCCCACCTCTGCCTATTTTTTGCAAGGCTGAGAAAAAATGAAATTTCTGGACTGCAAACTTATTTGGCGCGCGATCTGAGCTGGTCCTTTTCTGGTGGCTGTGTCTGTTACAGGCACACTCCCTCTGCATCCAAACCAGGTTCACGCTCATTACACCTCCCTTAATCCTCTCCATACACAGATGAACAAATACAATAGATGAAGGTCAACACGTATGACCTCCTATGTGACATGTTATGTTTTTAAAGTTCACCGACAAGCATGAATACCCGCGGATGCACGGAGTGCGGGGACCGGGGACTAATAATTATTAGTCTCTGCATTATTCTCTATTTTGGAATAATTGTGACCAGGGAATTGCCAAGAGCTACATTTGTAATTATCGAAGGACCACTTATATCATCAATCGCAAGTGCAATGCTGTCTACTCAAAGCTAGTACACTGAAGCTACATTGTAAGTAACCATCTGATGAGAGGAATGATCGACTCCATTCTTTATCCAGAATTCAAAGGAAGCCGGTCAAGATGTTTAAACCATTTACTTGCCTATACTGTAGGATTTACTTTCACTTCTTTGATGGATGAAGTATGAAATGCTTAATGCCAGAGGGGAAAGTATGCACTGTCAAGAATGTGAACGAAAAGATGGCAATCATACAGAGATTTACACCAAAGAAAAACCCTTTCAATGCGAGTATTGTCAGAAAACTTTGACACAGCAGACCAATCTTAAAAGCCATAGCAGAATTCACACCGAAGAGAAGCCATATCAGTGTGAATATTGTCAGAAATACTTCAAAGGCAGTATTGGTCATAAAGAGCACATCAGAAACCACACAAACGAAAAGCTCTTCCAGCGTGAGATTTGTCAAAAAACATTAGCTCGGAAAAGTACTCTTATAAGCCACATCAGAACTAACACAAATGAAAAGCCATTTCAGTGTTTGATTTGTCAGAAAGGTTTTACACAGCAGTCAGCTCTTACAAAACACACCAGAACTCACACAAAGGAAAAACCCTATCAGTGTGAGTATTGTCAGAGAACTTTTGCATGGAAAAGTAATCTTATAGAACATATTAGAACTCACACAAATGAAAAGCCATTTTAGTGTTTGATTTGTCAGAAAGATTTTACACAGCAGTCAGCTCTTACAAAACACACCAGAACTCACACAAAGGAAAAACCCTATCAGTGTGAGTATTGTCAGAGAACTTTTGCATGGAAAAGTAATCTTATAGAACATACACTACGCAAAAAAAGTTTCTTTATGGTTAGGAAATTTACCCACTATTAAAATCTAGCGAATAATTTTGTACGTTTGCTCAATAATTGCATGCGGGTGAGTGTCATTTTGACACCTCAAACACTACTCTACGACACTCCTGAGAAAAGATATGAATGTTTAAGTAACACGAGGTCGAAAAATGAAAATTGCCTATTCAAGTTTTCAGCATAAAAGAACACAAAAACAACAAACATGCAGATAACATTTTTTGTTTAATTGCTGAGTACATTTCAGGCATCATACTGCCGTTTCCAACTTCACTTGAGATTAATCTCTTTCTTTACCCGTCTTTCAATACTTTGTGTGTCCACCGTTGGCTTCCCTTACAGCAGCCACGCGGCGTCTCATGCTCCTAATGAGGCGTTGAATGTTACCTTGCTCAACCCCGTTCCACTCGTTGATAACGATGCGACGCAATCCCACCAGCGTTATATCTGCCTTTATCTTCTTGTTGACTCGTTTCTTGTGCTGATCCCAAAGGTTCTCCAAGGGATTAAGATCAGGGCTTCTGGAGGGCCACTCTATGTTATGTTATGTTCTAGTGTCTCAATTCCTTCTGCTTCCAGGAATGCAGCTGTAATCATGACCTGTTTTGAATCCCTTTTCCAAATCCATCTCTCAAAACGTAAATGTCTTAGTACCCACTCACCTTTGTCTTTGATCATTCATCTGCATAATAAGCAAAGGATTATCCAACATGCATCAAGGAAAATGCTTTAAATTAAAATTTAAAAGGCGGGAATAATGAAACCGTCTTGGATCAGTGAATCAGCTCTAAAACCGCTGAATAGGCCTCTTTGCAATTTTCATTTTCGACCTCGTGTTATTTAAACATTCATATCTTTTCTCAGGAGTGTCGTAGAGTAGTGATTGAGGTGTCAAAATGCGCAGGACAATCACCCGCATGCGATTAGTGAGCAAACGTACAAAATTGGTTGCTAGATTTTAATAGTGGGTAAATTTCCTAACCATAAAGAAACTTTTTTTGCGTAGTTTATTAGAACTCACACAAAAGAGAAGCCATTTCAGTGTTTAATTTGTCAGAAAACCTTTGCACAGCATATCACTCTTACAAACCACACAAGAACTCACACAAAAGAAAAGCCATATCAGTGTGAGATTTGTAAGAAACATTTTGCACACCAGAGCAGTCTTAAAATCCACATCAGAACGCACACCAAAGAGAAACCATATCAGTGTGAACATTGTCAGAAATGCTTTGCAGAGAGTAGTAATCATAAACGACACATCAGGACTCACAAAGCCCTTCCATTGTGAGATTTGTCAGAAAATGTTTACGCATAATTTCAGTCTTAAAAAACACATCAGAACTCACAGAACAGGACTGTCTTAAAAGCCACATCAAAACTCACACCAAAGAAAAACCATATCAGTGTGAGATTTGTGAAAGATGTTTTTCACACAGTGCTTCTCATAAGAAGCACCTCCAAAACTCACACAAAGAAAAGCATCAGTCCAAGTAGCATCAAAAACAAAAAGAACTCATAATGCCACACTAATCCTGTGTGTAAATAATGTAAATGTGTAAATGGTAAATAAAGTAAACAAATAGAAATTTCACGTTCTACACATCCTGTGTGGGAGATTTCATCTACAGAAATAATTATATCGGACTTCGGATCCATATTTTTATGGTATATACAATTGCTAACTCTGCTCATAGCTTTGTTTTCTGTGTGCAGAAAGGCATCAGTGCAAGTAGCATCAAAAACTTTGTCACACAAAAACGGAATTCATAATTCCACATGTGTAAATAAAGGTAAATGTGTAACTGGTAAGGGGCTGTGTAATGAGCCATGGGGAGGGGGGAGCCCCGCTCCTTGTGTGGGAGATTATAAAGCAATGTCTTCTTCCTGAGGGTGTATGGATTTCAATTGGAATTCTATGCCTTCCCAAGATGCATTTATTAAAATTAATACACACTAAGGCTATATGGTAAATGTTATATTGTTTATTGTGCAATAATGGTAAGGGGCTGTGCAATAATTATTCACCCCGGGGGGAGGGGGTAAAATTTCCAAACGGCTCGCCAAAAATTGCTTGCCCCGCCCCCCTCTCGGCCCACCAAAAATTCTTTTCCCCTCCTTGAACATGCCAAATTTTTGGAATCCCAATTTGCAAACCTTAAATGGTCTAGATGTATGTTGCGAATTTGCATATTTAAGCGTTTCCGTACTGTTTTCCTAAGCCTTTTTAGAGTGTTTTATTAAAAGGGCGGCCCATGAATGCGTGCCAAAAATTGCTTGCCCCCATCGGCTTGCCAAAAATTGCTTGCCCCCCCTTTCAGCTCGCCAAAAATTTTTGCCCCCCCCCAATTTTACCCTCCCCCGGGGCTCATAATTATTGCACAGCCCCTAATGACTTGTGTGTGTGTTGGGGGGGGGGGGTACAATTTTGAAATATGTCCAATTGTGCTAAAACTTACAAATAACCTGTGATATGATGGGACCATGAAACATTCATCTGAGGTCATCCAAGGTCAAATGTTAAAGTTGATCCGATGATGCTGTAACTTGGGGAAAACAAAATCCCCAAAACTTAGAGAGTATGAAACTGTAAAGGTCATCTGAGGTCAAAGGTCAGATCAAAGTTGCTACTATTGGGCTGTGAAACGTGGGGGAAAACAATCTCTGATACTTCAGGAGTATAAAACCGCAAAGGTCATGTCTAATTTGAAGTTGTTCTGATTGAGCTGTAACTTCGGGAAAACAATCCCCTACACATGAGAGGTATAAAACTGCAAAGAGCATCCGAGGTCAAAGGTCATGTTCAATTTTGAATTGCTTCGATTGAACTGCAACTCAAGGAAAATTATCCCTGACACCATAAAACCATATGAAACCATAAAGGTCACCCGATGTCAAAGATCAGGTCAAATTTAAAAGTTGCTCTGATCAGGCTGTAACTTGTAGAAAATGATCCCTGAAACTTGGGGAGTATGAAACTACAAAGGTCATCCAAGGTCAAAGATCAATTTAAATTAAAAGTTGCTTCAGTCAGGCTAAAACTTAAGGAAAATCATCCCTGACACTTGGGGAGTATAAAACTACAAAGGTCATGCAAGGTCAATGGTCAATTCAAATTAAAGGTTGCTCCAGTCAGACTAAAACTTAAGGAAAATAATCCCTGACACTTGGGGAGTATAAAACCGCATAGGTCATCCGAGGTCAGATGTTAAAATAGGCCTGATTGGGGTTGAAATTGATGCAAATTAACCTTAGATTTGAGAAAGCGCATGAGTAATCTATTGAAGTTTACCTGAGGTAAAAGGTCAAATGAGATCAGAAATCACCACGTGATATTTGTGGCTCGTGAGCCACATCGGTTCTAGTTTCTTATGGATTTCATTGTTTTTGACTGCATATTAGTATTATTACAATAATATATAACACTCTCAATAATGGTTCAATCATGAGAAAGTATATTTTCTGAATGGAAATTGCATGCGGAATCTCAATATTACCTTTAAAAAGTTGATAGTTCTGCACGGCAGTGTAATTATTAGTACTCTGCTTTATTCTTCTCCAGATTTTGGAATAATTGTGACCACGGAAGTGCCAAGCTATACATTTGTAATATCTAAAGGACCGGTAATATCGTCAAGCACAAGTACAACCATCAAACATTTGCAGAGGATCAGTGTCTACTCAAAGCTAGTACACTGACACTACATTGTAAGTAATCATCTGATGAGAGGAATGATCAACTCCATTAATTCTTTATCCAGAATGGCAAGGAAGCCGGTAAAGATGTTTAAACCATTCACTTGTTCTTATTGTATAAGTTACTTTCACTCCTTTGATGGATTTAAGCAACATGTTCGTAGACATCGGATGAAGCGTAACAGGCTTAATGCTAGAGGGCAAAGTTTGTACTGTCCAATATGTGAACGAAAAGATGGCGGTCATACAGAGACAGGCAGATGTGAACATTGTCAGAAATGTGTTTTAGATAAAAGTGAACTTGCTATGCACATCGGAACTCAAACCAGAAATGTCATCTTACAGTGCCAGTATTGTCAGAAGTGTTTCACAGATAGAGAAAAAATGAGAAGACACCTCAAATATCACATAAAAGAAAAGACCTTGCAATGTGAGTTTTGTCAAAAAGCTTTTGCATCGAAAAGTACTCTTATAAACCATATCAGAACTCACACAAATGAAAAGCCATTTCAGTGTGAGTTTTGTCAGAAAACCTTTGCACGGAAAAGTACTCTTATAGAACACATCAGAACTCACACAAAAGAAAAGCCGTTTCAGTGTTTGTTTTGTGAGAAAACTTTTGCACAGCAGGTCTATCTTAAACGCCACACCAGAACTCACACACAAGAAAACCCATTTCAGTGTAAGTATTGTCAGAGAACTTTTGCACATCAGGTCTATCTTAAAAGCCACACCAGAATTCACACACAAGAAAAGCCCTTTCAGTGCCAGATTTGTGGGAAAACTTTTGCACACCAGAGCAGTCTTAAAATCCATATCAGAACGCATACCAAAGAAAAGCCATATCAGTGTGAATATTGCCAGAAATGCTTTGCAGACAATAATGGTTACAAACGACATATCAGAACTCACACCAAAGAAAAACCCTTTCAATGTCAGTATTGTCAGAAAACATTTGCACAGCAGGCCCATCTGCAAGGTCACATCAGAATTCACACCAAAGAGAAACCATATCAGTGTGAGTATTGTCAGAGGACTTTTACACTTAAAAGCAGTCTTAAAACACACATCAGAATTCACACAAATGAAAAGCCCTTCCAATGTGAGATTTGTCAAAACACATTTACACAGAAAAGTTCTCTTATAAGCCACATCAGAACTCACACCAAAGAAAAACCATTTCAGTGCAAGATATGTCAGAAAACGTTTGCCCAGCAGGCTCAACTTCAAGGCCACATCAGAACTCACACCAAAGAGAAACCATATCAGTGTGAACATTGTCAGAAATGCTTTGCAGAGAGTAGTAATCATAAACGACACATCAGGACTCACAAAGCCCTTCCATTGTGAGATTTGTCAAAAAACATTTACACAGAAAAGTTCTCTTAAAAGCCACATCAAAACTCACACCGAAGAAAAACCATATTAGTGTGAGATTTGTCAAAGATGTATTTCACACAGTACTTTTCATAAGAGGCACCTCCAAACCCACACAAAGAAAATTAGCATCAGTCCAAGTAGCATCAAAAACTAAAAGAACTCGTAATGCCACAATAAGGGGCTGTGCAATAATTATGAGCCCTGGGGGAGGGTAAAATTGGGGGGGCAAGAAATGTTTGGCGAGCTGAAGGGGGCAAGTAATTTTTGGCAAGCCGAGAGGGGTGGGCAAGCGATTTTTGGCATGCGTTCTTGGGCGCCTTTTAAATAAAAACGCTCTAAAAAGGCGATGAAAACCGTAGACAGAAACGCTTAAATATGCAAATTTTCTTTTCACTCTTTTCGCAACATTTGTTGCCGGGCCGAGGGGGGGGGGAAGCGGTTTTGGGGGGGCAAGCGATTTTTTGGCGAGCCGTTTCCCCCCCCCCCCCCCGGGGCTCATAATTATTGCACAGCCCCTAAGCCTATGTGTAAATAAGGTAAATTTCACGTTCTACACATCCTGTGTGAGAGATTTCATCTACAGAAATAATTATATCGGACTTTCAATCTTTATTTTATGGTATTATACAATAATAAAGCTAAACTCTGCTCATAGTTTTGTTTTCTATGTACAGAAAAGCATCAGTGCAAGTAGCATCAAAAACTAGGGTCTATGGTCACATAAAAAAGGAACTCATAATGCCACATGTGTAAATAAGGTAAATGTGTAATAATTACGAGCCGCGGGGGAGGGGTAAATTTTCTTGCCCCCCCCCCCCACATTTTACCATCCCACCATGGGATCATAATTATTGCACACGGCCCCTAAATGAAGTAAACAAATTATTTCATGACTGCATGCATGTACACAGGCAATCCCTGCATCTACAGAAATAATTATATCGGACTTCTGATCCTTAATTATTTAAAAAATGAATCTCTGCTCGTAGTTTTGTTTTCTGTTTGTGTGCAGCGCATCCCCGGGTACGGGTCTGGTATACCAGAACTAAATTCAAATTTGATGATATTTTTGCTAAACGAACCCTTACCAATGTTGAAGCCTTATTAAGCAATATTTAAGCAATATCACAAGCAATAAACAAAATATGCTTTATTTTAGCAATACCACAAGCAGTGTTGAAGCATATTGCTTATATTAAATCAACTAGCTAGCAATATAAATATTTAGGCAATATATTGTTAACTGAATCAATATCCATTTAGCAGTATAAAACTAAACAAACAATATAAACATTTCAAGCAATATATTGTTAACAACTAGTAGTAAGCAATATAAAATTAGCAATATAAAATATTTAGCAATATGACCTCAGTGTCAAATGGTGCATTATGGGAATATATTTCCAACTGTCATTTTGAATTGTGAGGACTGCAGAGATGATGTAGCTTCTTGTTTTTTTGATGTTTTCAGCTATGAAATGCCTTCATTTCATTAACATTGTGATGTTATTTGACAATCAATGTATATGTGATCCATGTAGCTATATAGAGTATAATTATTACTGCTTGGAAGTGTGCAAGTGTTATTAGCATGGACAGTATAGGTAAGCTTACAAATATACATGATTGATTTGGTATTCGGGTGCTGTGAAAGCTATAGGCATGCATGCATTTCTTGAAACATGGAATGACCAAGTACAAGTGAGGGAGGAGTATATTGGGGCATATTCAGTACATTAACTTAATGTCTATAGTGTCTTTATGTTAAATTATATTGGTTAAATGTCCATGTACTATGAAATGCAGATCATGTTAAATTTGGACAACTGAGGAAAGTTGCTTCCTGTTTTAATCAGTTTCTTTTGTGCCATGTGTGTTAGGTACTGACATTATTTTATTTAATAGTGTAGAAAATAACAACTTGCGATTTGACGCTTTGAGCAAAGCTTTTTTATTATCTTCTATCATGTTTTTAGTTTAACATGCACATACTCAGCTTTCATACCAAATTATATTTTAACGTAACATTTTATATTTTATCTTTGAAACCATATAACAACAGGCCTCGAAATAAGACGGGCCCTCGGCCCCGAAAATCAGCGAGGGCCCGCAAAAGATACATCCGGCGGGCCCAAAGGGCCTGCAAAATTTGTGGCAATTTTTATCACTTACGGACTTGAGCTTACTGCAGAATTCAACAGTCATGCAACACCAACAAATCGCCCGACTATATTGCATTCTAAATTCACATTTCGGGAGAATTGAAGTAAATTCAAGGCCAAAAACATTGTTATTTACTTAGATCTTTAATAATATTAGATAGTTATGATGTTAAAGTAGGTGTAATAACTCTGTTTTTTCACATAAAATCGGCCGTTATTGTGTTTTTTGGTACTTCCGGGATAGCACAATACACCACTATAATACAGCAGGTCATGAATATTAATGAGGTTCTGTCACTGTGGCGGGTTTATAATAGCACTGCATGACTTTTGCATGTTAAATCACTTTTGATTTTGATAAAATTGGAGATATAAAGGAAATGAAAAAAGACTGATTAACCGGGACTGATACTAATGACAATGTTTAAAAACAAATCAATTCAAAATAAAATAAAACTTTTTTTGAAAAAAAACAAAAAAAGCATCATCTAAAAAGGTTGCTTGCCCTATTTCTTTTTTCTTTGGGCTTCTCTCTTTCTATTCTTTCTAGTACTTCTTTATGTATATTAATTAATTCCTAATTACTTAATTACTCCTACTTATTAAATAATCTATTCATTTGAATGTTAACATGGGTTATTTGTTTCTTTATTTTCCTTAGGCTCCTACAGTTACTCACTTTTTGTGGGGTCACATAGGTTAAAAAAAATGGCCCAAATTTGGGCCCCAAAAATTTGTGAGGGCCCTCAAACATTTAAGATTTAAAATTCTGGCTTATTTCGAGGCCTGTATAACAATATATGTAACTTTTGTATTTTACATGTGGCTTTTATACCAAATATATTTTAACTTTAACTAAACATTACGCAGGGGGGTGCAGGGGTGTGATCGCACCTCCCCAAATTTGCAAAAAAATACAAAAAGTCCCCAAATTTAAGAATTTGCGAGCGTAGCGAGGTTTTTTGGTCAAAAAGGTCCAAATTTTTGGGGAAGAGTCCACTTTTTACAAAATCGCCCCCCTTTGGAAAAAAGTCCACTTTTTCAAAATCAGCACCCGCCCCCCAAAAAAATCCTGCGTACGGGCCTGCGTTCCACTGTTTCATATATTCCAATCTTTAGGGCCTAGTTGTCATTTGTCATTGATGCAGATCGATGTAGAAAGTATATTGTCTTAATTTGATGCTATATTCAAGAAAAATAAGGTAGGACACTATAAATTTAAGTATGTTTTGGAACACATTGATCATTCTGCTGCTGAGGAACATTCCTTCAAGCCAATCAATACAGTACAGTCCGTGCATTACATGCAGTTTCATTGTGCATACTGCCTTCGGTAACCTTTAACAATATTTTTGACAAATATTGCTTACAGTAAATATTGCTTACACGAAGCCTAAAAATATTGCTTGAGTATGCCTTAGGTATGCCTAAGGTATGCCTTAAAAGTATGCCTTAATTATTGCTTATAAGGCATGCAGTAAAATATAAGCAATATACAGTTATCATAAGCAATATATTGCTTATTTGTGTAAGCAATATATTGCTTTTTGTGTAAGCAATATATGCCTAAATATCAGAAACGAAGCCTTAATATATGCCTAAGGTATGCCTAAGGTATGCCTAAGGTATGCCTTAAAAATATGCCTTAAATATTGCTTATAAGGCATACAGATATTAAGGCTTTGAAGCCTTCTTATATTGCTAGGTATATTGCTTAAATATGGCTTAAATTTTGGTAAGGGAACTCATCTGCAAGGAATTATTGGTGCTAGACATTATGTAGACATAGAGGTTTCCAGTGGCCTAAAAAATGTCAACTTTTTAGGAAAAAAGTGTGGGGTGGGGGAGAGGCTGTTAAAGTCCCTATTCTTTAAAAAAAATATAACTTTTAGTTTATTCAAATGACACGCTGAAGTAAATTGGTGGCGAGCGCCCGTAATATTTGGTGGTACTAGTGTCATACGGGCTGTAAATAACCACAGCTACCAAACAAAGAAAAACCTTGGAAGTTGGAAAGGATGAAGTGATTATTTTGTAATTTTACCGATTTATGCCTATTTGTTGCAACTTGGGTGGACAAGAATTGAAGAATAAAATTAATGTCAAATCGGAGGTAGGTCGAGTTACTGAAATGTGAAATAGGTGAAAAATTTAAAGCAGGTTAAACTTTAATAGTACATGTCATACATGACATGTACAAGTCATACCTAGGCTAAATCAGATAATGTCATATTAAATGTTAAATAAAGATACCGAGTTACAGTCAGACAGTTACTAGAACTAAGCCCGATGTCAGCTAGTGTGCACTGCGCAGCGCAGGGCATGAGGGGTCATGGTAATTGTCATGATTGTTCTAGTATCAAGCTTTTAAGTAAGGGACCGTTCACAAACACTTGTTAGGGGGGCCTGATGCAAAAAAAATTCATCACAAACATTTTCCGCCCCCCCCTTTTCAGACCTCAAATATTTCAGGTCCCCAACATGAAAATTATGGGTCAACCCCATAAAAAGCATACACTCAATTTTCCCAGGAAAATGTTTTCAGGCCCCCCCCCCTTAGGAGGGTCCAAAATTTTCAGGGCCCCCTTTTTGCATCAGGCCCCCCCTCTTACAAGTGTTTGTGAACGGTCCCTAACGTTTTGTGATTTTCTGGCAGTTGCCCTTAGCTCGAGATACTCTAGCTAAAATTAGGGATAACCATCAAAATTTCATGTTGACCCTATTGCTACAAAAGATTGTTTTCTGAGTAGAACTAATCAACAGAAGTATTTTGGTGGTTAAATGGTCAAAATCGGTCAAAAACTTTTCGAATTATGAATTATCAAAGTTTCCCATTCTGACCGGTCATTGGAGCGAAATAAAATGACAAGGTCCAAAAATAGCAGTTGGGAGCAAAATTGGCATAAGCATATATTTACCTTTATATATTTCTTTATTTTAACATATATGCAAACATGAAACAAGCATATTGTGAAAGTATCAAAGGGGTTTCTTATGAAATGGCACTTAACTAGTCACTGGCATAACTTATTTTTTCAAACCAAGGCATTGAAATCATGCATTTAGAGGACATTTGCCAAAAATCATCCAAGATAGCCAATATGGCACAAAATCAAAATTGCACTAAGTAGGTGAACTTTTTTTCACAACCAAGAATTTCAATGTTATTGGGTTTAATATGACCAATTAGTAGGTGTATGTAAACAAAATCTTAAGTTTTGAAGGTCATTGACTCATTCACAACAATAGAGATTATCCTCATCATGCTCATGTGTATTCCTGTAGTATTCCTCATTCAAACCAAAGTAGCACTCAATACATTATGAGTATCTTTGTTCAAACCAATTCAATGCTTGACCTCGGAGTTACCTGCATGACTATCGCGGGCTATTTTGAAACAGTTATGGTTGCACATTCAGGTACTTCTTTTGAAAGTCCTAAACAAGGTATAGCCAGCAGCAAGTTGTAGATGTTATAGGCCTAAATATAAGAAAACGTTTAGGGTTAAGATCAGGTGAACAATACATCGAATGAGCACGAAACTTCACATTTATGTGCAGAAAGGTGTCTTCTTAACATGATTTGAAAGGAATATAAAAATTCCAAAGGGAAGCTGGTGATTTAATTTGTAACTCGAGATCTACTTGTTCAATTTTCTAACCTTTTTACAGAGGGTATGATAGAGGTATTACTGGCAACTCTGCCAAATTACAGCTCAGTAGGCCACGTTTTTCACCTGATCTTACTGATTTGAATATTTTGTGCCATTCTTGAGCAGTGCTAAACCCAGCCACTGGCAATTAAGCGCACTGTGGCGATGGACCAATTTTGACTCGCACTTACAGAAAAACAAAATAAGTTATGTTGCTGTAATTTGCAAGATAGTTACAAAATATAATTGGCAGTAACTTCCCCAAATTTTACAGAAAAATATTGAAAAATAAAAGAATGAGATCAATTTAGAAATGTATGTGCAAGCAGTGCACAGTTGAGCTCCCTGCATGTCTATGGGAGTGTTCTAATCAAGTTGATGGTTCATTGGTCATCCCTACTAAAATACAGGTTTACATTTTTGTCTCGCCTGAACTTTGTTCAGGATGGGACTTAGTAATCACTATTTCTGTCTGTCCGTGCGTGTGTGTGTGTGGATGGGGGTGTGTATGTATGTGTGTCCGTCCGGAGCTGTATCTGGGGAACCGTAAGACTTATGGCGACGCTACTTGGTGGGAGGAAGGGTATCCAAGTTTGCTCCGTAACCGTATGTTTTCGGGGAAAAATATGCAAATTAACATAGCTAATTTGTATAATTTATGCGCAAATCAGCGCAAATTGATAGCGGAGTTTGTGGACAGACTATCTCAAGATCCGTCAGGCGCATGGTAACGAAACCTGGTGTCAGCTATGATACACATCTGCTGATCACCTGATTAGTTTTTCGGCGAAAAGTATGCGCATTTAGTTGTTAATTTGCATAATTTATGCGGAACGATTCTACAAATATGGTTGGAAATCTGGAGCTGTATCTGGGGGATTCGTAAGATCCCTAAGCCCTATGATGATGAAACGTGGTAGGGGGTAGTATGATCAGAGGATCTCAACCCGATTCGATTTTCAGCGCAAAATATGGTAATTAAGTACCTAATTTGCATAATTTATGGATAAAATGCAAAAACCTATTTTCTCGGAGACTAGGGGTCGCACGTTCTTCAAACTTGGTGGGTGGGTGCATCTTCACCCCAGACAGAACAAGTTTGTATTGGTTAGTGCGTCAAGGTCACCCAAGGTCATCCAGGGGTCATCTGAGGTCAAATGACTAAAAACTGTCGTATGGGCACGATACTTGGTGGGTACGGTCAACATAATGTGGTAGGGGGTAGTATGACGAGAGGATGCACATTAGTACCCCCCCCCCCATGTGGCCCCTCCCACACACTCAAAGTTGGGGGGGGGGGGTCAAAAATTTAATGAAATATTGTTTTTATATTGCGCATTACATATATCAATTTCGGTCATGTAGGCCAAGTCATTAGGCCAAAAAAAGACTTTGAAGAATGTCTCTCATGTTCAAAAGTATAGGAAACTGAAAATTTAAAACCACCTTTTTAGGGTGAAGGAAGCATTTTTTCAAAACAATGTCTAAAACGGGTTTTTATGTCAGAAATGTCTCTGTTGGGGTGCTACATCGAGTCAAATGTTCACTAGCACCCCCCCCCCATGTGGCCCCCTCCGACACACTCGAAGTTGAGGGGGGGGGGGGTCAAAAATTTAATGAAATAATGTTTTTATATTGCGCATTATATATATCAATTTCGGTCATTTAGGCCAAGTTATTAGGCCAAAAAAAGACTTTGAAGAATGTCTCTCATGTACAAAAGGATAGGAAACTGAATATTTAAAACCACCTTTTTAGGGTGAAGGAAGCATTTTTTCAAAAAAATGTCTAAAACGGGTTATGTCAAAAATGTCTCTGTTGGGGTGCTACATCGAGTCAAATGTTCGGAAGATTATTTCGGGGTCATCTGAGGTCACCCAGGGGTCATCTGAGGTCAAATTACTAAAAACTGTCATATGGGCATGAAACTTGGTGGTTACAATCAACATTTAGAGTAAAATGTTCGGAAGATTCTTTTGGGGTCGGGGTCATCCGAGGTCACCCAGGGGTCCTCTAAGGTCAAATTACTAAAAACTGTCGTATGGGCATGAAACTTGGTGGGTACAATCAACATTTAGAGTCAAATGTTCGGAAGATTATTTCGGGGTCATCCGAGGTCACCCAGGGGTCATCTATGGCTAAAAACTGTCGTATCGGCATGAAACGTGGTGGGTACAGTCAACATTTAGAGTCAAATGTTCAGAAGATTATTTCGGGGTCATCCGAGGTCACCCAGGGTCATCTGAGGTCAAATTACTAAAACTGTCGTATGGGCATGAAACTTGGTGGGTACAGTCAACATTTGGAGTAAAATTTTCGGAAGGTTATTTCAGGTTCATCCGAGGTCACCCAAGGGTCATCTGAGGTCAAATTACTAAAAACTGTCATATGGGCATGAAACTTGGTGGGTACAGTCAACATTTAGAGTCAAAGTTTCGGAAGGTAATTTTGGGGCCATCCAAGGTCACACAGGGGTCATCTGAGGTCACATTACTAAAAACTGCCATATGGGCATGAAACTTAGTGGGTACAGTCAACATTTAGAGTCAAAGTTTCAGAAGGTAATTTAGGGGTCATCCAAGGTCACCCAGGGGTCATCTGAGGTCAAATTACTAAAAACTGTCGTACAGGCATGACACTTAGTGGTTACAGTCAACATTAAGAGTCAAATTTTTGGAAGGGCATTTCGGGGTCACCCAGGGGTCATCTGAGGTCAAATTATTAAAAACTGTCGTATGGGCATGAAACTTGGTGGGTACAGTCAACATTTAGAGCCAAATTTTTGGAAGGTCATTTTGGGTTATCCAAGGTCATCCAGGGGTCATCTGAGGTCAAATTACTTGAAACTGTTATATGGGCATGAAACTTGGTGGGTACAGTCAACATTTAGAGTCATGTTTTTGGAAAGTCATTTCAGGGTCATCCAAGGTCACTCAGGGGTCATCTGAGGTCACATTACTAAACACTGTCGTATGGGCATGACACTAAGTGGTCACTGTCAACATTAAGAGTCAAATTTTTGGAAGGGCATTTCAGGGTCACCCAGGGGTCATCTGAGGTCAAATTACTAAAACTGATGTATGGGCATGAAACTTGGTGGGTACAGTCAACATTTAGAGCCAATTTTTTGGAAGGTCATTTTGGGATCATCAAAGGTCATCCATGGGCATGACACTTGGTGGTTACAGTCAACATTTAAAGTCAAATTTTTGGAAGGTCATTTCAGGGATATCTGAGGTCACCCATGGGTCATCTGTGGTCAAATTTCTAAAAACTGTCACAGGGGCATGAAACTTGGTGGGTACAGTCATCATTTAGAGCCAAGTTTTTGGACAGTCATTGCAAGGTCATCTGAGGTCACTCAGAGGTCATCTGAAGTCAAATGACTAAAAACTTGTATGGGCATGACATGTACAGTCAACATTTAGAGCCCAATTTTTGGAAGGTCATTTTGGGGTCAGTAGGGGTCATCTGAGGTCAAATTAGTAAAAATTGTCGGATGGGCATGAGACTTGGTGGGTACAGTCACCATCAGCCAGGTAATTGTGCCCAGCCGAGACCCACCAAAATTTAGGGATCAAAGGTCAAATTCCAATATTGGTCCAATCAAGCTCAAATTGAACAGGCAAATCGCCATGGGTTGTTGCAGGTTCATTTACTTCTACCAAAAGTAATCGTAAAAGCAGGCGATCGCGAAAGCAGGCGAGACTCGTGGTTCGAGAACCGCCTTGTACTATAATTATCTTATATTATTTCAGCTAGAGCGCCATAGGTAGAAAACCTGTTTTTTTTCTGAGATCAATACAAACACGTTATGGCCATGCGTTTTAACCTCGCCGACTTTTCGTCACACACCGATTTTTGAAATTCGCAACACTCTTTCACCTTCAAATGCCCATATTTTTCAAAACATACCCCCCAGCATGATAAAAGTATACATTTTCTGAAAGGAAATTGAACAAGGTATCCAACAAAATGCGACATTTATGTGAATGAGACAAAACATCAACTGACTGTGGTACCGGGGTATAATGTCACTAACATTTCTGTGTTACCCCTACATCTTATTTTATGTCATTTTCTAATAGATCAGAGTAAGGGCTTTCCTGCAATATATAAATGTATGGGGGTTATCACTTTCGTAAAATGATTCAACCTTTCAAAAAGTGACCGAAATATAACTAATTTTTCTTATTGTCTTGGAGAACATTGGCCTATCATATATCCTAAAGCAGCTAGCTATTTTAACTTATTACAAAATAATACTGTAGATAATAATGTCAGCTTTCTTTTGATACCAAATTTATTGATAAACACTCATTTTTAAGGAAAATAGCAACACATTTGCACACCGACTACGAGGCTCCCAAAATGAAAACTTGACTTACAGTTTTGTGCAGAGTGCCCCGCTACCTCCACCACCCTGCCTTGGCCAATTGGATTGAGTCCCATTCTATAGATGTTCAAGATATCTTATTGACACCTTACCATAATTAATAATTGGTGTTTTAGCTGTCATTTGATACCAAATTTACTATCAAATCTTTTTTTATTCCGATACATTAAAATAACTGATGACCACAGTAAAAAATGTCACGCCACTCACCCAATTTATACGTCGAGTTCAAAGCACATGCCCTATCATTAGCTCAAGGCAGTTTATTGTTTCAACTATTTTACAGAATAAATGTTCAGATAACAATGTCAGCTTCTCTTTTGGTACCAAATTTATTGATATACACTAGTTTTTAAAGAAAATTTCAACATTTTTGCACTGCGAGGCACCAAAAATGAAATTTCCCATTGAGTTTGTACATAGTGAGCCGCTGCCACATGAGCCGGCCGCCACCACCCCTGACTTGGGTCATTGGATTGAATGCCATTCTGCTTCTGTTCAAGATAACTTCATGTAACTTTCCATAGTTCATCATTAATATATTAGCTTTCATTTGGTACTATAGCTTCTTTACTTTCAAAGATATGCTCAAAAAACAAAACGATCATGGTGAAAAGTGTGACAGTTCAGTTGGGTGTTCAGTTCAAAACGCATGGCCATTTATGTGTGCATTGTACTTGCATACACCCTAGAAAACTTCCAAAATTCTCAGCAAAACTCGAAAGATATTGTAAAATTGTAATACAAAATGTCATCATGATATTGGCCTTTAATGAAAATTTTTATCAAAACAGCCCATCGGAAATTGCTTGAATTTTCTACAATACAGTACCGGTATGTATTTTTGGGAATATGAGAGTGTCGGGTTTTGTTTTGAAATTTGTTGTACATATAGTTTTTCGTAGTTCAGTTACTCGGGATGTTTAGGAAAAAACGCCTCAAAATATCGCCGTCAAATATCCGTATGGCCGCGTGTCTTAAGTTGGGAACCTTTTGCGTGACACCAACAAAATTCAAGAAATTTACGCCTTTTTGATTCAAACATTTGATTCGCAAGAACTAAACATCTCACCCTATTAAAAGTATACATATTTTTGAAGCTTTTGCTCCAAGGAATTCAGAAATGACATTATTTTCTCGATAGGGGTAAGGGTTAAGAAGTTACAAGTACAAATATCGGTGATTTTTCCATAAAAAAGTGTATGACTCAAAAAATTTGGTCCACTAATGAGATACATCCTAGAGTTAAATCTAGGCCAGAATTAGATTATTCAAGGTAAGAGCATTCTAAATATGTATAGTTTTACAGGTATCCCTATAAAGGTAATTGTGATACATGAGGATGAAAATTACCTTCATAAAATTTGCTGTAAAAATCGTCACATTGTTATTTCAGCATAACGTGTCTAGGAAAATCATGTCCAGAGTGATTTCTGGTTATACACACACCCTTACCTAAAAAACTAGCATTCCCTAAGCACTCACTAGGCATTCCATTGAATGGTAAAGAACCGTTAATGAATGCCTAAATGGTGAATGCCTCCAATACTATAACATTGAGTTAATAGGTGGTTATTAGCACTCAACCGCCTGTTTGCTAGCCCTCAACCGCTTATAGCGGTTCATAAGTGGTTCATAAGCCCTCCTCAGAGGCGAAATATGTAAATGAGCTAAGCACTCGAACCACTAAGGAGGCATTCGAACCACAAAGTAGGCATTCAAACCGCCTAGCATTTAAACCACCTAGGAAGCATTCGAACCGCTTGGGAAGCATTCCAACCGCCTAGGAAGCATTCCAACCGCTAGGAAGCATTCCAACCGCTAGGAAGCATACCAACTGCCTCAGAAGCATTCCAACCGCCTACCGGTTAGCACTCGAACCACTTATTTAGCCCTCAACCGCTATAAGCGGTTCGTAAGTGGTTCATAAGCCCTCCTCAGAGGCGAAATATGTAAATGATCTAGGCCCTCGAACCACTTAGTGGCATTCCAACCGCCTATGAAGCACTCCAACCGCCAAAGAAATTTCCAATCGCCTCAGAAGCATTCCAACCACCTATAGGCATTCCAACCGCCTATAGGTATTCCAACCACTTACAGGTGAGGCACTCGAACCACTATATAATTATATAGCTATATGCTGGCTAAGCAATTCTACGAGAGTGACAAATAGGAATATAATGCACTGCAGAAAATCGCACATGGTAATAGCCCAGAACCATTTTTTATCCATTGTGACAGATGCAGAGGCATTTTAGTTCAGTACAGCGTATGTCTTTGTCGAGTCTATGATATTTTTAGGTCAAAAGTGAAAAAAGACAATTTCCGCTAATTTTCCCATTTTCCTGATCAAATGAGGCTCATGATAAATATTTTTCCATATGATTTCCCATATTTTCCCGAGATAGCACTTGAACCCCTATAGGGGTTGCTATAGGAATTCTAGGAGAGTAAGGATTAAAAATATGCACAAATTTAACTCAGAGGATGATTTAAGGAAGCCCCATCATGCACTGTAAAAGTGTTATCACTAGAGTTTCAACTGCCACTTTACTTTTCAAATCCCATTGAACTCTGTGCAAAAGATGTTGTTTTAGAATTGCCCGTGTGTCATTAATACTTGGTCGATTTCAGATCTAAAGTGATGTATGCATGAAGGATAATTCACACCTTCTGTAGATAACATAAAATGTGAAATCGACCAACCTTTAGAAGGTGTTTATTGTAAATATATCTGTCCAAATTCAAATTTAACCATGCACGTGTGTATGCAGTGGGCGGGCAGTGGTGTCATGTTCACTCACACAGCTGTGCTAACCGCAAGACTTGCTGGGAAGTGCTTAAATCATCCTCTGAATTTAACTCAAATATAGCCATGTGCATCAGCAAGAGCATAAATTGCATGATCAAATTGATAACTGATAAATTGAGTACATCCCAGTGGGCACAGGTTAGGATTTTGATGTTGTATCAACGTTGAAACAACATCGAAGTTTCAACCTAACCTGATTTCAACCTGATTTTTAACCTTACGGTTAGTTGAAATCACATTGAAATTTCAACCTGGTTTCAACCAACTTTCAATGCAAACTTTAAGGAGGTTGAAATCAGGTTGAAGTCCATTTGTAAATACAACCTGATTTCAACCCGATTTCAACTAGTCGACGTCGAAATTTCAACCTGATTTCAACGTTAGGTGTGCCCACTGGGATCAGTGTGTTTTATAAATACACAAAATAATTATAGCTACGTCATAATTATGTAATTTGTCGTTGTTGTTTGGTTTCATTGTTTGAGGTTTCATTGCTCTTTGCTTGAGCTCTTCTTGCGCCATATGAGTGCATTTTTTAGTGGATTAGTGCATGGTATAACTGTACACTATTATTATTAATGTTAACAATAATGCCCCAATATGGTAACTAGCTCCTCTTTCCTAACACTAGACCATTCCATATTTCAAGAAACTGCCTGCATAAAAACCTATACCGGTATTCAAAGTTACATCTAGTCATATTTAAGCTTACCTATACTTACACCATCCATATTGTGGCATAATTATTGTACACAAAGATAACTACATGGATCCCATACATGTATGATGTTGTCCACATAATATGCATTGTCATGTAACATCCCAAATGTAAAGAGTGAAAAATAAGGCCTATAATAAGGCTGGAAACATGAAAGGATTAAGAAACCATCATCTCTGCATTCACACCAGTTCAAAATGGCAGTTAGAAATATATTCCCATCATGCACCTGCTTGACCCTTGGGTCAACCACTAAGGAATGCTAGTCAAGGCTATTAGCAGAATGCCTAATTGAATGGAATGCCTATTACTTAAAAATTTTTTAACCGAATGCCTAATACTTAGAAATTTTTCAGTGGAATGCCTATTACTTAAGAATTTTTTTAACCGAATGCCTATGACTTATCCGAATGCCACTGAGTGCCTATAGCAAACCGCCTAATTAAAGGAATGCCTAAGTTACGAATGCTTAGGAATGCCTAAGTTAATAGTATTGAGCTTTAACGAGGGCTTAATGAGTAAATAGGCATTCTGTAGCATTCTTGTGAGGCATTCGGAATGCCTGTGAACCAGCTCTATAGGCATTCATTAGCTGCTGAGTGCTAGTGACCACCTAGTACCGCTATCCTTGGCACTCGAGGGCTTGGCGAATACCTACAGAATGCCAAATAGGCATTCATGTTTGGTAAGGGCATGCTCTCTCTAAACATCAAAAATACAAGGCATAACTATGAGCCTGTCTAACATGCTTTAATCCTCAGTTTTTATCCATCTTGTTTATCCTAGCTGAATCAAAGCGCAGTCACGATAATGAACACAAAATGTCTTCATGGTCTGCATTTTGAAGAACACAATAATTTGCTTTTTTCTTGCTCTGTGAAAGGTCAATACCAACATAATATTGTGCTATATTTTGCTTTGGTACAGTGGCTGGTCTTTCATCTACTTTCAAACACCTTTCTCTTGTAGTCACTTGATAAATTATGAGTGAAATTCCATAGCCGTGGAGTTACTGCTTCCTGGCTTGATCTGCAATCGACATTTTTAATGTATGATTATAGTCAGAATGAACAAAAGCTACTTCATTGACTGTAATAATGCCTTCTGATGCAACTTTTAAACAAGTGGTAATCATATGAATCGCTTGATGGTTCAATGGCAATTACTGATCCTTGGCAATAATGTTTGCCATTTCTTCAGTTTCAATGACACTTTTTTGTTGGTGCTTTAGATGTAGAAGACTTTTGATCTTTGCTGGTGTCTGATTCTGCGAACCTTACAAGCATGAAAATCAGTTTATAAACATGCCATACAATAACATGACAGCTCTCTGACATTCAGTTATCTTTCGCAGTTAACAAATGCTACAGAGCGGAGCTTCCGAGTGTTTGGAACTGTTATGGGCCATTACATTTTTTGTACTTTTAGTTCTTGACACTGTGTCAACTCTGTTCCTGGACTTAGATTATGATAATTAAATTATCAGAACTTTACATTAAACAATGTTGCATTTTATTTTTAATATTATTAATTGCTTAACAAATAACAGCATAAATGAGAGGGAGTATAATGTTTGACCTGTAGGACAATGTAGTTTTTCAAAGTAGTTCATACAATTTCTAATGATCAGACTCGTTTTTTGATGGCAAAATTATTTTAGCCTTTGCTAATTAACAACTCGTTAAGTGTCATTTTAAAATCTAATAATTTAGAACATTACAGGCCAACAATTTGTTTAATTCTTTATTAATTACTTGCTTCTAAAATACAGCATTAATGAGGGGTGGATATTTGACTTCTATCACAGTGGTACAAACTCCCAACACAATTTCTGAATGTCAGAGCTTTTGTCGCATCATCGTTTTACTCTTAATTAGCAGCTCGTTAAGTGTCATTAATCTGTATAATTAAAGTAAAATTCATAAAATATTACAGCAGAACTATTAATAAGTCCATTCAAATGCATCTATTAACCACACAATATTAAATTACTAAAAATTTCAAGTGGATCATAGTGGGTACCTATAAAAATTCATTTTTCCCATAGAGATTACACTGTACCGTGTCCGAAGATCCGTGTCCGGGATCCTCCCACTTTGCACTTCGTTAACTTATTGGTCCGTAAAATTAATTAGCAATGTCGTATTACTTATCTTTTGGTATCATGTTAAAGCAGAATAAATTAGCTTTCAAATGAATGTAAACTTGAAGGATTATGATGCTGTCTTCATAGTTTAATTAAAGAGAAAAGTTGAAATTTTCAGTCAAAGTGTCACACCTCCCACTTTTCCAGGGTCCCAAGTCAAGACACACGGCCGTATATCAAGAGATGGCGCTATTTTTTGGGTAGGGAAATATCGCTGTGCACCCTGGCCTGATGTTTTAAGTTTTAGACCTGCCAGCATGCCTTCGGTCCTATCCTTTAACATACTGACATTTTACTGGTATCAGATAATGTCTTTTAAAAGATACAGAGTTACAGTTACTGGAACTAAGCCTGATGTCAGTGTGCAGGGCATGGGTCATGGGAATTGTTATGATTGTCATTGTTCTACCCATTCCAGAAAAACACAGAACTCATTTTTGGGGATTAAAAAAAATGATATCCTGTTTTGCCAACTGAAACATATAGTTGAATCCTAATCCTTTAGTTAGTCCTATCAAAAGTCAAATTTTAATATTTGGCCAATTTTTGTGTATTTTTGGCATGTTTTCTGACTTTCAAGGCCTGGAAAAGACAAACCTCAAATTCCTTGACTTTCCAGGTTTTCCATGACCTGTACGAAAGGTTAGTCTGTTAAAAACTAAGTAAGCTGGTAACATACACTGAAATATTATAAGCTGATTATTATTAGTCTCTGCATTATTCTCTTCCAGATTTTGGAATAATTGTGACCAGGGAAATGCCAAGCTATACATATGTAATATCAAAAGGACCGGTAATATCATCAAGCACAAGTACAACCCATCAAACATTTGCAGAGGTGTGTCTACTCAAAGTTAATACACTGAAGCTACCTTGTAAGTAACCATGGTAACCATCTGTTGAGAGAAATCATCGACTCCATTAATTCTTTATCCAGAATTCCAAGGAAGCCGGTAAAGATGTTTAAACCATTCACTTGTTCTTATTGTGGAAATTACTTTTACTCCTTTGATGGATTTAAGCGGCATGTTGCTAGACATCGGATGAAGTATTACAGGCTTACTGTCAGAGGGGAAAGTATGCAATGTCAAGAATGTGAACGAAAAGATGGCGTTCATAAAGAGATTTACATTAAAGAAAAACCCTTTCAATGCGAGTATTGTCAGAAAACTTTGACACAGCAGACAAATCTTACTCACACCAAACAGAAACCATATCAGTGTGAATATTGTCAGAAATGCTTTGCAGACGGCAGTGCTTGTAAACAGCACATTAGAACTCACACAAAGGAAAAACCCTATCAGTGCGAGTATTGTCAGAAATGCTTTGCACGTAGAAGTAATCATAAACAACACATCAGAACTCACACAAATGAAAAACCCTATCAGTGCGAGTATTGTCAGAAATGCTTTGCAAACATAAGTACTCGTATACAACACATCAAAACTCACACAAAAGAAAGGCCATATCAGTGTGAGATTTGTGAGAAACGTTTTGCACGCCAGAGCAGTCTTAAAATCCACATCATAACTCACACCAAAGAGAAGCCATATCAGTGTGAATATTGTCAGAAATGCTTTGCACGTCCGTTCGGTCTTACAAACCACACCAGAACTCACACCAAAGAGAAGCCATATCAGTGTGAATATTGCCAGAAATGCTTTGCAGCCAGTGGTACTCTTAAAGAACACCTCAGAACTCACACAAAAGAAAAGCCATATCAGTGTGAGATTTGTGAGAAACGTTTTGCACACCAGAGCAGTCTTACAAAGCACACCAGAACTCACACCAAAGAGAAGCCCTATCAGTGTGAATATTGCCAGAAATGCTTTGCAGACAGAGGTACTCTTAAAAATCACCTCAGAACTCACACAAAAGAAAAGCCATTTCAGTGTTCGATTTGTGAGAAACATTTTGTACGTCAGGCCAGTCTTAAACTCCACATGAGAACGCACACCAAAGAGAAACCCTATCAGTGTGAATATTGTCAGAAATGTTTTGCTAGAAGCAGTGGTCATAAAAAACACACAAGAACTCACACAAAAGAAAAACACACAAGAACTCACACAAAAGAAAAGCCATATCAGTGTGAGATTTGTAAAAAACATTTTGCACAGCAGGCCAATCTTAAACTCCACATAAGAACGCACACCAAAGAGAAACCCTATCAGTGTGAATATTGTCAGAAATGCTTTATAGATAGTAGTGGTCATAAACGACACATCAGAACTCACACAAATGAAAAGCCATATCAGTGTGAGATTTGTCAAAAAACATTTACACAGAAAAGTACACTTATAAGCCACATCAGAACTCACACAAATGAAAAGCCCTTCCATTGTGAGATTTGTCAAAAAACATTTACACAGAAAAGTACTCTTATAAGCCACATCAGAACTCACACAAATGAAAAGCCCTTCCATTGTGAGATTTGTCAAAAAACATTTAAACAGAAAAGAACTCTTATAAGCCACATCAGAACTCACAGCAAAAAAACCCCATATTAGTACGACTATTGTCAGAAAACTTTTATGCACCAGGAATATCTTAAAAGCCACATCAAAACTCAAAAGAAAAACCATATCAGTGTGGAATTTGTCAAAGATGTTTTTCACACAGTACGTCTCATAAGAGGCACCTCCAAACTCACACAAAGAAAGGCATCAGTCCAGGTAGCATCAAAAACTAAAAGAACTCATAATGCCACACTAAGCCTATGTGTAAATAAGGTAAATGTAAATGTGTAAATGAAGTAAACAAATAGAAATTTCACGTTCTACACATCAATACATAATTATATCTCATTACGCCCTCTTTTTCTTCTTCTTCCTTATAAGTGCCTCCCTCATATGTATGAGTATTATCGCACTGCGTACAGACAAGCTGTACTTATTTTTTACTCTGGAACCTAGAGTAGATGAGTGTATTTTGAAGTACAGTCAACAGTACCGGGATGATCCCCTGTACTAGCCACTGATGTAGCTGCGCTATCAATGGACATGGACATAGGAAGTAAAACGGCGTCCATGAGACTCAGCGAGTCTAAGCTGCGCCCCACAGCGATATTTCATCTATTGACCACGTATCGGGGGGGGGGGGGATACTCAAGTTTGGTTTTGGTAGGGACTTGCCGCTAAGAATTTCAAAGTGGACCCATAAATATACCAATTTTCCAATAAATTTGGACCCATTGATATACCAAAAGTCAAAACCCAAATTGTCTTAGTTTTTACAAATTTGAGAAATTTTGAAAAAAGGACCCATTCATATACCAAAATAGGATTTTAAAAAGGGGTCATACATACCAAAAGGATGAAAATGCTACCCATATTTGCGGCACGTCCCCGTATGGTCATTTGAACTGAGTACCCCCCGGGCCCGGGCCATGTACTAAATTATTATTTCTCTACTGGACTCGAACCCAAGACTCCATTGTACTTTTTTTCAAGGTTGTACCAAGCACGGCCAGAGCATGTTCAAGAGACAATACCAGACAGTTTATATCATGAGGGCATGAATACTCGGATAAACTCTTTTGTTCATATTGCTAACAGAGTATTCTTGCGATGAGTTTATAAAAATCACTCTAAAAACTTTAGAGGTACGGTATATCAGAGAAGATGTAAGGAAGAGGAGGTTGATCCAGCTATCCTCAGACAAAATATGTGTGAGACCGCTCATTCAAAGTAAATGATGCATTACCATATATAGCCGTTAAACAATAGAATGCCATGCGAATCATACATGCAGGCCCCTGTCATGCAGTAATTTTTCAGATAAAACATGGCTGGTAGTTCCATGGCAATTATAATTTTCGTCGCTTGTTGTCACTTTCAGCCTCTATTATTTATGAGAGGATGTTTTCAATTATCAGAATATCTTTATTAGACTTATTAGACAGGAAATGATAGGAAAATACATAAATAAATTAAATAGAAATGATCAACAATCATCAATTCTCTAACAATATCCTAAACAAGAATTCCTGAAAAAAAAAGGTGTCAGTTCCAATTTACAATGTAATTATTATTTGAATGTAATGTTAAAGATGGAATTGCATGAGAAGTTTTGCACTGCAGCTCTGACCGGAACATTTAGTGGTAGTTCATTTAATATCATTAAATAATTATACACTTACATACGTGTTTTGGCGCAGCGTCACCCTTCTATTCTAGCTAAAAACGTTTTTAAAAATAAAAAATATGCAAATGAGGTAGCTAATTTGCATATTTTGCGACAAAAATCACATGGGATCTTAAGACTGCCCCTTACCACCATCCCACAACGTTAAAATCTCTATACGCCTCACCAGTTCCAAAAAATGGCAAAAAGCCTTTTAAAAATAAACAAATATACAAATGAGGTGGCTAATTTGAATATTTTGTGACAAAAATCACGTGGGATCTTAAGACTGCCCCTTTACCACCACCCTACCGAGGTGGCTAATTTGCATATTTTGCGGCAAAATTGCATCAAGTCTTAGGGCAGCCACTTACCACTACCTTACCAAGTTACACCCCAATACACCTCACCAGCTCCGAGAAACTAACCTGGAAGCCAAAGGCATTTAAAAACAAAGTTCACACAATACAAATGTATAAGACCCCATTCTAGCATAAGGCAATTTATAAGTCGTTTTAAATGATTTTAAATGTGACGTATAAAATTTGTCTATAACACAGGGAGATATAAAATGTAGGGATTTGGGTACTTTTTGTTCAATTTTAACAGAAATTGAAGGATTTTGACCCATGTTTTTGTTTGTCTGTTTACCCCAGGGTCGCTGACAGTGTTGTAGTCGAGACCGGCCTATCCGAGACCAAGACCGAGACCGAGACCAGGCAGTCCGAGACCGAGACCAAGACCGAGGCCGGCTGGTCTGAGACCGAGACCGGCAGGTCCGAGACCAAGACCGAGACCGGGCTTGAAAAATTAACAATGGTGCCGGAAGCATTAAAATTTATGGGGGTCAGGGCCCGGGTCAGGGAACGAGCTGCCTATTTTGGTCGGTTTTATTGAGACTTTTTTTGTGCGCGCGAAATGCGCCAAAAATTAAATATATGTGCCTAAAAGCTAAAACAAAATACACATATAGAGCTTTATGATGCGCCTTTGATCATGATATGATCCACGTTGCAAGTTTTATTTGGCGTTATACGCTATATATGTATGGAATTTGAAAAAAAAAAGATCCTCAGAAAACACAAACGTTCCTTTTAAAAAAGATAATAATTTACTTATAAATAAATTCATTTGAGAGGCCAAACGTGTTGGAGAGCATTTTCCCAAAAAGTTGTTCTACACTTAACTTACGGTCTATAATATGAACTTCAAGAAAGATTTTAAAATAACTATTATCAAAAATACTATGAAAATGCTGTTTGTTAAATATTTTCTGCCAAACGTATTTAAATGAATGTTTTGCCAACTTTATAATAACATTGTGTATAACAAATTTTAAAACCTTATTGTAAAAAAAAATAAGAAAACGTTTCCTAACGTCTCAGTAGAGTAGACATTTTACACCTTCGAGACCAGGCTTAGCTGGTCTCGAGACCGGTCTCGAGGCCGGTCTCGAGACCTACAACACTGGTCGCTGACACAAAGAATTATATTAATTAAATCACCTAATTTATAATTGATAAAGGACAAAGAAAGATAAAAGCAAAAGTATGCTTCATTTAGTTAAACAATAGTAACATCCCTGTTGTGTACAAAAAATAACTCTATACGACAATGCAAATCAGGATCAATTCATGGACGAAGGCAGAGGGAAATGTTGATTTCTCAGCTCATGGAACAGCCATTTTTGTCAGAGAGAGTATGTAAATTAAATGGAACAGCTATTTTGGGGCCATTATTTCAGAGGGAGTATGTAAATTAAATGGAACAGCCAAAATGCCAATGGGTAGGTAATTTAACTAGAACAGCCTTAAATTTATATTGATATTAATACATGTATTGACGTTCCCGTTGACGTTACAGATTCAATTTGTCACGTGATCGTCAAACCTGTAGGAGAAGGTGTCAGTTCTTCAGGAACTGACACAAAAATTTATATGCTTACAAAAAGGGGCGGATTGTGGGGGGAAATTTTACAACACTCGATTTCTTTCTTGTATTATCCACATGTGGTATCCCATCCAGCAGTAGGTCCTTAATACACGCTTTTCATTATTTAAACTTTTCGACAAAATCTCTATAGAAACATTGGAAATATTTCCCATTCTGAAGTGCAAATCGGTCAACAGTGAGCGGTCTCACACATCACATCAAAGGTTACTATGGATGTCCAACTACTTGAGAATAAAGGACTATGAATAGATACGACAGGATTACCTACGGGATTATCTCAATTGTATAATTCTGTTAACCCTCCTCTTCCTTACATCTTCTCTGGGTATATTTACATTCCATGCTTTTATTCGTACTTAAACTGCACACTGAAACTCGCTTTTATTAACCTCTACCTGTTTAAAGTATGTCTGTGTACTGTAATACATCTGATTGCATGCCGAGGCATGGAATATATGTAGTAATTAAGAGCTTAAAAGGCAGGTCCGATAAAATCAGAAGATATGACCAAATTGATGGTTGAAGGCGGAAAAATCCGCTAAAAGGCAGACGATACCATATGCATGTATGTGTGCATTGTACTTGCATACACCCTAGAAAACTTCCAAAATTCTCAGCAAAACTCGAAAAATATTGTAAAATTGTAATACAAAATGTCATCATCATATTGATTGGCCTTTATGAAATTTTTTTATCAAAACAGCCCATCGGAAATTGCTTGAATTTTCTACAATACAGTACCGGTATGTATTTTTGGGAATATGCGAGTTGTAAAATGATCTTCTACATGTCGGGTTTTGTTTTGAAATTTGTTGGACAGATTTTTTTTCGTAGTTCAGTTACTCGGGATGTTTAGGAAAAAACGCCTCAAAATATCGCCGTCAAATATCCGTATATCAAGAGATGGCGCTATTTTTTGGGTAGGGAAATATCGCTGTGCACCCTGGCCTGATGTTTTAAGTTTTAGACCTGCCAGCATGCCTTCGGTCCTATCCTTTAACATACTGACATTTTACTGGTATCAGATAATGTCTGTTAATTAAAGATACAGAGTTACAGTTACTGGAACTAAGCCTGATGTCAGTGTGCAGGGCATGGGTCATGGGAATTGTCATGATTGTCATTGTTCTACTCCCCATTCCAGAAAAACACAGAACTAATTTTTGGGGATTAAAAAAATGATATCCTGTTTTGCCAACTGAAACATAGTTGAATCCTAATCCTTTAGTTAGTCCTAACTATCAATAAAAGTCAAATTTTAATATTTGGCCAATTTTTGTGTATTTTTGGCATGTTTTCTGACTTTCAAGGCCTGGAAAAGACAAACCACAAATTCCTTGACTTTCCAGGTTTTCCATGACCTGTACGAAAGGTTAGTCAGTTAAAAACTAAGAAAGCTGGTAACATACACTGAAATATTATAAGCTGTTTATTATTAGTCTCTGCATTATTCTCTTCCAGATTTTGGAATAATTGTGACCAGGTAAATGCCAAGCTATACATATGTAATATCAAAGGACCGGTAATATCGTCAACCACAAGTACAACGTATCAAACATTTGCAGAGGGGTGTCAACTCAAAGCTAATTGCACTGAAGCTACCTTGTAAGTAACCATGGTATAACCATCTGTTGAGAGAAATCATCGACTCCATTAATTCTTTATCCAGAATTCCAAGGAAGCCGGTAAAGATGTTTAAACCATTCACTTGCTCTTATTGTGGAATTTACTTTCACTCCTTTGATGGATTTAAGCGACATTTTCGTAGACATCGGATGAAGCATAGCAGGCTTAATGCTAGAGAGCAAAGTTTGTACTGTCCGATATGTGAACGAAAAGATGGCGGTCATACAGAGACAGGTAGAACTTACCATTCACATCACAACTCAAACCAGAAATGTCATCTTACAGTATCAGTATTGTCAGAAATGTTTCGCAAGTAGAACAAAAATGAGAAGACACCTCAAATATCACACAAAAGAAAAGACCTTGCAATGTGAGTTTTGTCAAAAAGCTTTTGCATCGAAAAGTACTCTTAGAAACCATATCAGAACTCACACAAATGAAAAGCCATTTCAGTGTGAGATTTGTCAGAAACATTTGCACAGCAGTCCAATCTTCACAGCCACACCAGAACTCACACAAAAGAGAAGCCATATCAGTGTGAGATTTGTCAGAAAATGTTTGCACGGAAAAGTAATCTTATATAACACATCAGAACTCGCACCAAAGAAAAGCCGTTTCAGTGTTTGATTTGTCAGAAAACTTTTGCACAGCAGGTCACTCTTAAAAGCCACATCAGAACTCACACACACACAAAAAAACCATTTCAGTGTGAGATTTGTGAGAAACATTTTCCACACCAGAGCAGATTTAAAATCCACATCAGAACGCACACCAAAGAAAAGCCATACCAGTGTGAATATTGCCAAATATGCTTTGCAGACTATAGTGGTCATAAACGACATATCAGAACTCACACCAAAGAAAAACCCTTTCAATGCCAGTATTGTCAGAAAACGTTTGCACAGCAGACCCATCTTCAAGGCCACATCAGAACTCACACCAAAGAGAATCCATATCAGTGTGAACATTGTCAGAAATGCTTTACAGAGAGTAGTAGTCATAAACGACAGATCAGAACTCACACAAATAAAAAGCCCTTCCATTGTGAGATTTGTCAAAAAACATTTACACAGAAAAGTACTCTCATAAGCCACATCAGAACTCACACCAAAGAAAAACCATTTCAGTGCAAGTTTTGCCAAAGATGTTTTTCACATAGTACTCCGCTTAGAGGCACCTCCAAACTCACACAAAGAAAAGCATCAGTCCAAATAGCATCTGATCGTGCTGTAACTTGCAGAAAATGATCCCCAACACTTTGGGAGTATGAAACTGTAAAGGTCATCTGAGGTCAAAGGTCATGTCAAATTTTAAGATTGTTGCTCTGATTGGGCTCATGCAAAAGTTGATCTCTGACACTTGGGGAGTATGAAACCGCAAAGGTCATCTGAGGTCAAAGGTCAGATCAAATTCACAGTTACTCTGATTGGGCTGCAACTTGGAGACAATGATCCCTGAAACTTGGGGAGTATGAAACTACAAAGGTCATCCAAGGTCAAAGGTCAATTCAAATTAAAAGTTGCTCCAGTCAGGCTGTAACTTGAGGAAAATGATCCCTGACACTTGGGAAGTATAAAACCGTGAAGGTCATCCGAGGTCAGGAAAGGTCAAATGAGGTCAGATGTTAAAATAGGTCTGATTGGGGTTGAAATTGATGCAAATTATCCTTGATTTGAGAAAGAGCATGAGTAATCTACCGAAGTTTACCTGAGGTAAAAGGTCAAATGAGATCAGAAATCACCTCCTGATATTTGTGGCTCGTGAGCCACAGCAGTTCTAGTTTCTTATGTATTTCATTGTTTTTTGACTGCATATTAGTATTATTACAATTATTTCTCATAACACTCTCAATAATGATTCAATCATGAGAAAGTATATTTTCTGAATGGAAATTTGAATGAGGAATCTCAATATTACCTTTAAAAAGTTGATAGTTCTGCACGACAGTGTAATTATTAGTACTCTGCTTTATTCTTCTCCAGATTTTGGAATAATTGTGACCACGGAAGTGCCAAGCTATACATTTGTAATATCTAAAGGACCGGTAATATCGTCAAGCACAAGTACAACCATCAAACATTTGCAGAGGATCAGTGTCTACTCAAAGCTAGTACACTGACACTACATTGTAAGTAATCATCTGATGAGAGGAATGATCAACTCCATTAATTCTTTATCCAGAATGGCAAGGAAGCCGGTAAAGATGTTTAAACCATTCACTTGTTCTTATTGTATAAGTTACTTTCACTCCTTGGATGGATTTAAGCGACATTTTCGTAGACATCGCATGAAGCATAACAGGCTTAATGCTAGAGGGCATAGTTTGTACTGTCCGATATGTGAACGAAAAGATGGTGGTCATACAGAGACAGGCAGATGTGAACATTGTCAGAAATGTGTTTTAGATAAAAGTGAACTTGCCATGCACATCGGAACTCAAACCGTAAATGTCATCTTACACTAGTGCCAGTATTGTCAGAAGTGTTTCACAGATAGAAAAAATATGAGAAGACACCTCAAATATCACACAAAAGAAAAGACCTTGCAATGTGAGTTTTGTCAAAAAGCTTTAACTTTGCATCGAAAAGCAATCTTAAAAACCATATCAGAACTCACACAAATGAAAAGCCATTTCAGTGTGAGATTTGTCAGAAAACGTTTGCACAGCAGTCCAATCTTCACAGCCACACCAGAACTCACACAAAAGAGAAGCCATAATCAGTGTGAGTATTGTCAGAGGACTTTCTCACTTAAGAGCAGCAGTATGATACAGCTTTAAGCTGTTTAAGCCTAAAAATTGGGTTGTATAATTATGATGTTTTGTTTGAAAAACTAACATGATCACATCAAACAGCTGTGGTTTGTGTGCAGTGCATCATTGGTGTAAATTATGACAAAAATAGTTTTGTTTTCTGTTTGTGCAGCGCATCACACAGCGTCACCATCATGTCAATAATTACATTTGTACAGACGGAATTATGTGGAAATGAAAACACACCATCAAGCCTTAGATTATACAAATAAACTGAATTAATAAAATAAAACTCACCTCTAGAGATATCTTTCCAGTCCACGAAGAGTCATAATCCTATTAACCAGGATAAATGAAGCTTGTCATCATGCACTCTCTCATTGTCCCATTGTGTCTGTAGAATTGTCAGCCACAGCCGCGCACACAGTTTAATTCATACAATACATACAAGAGCTTACGATTTGAAAAGACCGCCACTTGACGATAATTTTATTCATAGCATGGTGAGCGTTAAAGTAAATTTCTGGTATTTATTCCTAGCTATAGGCCTAATGACAAATGTATGTTGATGGTGCAGGTTATGGTGATATGGTAGCATTTCGTTTGATATGATTATATATTCTCAAGCAGTTGAATATATCACATTTATATTATCCTCATATTGTGGTATTTACTTTCACTCCTTTCATGGATTGAAGCGGCATGTTGGTAGGCATTGGATGAAGTATGACAGGCTAAATACCAGAGGGCAGATAGAGTATGTACTGTCAAAAATGTCATCCGAGGTCACAGTTCAGGAAAGGTCAAATGAGGTCAGATGATAAAATAGGCCTGATTGGGCTTAAAAATAATGCAAATTATCCTTGATTTGAGAGAGCATGAGTAGTCAACCTATGTTTACCTGAGGTCAAAGGTCAAATGGGATCAATTAGAAACCACCGCCTGATATGTGTTGCTCGTGAGCCACAGTAGCTCACAATATAACACTCTCAATAATGATCATGAGAGAAGTAGTACATTTTCTGAACATGATGATTATGCTGAATGGAAATGAGGAATCTCAATATTACCTTTAAAAAGTTGATAGTTCTGCACGACAGTGTAATTATTAGTACTCTGCTTTATTCTTCTCCAGATTTTGGAATAATTGTGACCACGGAAGTGCCAAGCTATACATTTGTAATATCAAAAGGACCAGTAATATCGTCAAGCACAAGTACAACCATCAAACATTTGCAGAGGAGTGTCTACTCAAAGCTAATACACTGACACTACATTGTAAGTAATCATCTGATGAGAGGAATGATCAACTCCATTAATTCTTTATCCAGAATGGCAAGGAAGCCGGTAAAGATGTTTAAACCATTCACTTGTTCTTATTGTATAAGTTACTTTCACTCCTTTGATGGATTTAAGCGACATTTTCGTAGACATCGGATGAAGCATAGCAGGCTTAATGCTAGAGGGCAAAGTTTGTACTGTCCGATATGTGAACGAAAAGATGGCGGTCATACAGAGACAGGCAGATGTGAACATTGTCAGAAATGTGTTTTAGATAAAAGTGAACTTGCCATGCACATCGGAACTCAAACCAGAAATGTCATCTTACAGTGCCAGTATTGTCAGAAATATTTCACAGATAGAGAAAAAATGAGACGATACCTTATCACACAAAAGAAAAGACCTTGCAATGTGAGTTTTGTCAAAAAGCTTTTGCATCGAAAAGTACTCTTATCAACCATATCAGAACTCACACAAATGAAAAGCCATTTCAGTGTGAGATTTGTCAGAAATCCTTTGCACGGAAAAGTAATCTTATAGAACACATCAGAACTCATACAAAAGAAAAGCCGTTTCAGTGTTTGATTTGTCAGAAAACTTTTGCACAGCAGGTCAGATGTTAAAATAGGTCTGATTGGGGTTGAAATTGATGCAAATTATATCCTTGATTTGAGAAAGAGCATGAGTAATCTACCGAAGTTTACCTGAGGTAAAAGGTCAAATGAGATCAGAAATCACCTGATATTTGTGGCTCGTGAGCCACAGCAGTTCTAGTTTCTTATGTATTTTATTGTTTTTGAAATGTGGCATATCAAATTCAAAACTTTTTCATTTTAAGGGGTGGGGTATGAACGTTTGGACAGTATTTATTGTGGGACATTAGAGCACATCAGACATATCGAATTGCATTCTGAATACGAAGAATGTCCTTCTGATATCAAATAATGTTGATTTTTTGAAATTCGCAATGTAATACACATTTTATGTTATTTTAAGTTATTAAAAATTGATATTTTTGATATTTAACAGTACTCGAAGTAAACTTGATAAATCTGATGATTTATACTTAAAGTGTATGTAGGTGGGATGAAAAGCCGACGATCAATTGAAAATTGTGACCTTTCGTATTGAAGATATGGATTTTTTCCCAAAACACCAAAAAAAAAGGTCTTTGGGGGAAATCCATATCTTCAATATGAAGGGTCAAAATTTTCAATTGATCATCGGCTTTTCCTCCCAGCTACATACACTTTAAGAATATGGCATTAGATTTGTAAAATTTACTCCAAGGACTGTTATATATCAAAAATGTGAAAAATATCAAATTTTAATAATTTGTCATAAAATTTGTATTATAACGTGAATTTCAAAAATTGAAAATTATTTGATTACAGAAAGACATTCTACGTATTCAGAATGCAATTCGATATGTCTGATGTGCTCTCATGTCCCACAAAAAATACTGTCGAAACGCTCAAAACACTCATTCCAGATCCCTTAAGGACTTGATGAGATAAAAAATATGTTGAATAATTCATTAAAAGTTGTATGTTTACTGTTTATGAGCTTTCTGTGTACTTGTTAACATTTGAGTGACTATAAATAAGTTTTTGCCAGTTTTTGCCATTTTTGCCGGTTTAATCCAGGCAAAAACAGGTTGCCAGTTATTACCACTTTGTCGGCGTTGGTTATCGCCGTCATAGTGTGACCGGGCCTTAAATAAGGTAAATGTGTAAATGGTAAGGGGCTGTGTAAATATGAGTCTTGGGGGGGCTAAATTGTCTTGCCCCCCATTTTACCATCCCACCAGGGCTCATAAGTATTGCACAGCCCCTAAATGAAGTAAGCAAATTATTTCCTGACTGCATGCATGTACACAGGCAATCCCTGCATCTACAGAAATAATTATATCGGACTTCTGATCCTTATTAAAAAAATTTTTTCTCTGCTCGTAGTTTTGTTTTCTGTTTGTGTGCAGCGCATCCCAGCACATCATTGGTGTAAATTATGACAAAAATAGTTTTGTTTTCTGTTTGTGTGCAGCGCATCACACAGCGTCACCATCATGTCAATAATTACATTTGTACAGACGGAATCATGTGGAAATGAAAACACACCATCAAGCCCTAGATTATACAAATAAACTGAATTAATAAAATAAAACTCACCTCTAGAGATATCTTTCCAGTCCATGAAGAGTCATAATCCTATTGACCAGGATAAATGAAGCTTGCACTCTCTCATTCTCCCATTGTGTCTGTAGAATTGTCAGCCTCAGACCGCACACAGTTTAATTCATACAATACATACAAGAGCTTACGATTTGACTGACCGCCACTTGACAATAATTTTATTCATAGCATGTTGAGCGTTAAAGTAAATTTCTGGTATTTATTCCCAGCTAATAGGCCCAATGACAAATGTATGTTGATCCCGGATGTTGATGGTGCAGGTCATGGTGATATGGTAGCATTTCGTTTGATATGATTATATTCTCAAGCAGTGATATCACATTATCATATATTATCCTCATATTGTGGAATTTACTTAATTCACTCTTTTCATGGATTGAAGAGGCATGTTGGTAGGCATTGGATGAAGTATGACAGGCTAAATGCCAGAGGGCAGATAGAGTATGTACTGTCAAAAATGTCATCCGAGGTCACAGTTCAGGAAAGGTCAAATGAGGTCAGATGATAAAATATGCCTGATTGGGCTTAAAAATAATGCAAATTATCCTTGATTTGAGAGAGCATGAGTAGTCAACCTATGTTTACCTGAGGTCAAAGGTCAAATGGGATCAATTAGAAACCACCGCCTGATATGTGTTGCTCGTGAGCCACAGTAGCTCACAATATAACACTCTCAATAATGATCATGAGAGAAGTAGTACATTTTCTGAACATGATGATTATGCTGAATGGAAATGAGGAATCTCAATATTACCTTTAAAAAGTTGATAGTTCTGCACGACAGTGTAATTATTAGTACTCTGCTTTATTCTCCTCCAGATTTGGGAATAATTGTGACCAGGGAAGTGCCAAGCTATACATTTGTAATATCTAAAGGACCGGTAATATCGTCAAGCACAAGTACAACCATCAAACATTTGCAGAGGATCAGTGTCTACTCAAAGCTAGTACACTGACACTACATTGTAAGTAATCATCTGATGAGAGGAATGATCAACTCCATTAATTCTTTATCCAGAATGGCAAGGAAGCCGGTAAAGATGTTTAAACCATTCACTTGTTCTTATTGTATAAGTTACTTTCACTCCTTTGATGGATTTAAGCGACATTTTCGTAGACATCGGATGAAGCATAACAGGCTTAATGCTAGAGGGCAAAGTTTGTACTGTCCGATATGTGAACGAAAAGATGGCGGTCATACAGAGGCAGGCAGATGTGCACATTGTCAGAAATGTGTTTTAGATAAAAGTGAACTTGCCATGCACATCGGAACTCAAACCAGAAATGCCATCTTACAGTGCCAGTATTGTCAGAAGTGTTTCACAGATAGAGAAAAAATGAGAAGACACCTCAAATATCACACAAAAGAAAAGACCTTGCAATGTGAGTTTTGTCAAAAAGCTTTTGCATCGAAAATTACTCTTAGAAACCATATCAGAACTCACACAAATGAAAAGCCATTTCAGTGTGAGATTTGTCAGAAAACCTTTGCACAGCAGGTTTATCTTAAAAGCCACATCAGAACTCACACACAAGAAAAGCCATATCAGTGTGAGTATTGTCAGAGAACCTTTGCATGGAAAAGTAATCTTACAGAACACATCAGAACTCACACAAAAGAAAAGCCGTTTCAGTGTTCGATTTGTCAGAAAACTTTTTCACAGCGGGTCAGTCTTAAAAGCCACACCAGAACTCACACAAAAGAAAAGCCGTTTCAGTGTTTGATTTGTCAGAAACATTTTGCACACCAGAGCAGTCTTAAAATCCACATCAGAACACACACCAAGGAGAAGCCATATCAGTGTGAATATTGCCAGAAATGCTTTGCAGACAGCAGTACTCATAA